>NW_015160210.1:1000345-1039081 GCF_001447785.1 Gekko japonicus
CCCGACCTCTCTTTCCCCCCTCTCGCTTCAACCTCCCTTCCCTTTCTCGGCTCTGGGGACGGGGGAGAAGGGCCGCGCTCCGCTCTCCTCCTCCTCCTCCTGACACGCGGGCCTAGTCTGCCTAGTTCCTCACGTTCGCCGGACACGCGTGTCGCCTGGAGAGGCGGGGCGACAGAACGCGCCTCGAACTGAGGGTTTAATCTGTGGGGTCGCTCCTTGCGGGGGTGGCGGGGCTCCAGTTTTTTATAGGGTTGCCAATCTCCAGGTGGGGGGCTGGAGTGCTTTTAGGGATTTCAGGGGGGTTTCCGAGGGTTGCCAATTATGGGTAGGGGGATTCCTGGAGATGTGGGGCCCGGAGTGCTTTACGGATTTCAGGGGGGTTTCCGAGGGTTGCCAATTATGGGTAGGGGGATTCCTGGAGATGTGGGGCCCGGAGTGCTTTACGGATTTCAGGGGGGTTTCCGAGGGTTGCCAATTATGGGTAGGGGGATTCCTGGAGATTTGGGGGCTGGAGTGCTTTTAGGGATTTTAGGGGTGTTTCCTATGGTTGCCAATTATGGGTAGGGGGATTCCTGGAGATTTGGGGGCTGGAGTGCTTTTAGGGATTTTAGGGGTGTTTCCTATGGTTGCCAATTATGGGTAGGGGGATTCCTGGAGATTTGGGGGCTGGAGTGCTTTTAGGGAGTTTAGGGGGGTTTCCGAGGGTTGCCAATTCTGGGTAGGGGGATTCCTGGAGATTTGGGGGCTCAGGACTTAGAGGGGTTCGGGTTTGGGGAAGGGAAGGACTTGAGTGGGGTTTAATGCCATAGAGTCCCACCTCTAGGCAGGGGCGGATTAACCATGAAGCGGGGCACCACAAAGTTGGGGAAAGGGTGAAAAGGAAAAAAGAAAAAATGAATCAAGATTTGTAAAAAAATAAATAAAAAAGATAAAACTAGTGCACATTGATCATGGTGCACCCTAGGGTTATCTTCTATTTTTTGTTGGCGAGGTGCAGTGTCATAGGCTATGACACCAAGATTGGTCAGTGCTTAGGGCACCAATGAGCTTTAATCCACCCCTGCCTCTAGGGCATCAGACCCCACAAAGGTCCTTACTTACCTACCTATTTACTTATTTACTTATTTATTTATTGGGCTCGATTTGTACCCCTCGCATCAGTCAAAGCACAGGTTGACACATAAATAACAATTAAAATCCACCTTAAAAACATTTAAAGCAATTCAAGTTATACAGTCGGGTTCATAAAGTGCTGGTGATGGTCAGTTACGTATTTACGATGCCGTGTTTTGACAACGTGCCCAAAGATCTAGCAGTCCTTCAGCTCGTGATGTTTTCGATAGATACGGGCAGCATAGGCTTGATGTCAGACCCAAGGGCCAGGACTCTATAGTGGCCAGGGATCTGTAATGGTGGCGGCTCCTTCGTTGAAAGCCTGGCGGAAGAGCTCCGTCTTGCAGGCCCTGCGGGATCTTTAACAGTTCCGCAGGGCCTGCAAGACGGAGCTCTTCTGCCAGGCCCTGTGGAACTGTTAAAGATCCCGCAGGGCCCTGATCTCCTTCGGGAGCTCGTTCCACCAGGAGGGAGCCGCCACTGAGAAGGCCCTGGCCCTGGTGGTAGCAAGCCTCGCATCCTTGGGGCCCGGGAGGCTCAATCGGTTTTGAGACCCTCACCGTAGTGCTCTCTGGGGCAGTGTTCCCTCTAAGCTGAGTTAGTGTGAGCTCGCTCACAGTTTTTTAGCCTCCAGCTCACAGTTTTTTGTCTTAGCTCAGGAAGGATGGTTCCAGAGCAGGCTAATTTATGCAGGAGCCCAATCGCTCACTCACAGCTTTAATGCCAGTAGCTCACAAAGTAGAATTTCTGCTCACAAGATTCCACAGCTTAGAGGGAACATTGCTCTGGGGTATATATGGGGGAAGGCGGCCCACCTCTAGGGCATTACACCCCACTAAGGTCTTTCCCGTTCCCCAAACCCTATCCAAAGCTGCCATTTTCTCCAGGGCAGGGCTTTTTTGAGGGGGAAACATACCGGAACAGGGTTCCGGAACCTTTCAGACGAAATTCTTTTTTGAAATGTTTAAAAATTTCAGTATACAGGTTGAAAACTTCATTTCCGTCTTGAGAGTTCCGGCACCTCTTTTCCAAAAAAGAAAAAAATCCCAGCTCCAAGGGAACTGATCTCTGTAGACCGGAGATCAGTTGTAATTTCGGGAGACCTCCAGACTCCAACAGGAGGCTGGCAACCTTCACTTTGCTTTTGTTTTATTTTGCTAAAAAAACAAGCCAACTTGGCTCTCCCCCCCTCAGACAAACAGGCAAATATTTCTTTGCAACTCACAAAATATTTGTTTTATTGTACTTCCATTTATACCCCGCCTTTCGCCCAAAGCAGCTTAACCTGATTCGCTTCTGTTTTGTCCTCACGACAACCCTATGAGGTAGGTTAGGTGGGGAGCATGTGACTGGCCCAAGGTTACCCCGGGGGCTTACCTTGCAGTGTGGTGGATTGGAACCCAGGACTCCTGAGTTTGGGCCACTGTGTGACACAGAGTGTTGGACTGGATGAGCCACTGGCCTGATCCAACATGGCTTCTCTTATGTTCTTATGTTCTAGCCCAACACTCTTCTCACTGCACCACACTGGCTCTCAAAGAATGTCTAAAATCGCCTACTGAGAATCATAGACAAGTATGAATTTCAACCCAGGTCTTCCTTTATCTGTGATTTCAACATTCTGACCATTCTGGAGAGCCAGTTTGGTGTAGTGGTTAAGTGCGCGGACTCTAATCTGGGAGATTCGGGTTTGATTCCCCACTCCCCCACTTGCACCTGGCTGGATGACCTTGGGCAAGCCATAACTCTGGCACAGCTGTTCTTGAAAAAGAGCAGTTTCTGTCAAGAGTTCTCTCAGCCCCACCTGCCTCACAGGGGTGTCTGTTGTGGGGAGGGGAAGGGAAAGGAGTTTGTAAGCCGCTCTGAGACACCTTTGGGTAGTGAAATGCGGGGTATAAATCCAATCTCTTCTTCTCTTCTTTATGTAGACTTCATCAGGGGTCATTTCGTAGAAAAAAGGTGCAGGAGCTCATTAGCATAACTCATTAGCATAACTTATTTGCATATGCCACATCCCCTGACATCACCGGAAGTGTGTCAGAAGACAACACCAACCGCTCAGGCTCCGCTGGACTGTTTTGGATTGCTAGCTATTGGGGGGGGGGACGGATGTGCAGATCTGTCCACTCAGAGGAGGGAGGGCTTGTACCTGAATAAAAATGGTCTTAAAGGTGCCACTGGACTGTTTTGGATTGCTAGCTATGGGGGGGGAACACGCAGATCTGCCCTCAAAGACGAGGGAGAGCTTGAGGGGCGGCTGGCGTGGTGCCGCCCTGCAACTTACCCAGCTGCTTCTTGCTCCTCATGGCCCGACTGAGGGCTGCTGGGAGCAGGGGGCGGGGCTTGCTGCATGTGCCCGCCCCCTGAGCTCCGTACTGCCGGAGCTCCACTCCTGTGTGCTCCCGCAGGAAATGACCCCTGGACTTCATACACCAGCGACAATTCCTGTTTCCTTTTTTCGACCCTAGTTTGCTTGGGGGCAGGGGGAGATGTTTGCATTGCCTTAAAATGTTCTTTGGGGCATATACATGTGCACACACACTAATGTGTCGATGCTGAAAACATGCAGGGCTGGATTCAAGGGCAGGGAGGGGAACGCGTAGTGTGGACCGTACTCCAAAGTTGAGCACAGTTGGGAAATGTCCAGGAGTTTCTTAATCCAAAATTGGCAACCCTGCCATCTTTTGGGAAACAAAAGGAGTGCTGTCCTGGTATGACCCATCTGAGCTCCTGTGCCCATTCCGTTAGTTCAGTCTCTCCCTCCTTCTTGCTCTCTTGGAGACCAGCCTCCATCACTTGCTTCCTCCCTGCTCCAAGTGGTTTTAAACCCCTCGGTTTCGCTTCCTGATTCCATGCTATTAAACAACCCTTTCATAGATGGGTCAAAGGGAACTGCCACAGTGACTCCCTGTCATCGGGAGCCTGCCATCTTTTCCAGTCTGCAGACTGAACATGATTCTTAACAAAGGCAAAGGGCAAATATTTCTCCTATCTTCTCAAAAGTCCCTCCCATTCCTCCCACACACCCGCGAAAGCCAGCCACCCATGTGAAAATTTGAAAGACCTTGGAAGTTCATCCACACAGGGAAAGCAGAGAGGCATGTTCCCTCTAAGCGGAGTTAGTGTGAGCTCACTCACAGTTTTTTAGCCTCCGGCTCACACATTTTTGCTTTAGCTCAGGACGGATGGCTCCAGAGCAAACTGATTTTTGCAGTAGCCAAACCGCTTGCTCACAACTTTAATGCCAGTAGTTCACAAAGCAGAATTTCTGCTCACAGGACTCCACGGCTTAGCGGGAGCATTGGAGGCGAGCTGGAAGTCATCTTCAGGTTGTTGTTTCCCACCCACCCCAGACCCGAAACTGCCTTTAACCCCAACCAGCAAGATATTTTTATTTATTAAGCAACAATGCTATTTGATTTATGAACGGAGTGAAGAAGAAAAAAAGACCAAAGTGGCTAGGAAAATGTAGAGCCGCCTGCTTGAAACCACTTAAAATGGCAGTACCACAACTGGACTAGAAACATCTGTGTGGGAGATCAAGGAAGATTCCGGACGGAAAAGCACACAAAGACCATTAACAGGATTATCTGCCAGCCATCTGAGTTCTGGTGCTCAGTCCAAGCGCATCTAAAAATTGCTTTTCTGTTTTACTCACATGACGTGCATTATATGGGAGATCCAAAGTGGTGTAGTAGTTAATAGTGTTGGGGTGCAGTCAGACGGCGTGCTGAGAGCGGGTTAAACTGCTCCGGTTCTGTCCGGATTATATTTGATCTGGATAATTGTGATCACACTTACCTCCCTTATCCCGCCTCACCGCGCAGTTGCGTCGCCCCCCGGCGTCTACACTACCGACGTGCAGGAGTGTGTATTGGCGGTTTTTCCCCTCAAATGGCGTGTCCCCGCCCCCAGCGTGTGACGTCACTTCCAGGTGACGCGCACGCGCACGCACGTTCCAGACGCCGGCCGGGAGCCCCCCGCTCCCGGCCAAAACATATTTGGCAACCCTATCCCGAACTCATCTAAACACTAAAACAAGGTTGTCAGCTTGAAAGCCACTTTGGTATAGCATTTAGGAGCGTGGACTCTAATCTGAGAGAACCGGATTTGATCCCCCACTCCTCCACATGCAGCTGCTGGTGTGACCTTGGGCCAGTTATAAGTTCATTCAGAGCTGTTCTTTCAAGGGCAGTCCTCGAGAGAGCTCTCTCAGCCCTGCCTACCTCATGGGGTATCTGTTGTGGGGAGGGGAAGGGAAAGGAGTTTGTGAGCCGCTCTGAGACTCCTTTGGGTAGTGAAGGGCGGGCTATAAATCCAATCTCTTCTTCTTCCACAGGAGGCTCGGCGATCTCCCAGAATTACCGCAAATCTCCAGTTGACAGAGGTCAGTTACCCTGGGGAAAATGGCTGCTTTGGGGGGGGGGTGGACTCTGTGGCCTTATACCCCGCTGAGGTCCCTCCTCTCTCCAAACCCCGCCCTCCTCAGGCTCCACCCCCAAATCTCCAGGAATTCCCCAACCCAGAGCTGGCAACCCCAAATAAAGAAAATCTAAAACTTAATCCCCCTCTTTAGCATCATAGCATACATATAACTACCTTGCTGTTTTCTTGAAATGATTTGATCTCAATTTATCAATGTGTTTTTATTTCAAATATTTCAGCCACGCCTTTTCACGAAACTTGATCTTCAGGGCCAGCTTACAAAGACGCATAAACTGGCACAAAGTGGCTGTGAAACACACACACACATACTTATTCAAAAGACCCAGTTTGGTGTAGTGCTTCAGTGCGCAGACTCTAACCTGGGAGAACTGGGTTTGATTCCCCACTCCTCCACTTGCTCCTGCTGATGTGACCTTGGGTCAGTCACAAGCTCTGGCACAGCTGTCCTTGAAAAAGAGCCGTTTCTGCCAGAGCTCTCTCAGGCCCACCTCCCTCACAGGGTGTCTGTTGTGGGGAGGGGAAGGGAAAGGAAAGGAGTTTGTAAGCCCCTCTGAGACTCCTCTGAGTATTGAATGGCAGGGAATAAATCCAATCTCTTCTTCTTCAGACAAGTCTTAGAAAACAATTATTTGGATAATTTATATACACACAAAGCACCACCGCATTATGGTGCACCAGCGTTTCTATGTTTGACCAATGTATCTGAAATGTGAAAATTGTGAAGGTCAAATATTGAGCGCAGTTTCATTCTTGCAACCTAACCGAAGCCAACACGAGTCAAAGAAATCGGTCGCACGGATACACATTAGAAAAGCCAACCGTAACACGCCTAGGGTTCTGGCAGGTGATTTGGCACAAGTTGCAACCCAGTTGGCATCTCTGCCTGGGAAACGGATCTTGATTTCCTCTTGCTGGACAAGGTGGACAGCAGGGAGTCCTCGCCGAAAGCCCCTTCGAATGCCAAAAGGATCGACTGCCGGAATGTCTTCTGCCCGACAAACACGTAGAGGATCGGGTTGATGCAGCTGTTGAAGAACGCCAGGCTAGAAGCCAAAGGGATCCCAACGTAAAGGGCCACTTTGAACTCGTGACTGGAAGACATTTTGGACATTTCCAGCAAGGAGAAGACGTGGTAAGGGAAATAGCACAGGAAGAACGACCCCGTTACGGCAAAGATGATCCGGAAGGGCCTGCCGGACTTGGTCAGACGCCTCTTCTTCATCCTGAACACGACAGCGGTGTAGCAAACCAGGATCACGGAGAATGGAATCAGGAAGCCGAACAGGAATCTGGTTACGATCATGGCTCTCTGCCGGATCTTCCAGATCCTTCGGGTCTCCTCAGCACTGTAGTCACCGGACAGAGCAAAATTATTGTAACAGCTGATCACGTGCCTGGAATTCGTCGCCGTGTCTCGGAACACGAGATACGGAGCGCTTAGGACAAAGGCGGCGATCCATGTGACCAGGGCAATGCCGCAGGCCAACTTGGGGGTCCGGTAGTTTCTGGACCACACCGGGTAAACCACCGAAGCGCACCGATCCATGCTGATGACCGTCAAGAGGAAGACACTGGCGAACATGTTCAGGAAGGCCACGGTGCTGTTTAGCTTGCACAGTAGCTTCCCAAAGGGCCAATGGAAGCCCAGAGCTGTGTACGCAATGCTCAGAGGCAGGAAGAACGTGAAGATGAAATCAGCCACCGCCAGGTTGAGGAACCACACGGCATTGACCGTCCTCTTCATCCTGCAGGTCGCGATCCAGATGACGAGGCCGTTTCCGGACACCCCCAGGAGACACGCCACGGCATAGACCACCATGGATAGGATGTGCATGATTCTTTGGAGAGCACGGTAGTCGTCGGTGTGCCAGGTGGTGTTTCCATGAGATAAGGTGGTATTGGAGAGGAAGGGCAAAGAAGAGACGTTCTCAACCCTCAGCATAGTCTTTGGCTCTCACGATCTTATAAACACCATCGATAAAAGAGCCTTTTGAGGAAAGAAGACCAAGATATTAGCCCTGTGCCAGTTATTGACATACTGTGAACATAATTGGTCAGCCCGATCAAAACTAGAATAGTTTTAGCCAAGGAAAACAAATTCCACTTGAGTTTTGGCAGTGTTAGTCATGGAACAACGGTGCGATTATTCTCATTTTGAATGCAACTGATTACAGTTTGGATATTTGTAGTTAAAATGTATTAATGGGTGATTGGCATCTTTTCTAGAGGCCTGTCGTGTTTCCGTTCCGTGTTCTTTTGGATTTGTCTGGCCTGTAATTTGTTACTCTGGTCTAATGTTTCAGCTAACAGCAGAAAACCAATGTGATTTATTTATAACCACTGCTACCAAAAGGAAAATGGGCTGCGGTGGCTCAAGTGGTTAAGATGCTGAGCTGCAGACCGGAAGGTTGGTAGTTCAGCAGTTCGAGACCCGAGTGCCACATGACGGAGTGAGCTCCCGTCTCTGGCCCCAGCTCCTGCCAACCTAGCAGTTTGAAAGCAAGAAGTTGCAAGTAGATAAATAGGTACCACTTCGGTGGGAAGGGAACAGCATTCCGTGCACCTTGACATCTAGTCACACCAGCCACATGACCACAGAGACGTCTTTGGACAGCGCTGGCTCTTCGGCTTGGAAACGGAGATGAGCACCGCAACCCTAGAGTCAGATTCCACTGGCTTTCGAGCAAGGGAAACCTTTACCTTACCAAAAAGAAAACAAATTGCCCCATATCTTTCCTCTTCATCCCTCCCAGTTATTGCCAAAAATAACCCCAAATGGTCTCAACATTCGGTGTTTTCATTCTTGGGCAAAAAGCATCAGTGGTTAAGGAAAAGATGGAAAGACTCACCAGTTCTTTCGGCCTCTTCGAGAGATGCCTTTGGACTTCTAATTTTTGTTGCAATGTTTTTTTAACACAGACCGTCAAGATGACTTAGAGAGAGCTTCCCAAAGGGTGACTCAACCAGCCTATCGTTTTTTCCTTCTTCCCATGGGTCTGAGTTTAGGGGGAATTCACAGAATCTCATTTATTCCATGCTCTTGTTCCTCAATGTGCTATCTATTGGATTTGACCCTCTGGAGATTCTGGGTACTTCTTCCAACGGTGGCAGAGTCGGGTTGGAAAATACTTGGAGACTTTGGGGGTCGATCTGGGAGAGGGCGGGGTTTGGGGAGGGGAGGGGCCTCATCATGGTACAATGCCGTAGAGTTGACCCTTCAAAGCAGCCCTTTTCTCCAGGAGAGCTGAACTCTGTCAGCTGGAGATCAGTTGTAAAAGTGGGAAATCTCCAGGCCCCACCTGGAGGCTGGCAACCATAAACGGAGGCGTGGACTTTCCAGGGATGGCCCTGTGTCTCTGGAACACCCTTTCCCAAGAAGTCTATCTAGCTCAGGGTTCCCCAGCCTTTTTAAGCCTGCAGGCACCTTTGGAATTCTGAGACAGGGTGGTGGGCGTGGCCACAAAATGGCTACTGCGAGAGGCGGAGCCAACCACAAAATGGCAATCGCAGGGGTGGAGGAGAGGATTAATTTTTTAAAAATACATCGGGGAAAGGGGAGTGAGCGGGAGAATAAAAGTAATGCTGCGCTGATGCCTGCCACCAAAATGACATTATTTAAATCTGCACACAGTCAGTTAGAACTGCACTGGCCAATTAAAAGCCCTGCTGGGTAGGAACCCTGCCTGGCCCCACACGCTTTCGAAGAACACTCGGCAGGTGACAGGAAAGGCCTCGTTGGGGACTCTGATCTAGCTGCTTTCATGATGGTATGCCAACGTACAGTGAAAGCGCCAGGAGGAAAGACGGCAAATCCACGTAATCGATAAAACAGAAGTCATGGGGCGCTGCACCGTAAAGACTCATCAAGTTTATTCGAGTGGAAGTGTTTGAAAGTAAGAATTCACCAAAGCTTCTGCTGGAATAAACGTTGTCAGTCTTTTAAAGTGGCACTGGATGCCCTCTGGGCTGAAAGAACCATGCAATGTTAGATCCAGATGGGTAGCTACGTTCGTCTGTCTGTAGCAGCAGAAAAGAGCCAGAGCCCAGCAGCGGGAGGAGCTTTTGTGAGTCACGGCTCACTTCTTCAGATAGTTAGAAGGGGAGTCCATCGGTCCTTATATCTTGAATCTGAAATCAGTCCACTGCCCAAGACGTAAGGGCAGATGGACTCACCTTCTAGCTGTATCTGAAGATCTGAGCAGTGACTCACGAAAGCTCCTCCCCTGCCACAAATTTCATTAGTCTTTCAGGTGCTGCTGGACTCGTACAATGTTAATCATATATTATCCAGCGTGGAGTAGTAATGGGGGTGTTGGACTAGGATCCGGGAGACCCAGGTTCGAATCCTCTATCATGGATGCTCACTGAGTGACTTCAGGCCAATCCCATCCTCTCAGCCTAACCAGCCCCACAGGGTTGTCGTAGTGAGGACAAAAATAGTGGGCAAATTATACAAGCCACTTCAGGCCCCCAATGGGAGGAAAGCGGGATATAAACGCTGTAAATAAATACATATTTTAACCGAGTTCTTAATTTCCCCCCTAACTTTAGTAATACAAGTAACAGCAATAACAAGACGCTTAAAGTCGTTGCTAAAGTATGAATGAGACCCCTAAAACTGTTAGCAGCTTTCAGAAACAGATTAGCATATGTATACGACACAGCAGTGAATTCCAGGAAGGTGATGTATAGTTATGTCTTTCTGGGAATGCCTGCTCTTTGCAGTTAAAAACATTGTAAGCTGGTTTGAAATATTGACTTGTTTGTACATATCTGATACCACTCTATGTTTCCAATCTACGTTGTATTGGTTTTTATGATTCTGGAGAGATCCTGCTGTCCCCTATTTGGAACTATTGCTGTGTCTATTTTTTGTTTGGTTATGTTTTGTCTGTTGAAAGAAATAAAATTTAAAAAAAACCACTATCAGAAACAGCCTTAAAGGTCCCAAGTGAACGACAACAGGAGAAAACAGAGAGACGTAATAGGACTTCAATGGGCTTTCTAGCGCCACGTTGATATTTTTTTAAGTATTAAAGGGACATGCTCAGGAACTCTCCGTTTAGGCCCTTTAAAAGAGTTGCGCTTGGGAAGGAAAAAAACCGAGACGGTACTCTGCACATGCTCGAAGACTCTCGTTTCGAACGTCCACCAAGCTTCTCCACCCTGCTCAGCTAAGGGTGCTCACGCCTTTCGCAATCTCAGAGAAGGCGACGCTCCCTCTCAAGGACGGACTCCACCAGCCAATCACGAGCGAGGCGGGGAGAGGGCGGCCCAGATAAGCGTCTCCTGATTGGACGAGTATAGACCCGTCGGAGCGCGCTGATTGGCTGCGACGCGCTCGAGACAGCGCTGAAGGTTCCATTCCCGGGGCGCGAGGCCCGCAGTATTTAAATCAGGGGGGGCGGGAGGGAGGAGCCCTCTTTCTTTCTAGGGACTCTTTGGTGCGTGGGGCTCTTAGGAATCCAGGCAAGTGTTTAAAATCTTTTATTCCTTTTTTTTTTTTTTTTGCAAGATCTTAGGCCTTTCCTCCTCCCTCTTACGCCTATTGCAACTTGGCAAGAGCCTTCCCACAATTGCACGACAGGCAGAAACTCAGCAGGGCGAGTTTTCCACCACCACCACTTGGGGAAACCGCCCCTGCAGAACATCTGCCTGCCCCACAGTTGTTAGAGTAGCCCTGCCGGGGAAAGCAACAGGACCGGTGTCTTTGATGATCCTAGCGTGCCTTTAAACGAACCTTTCTCCCAGGGCCTTTCGGAAGCGAACTGTAAAATGCTGACCAAAGACCCTTTTTCAGTGCCTCAGAAGAGCCCTGCTGGATCAGATCCGAGGGTCTCACACCCTGTTGGCCACGGGAGCTCGAATTTCCCCCTTCGGTTGCTTTCTCTGCAGCTGTGCTTCAAAGATATACTGCCCCTGAATGTGGAGGCTCTGTTTAGTTGTCGTGACTTATAGGAGGTGTTCTCCATTAATCTGGCCAGCCCCTGTTTCAGCTGTTAATATATGGCAAGGGGCAAATGGTCGTTCTCCCCCCTCCCCGAAACAAATCTTGTCCGGCTGAGCACTCCTGTTCCAAAAGAGTAGCTTTTGAAATACACGTTTGTGCATGACTGTCACATGGGGCCACTAAGGAACATAAGAACATAAGAGACGCCAATGTTGGATCAGGCCAAGGCCCATCTAGTCCAACACTCTGTCACACAGTGGCCAAAAATACCAGGTGCCACCAGTAGGTCCACCAGTGGGGCCAGGACATTAGAAGCCCTCCCACTGTTGCGCCCCCCCCCCAAAGCACCAAGAAGACAGAGCATCACTTGCCCCAGAGCCCCTATCTATACCTTGTGGCTAATAGCCACTGATGGACCTCTGCTCCATATGCCTATCTAAATCCCTTTTGAAACCGTCCATGCTTGTAGCCGCCGCCACCTCCTGTAGCAGTGAATTCCATGTGTTCATCACTCTTTGGGTGAAGAAGTACTTCCTTTTATCCGTTCTAACCCGACCGCTCAGCAATTTCATGGAGTGCCCACGAGTTCTTGTATTGTGAGAAAGGGAGAAAAGTACCTCTTTCTCTACCTGCTCTTTCTCTACATCTCATGCCATTTCTGACCTAGAAGCGCTTTCTGCATAGAGTGCCCCCAGGATTGGTATTTGCGTTTGCAACTTTTCCAGCGATTTTTATGTATTCATTCATTTACACACATCCACAAAGCTTCCGTGGCAGAGTGGGGATTCGAACCTGGGTCTCCCAGATTCTAGCTGGGCAGTCTTAACCATTCCACCGCCGTGGATCTCAGTTTATCTTTGTTTTATACCATGCTTTTCTTCCTAATGGGGACCCAAAGGGGCTTACAACCAGACCCGTAGCCAGCATTTTGTGGCTTTTGGGGCATTTTTTTTCTCCTGGTGGGACTGAAGTTCTCAGTGCAGAAAAAAAAGCCATTCAGCCAATAAAAAGCTGTTACTAGGATAGATGTCTAAATTGCAAGCTGTCAACCACTTTAGATGACAAGTTCTCAGCTGCTGCAAGTTAATCACTTCTGCCAGCCTAAGCAACAGTTCTGATAAGGAGCTGGCAGGTGGGGATGATGACTTTGACAAGCAAGCTAACACTTAGGCAGAGAAACTCTCTTAAAGGAGACCAGTCTCTTGACACAGAGTTAGAAGGGATCCTAGAGGTCACCTACTCCAACCCCCTTTGCTCAGGGTGGGAATCAGTCAACTAACAGCACCTCACTCTGCTTAAAGGAGCGCATGCCTTAAAAAAAATGTTTTTAAATGATTGAGGCCCCAAAAGCCCCACTGTAGTGACGGGCCTGCAGAGTGGGGATTCAAACCTGGGTCTCCCAGGTTGTAGTTGGACACTCCACCACCCTGGATCTCTGTTTATCTTTTTGTTTTATACCATGTTTTCCCCCCAGCTGGGATCCAAAGGGGCTTAACAACGTTCTAAATTTTATCCTCTCAACAGCCCTGCAAGGTAGGTGAGGCTGAGAGCGAGCCACAGGCCCAAGGTCACCTAACAAGCTTCTATGGTGGAGCGGGAGGGGGCCTTTCGAGTTGCCAGCCTCTTGCTGATGATCGCTTAGGGGAGGGCCTGTTTTCATGGCACAGCCTGAGCACTTCTTGAGAAGGCGGAGTTCCTCGTCTCCCTGATCTTTGCTTCCAAGCCTGCGACACCTGGGAAGCGCTAATACGAAGGCACGATTTCGCAAAATGGACTTTAGCTGCTTGCGGGTTGCCAACCCAAATATGGCTGCCCGATTGACTCTGGGCGGGCCTTTGCTATCCTTGAGGAGTCAATGATTAAAGCGGGGCTTTTTTCGTTTCCATGAAAACAGACTTGGCTTTGTTACTCTCGAAATTCTTAACAAGGGTCACGCTGGCTAAAGGCAGTCAGCAGATCAGAGCCGTTTTGGGTCGTCTTTCTCCGGCTGATGGCGTTTTGACACATGGGCGTTCGACACTGGAAAATGCATTCTTCCCCCCCAAAAAAGTCTGTCTGCCCATACAAACTTGTGCCTACCCATTAAGATCTTCTGCAAAGGCCCTGCTTAGAAATGTGAGATCTCGGGAAGAAAGTCCCAGGTTCAATCCCCGGCATCTCTAGCTAAAGGGATCTGGTGGTAGATGATGTGGAAGACCTCTGCCTGAGACCCTTCTGGTGTTCTTCTCAGGGGAAGGCCTCTGCCTCTCTGCCCTGTTGTGGGTCCTCTGGAGGAACTGGCTGGCCCCTGTGTGAGACGGGATGCTGGACTAGATGGACCTCCACTGGTCTGATCCAGCAGGGCTCTTCTGATGTTCTTCTCAAGGGAAGGCCTCGTCCTCTCTGCTCTGTTGTTGGCCGTCCAGAGGACTAGAGGGACTCACTGGTCTGATCCAGCAGGGCCCTTCTGATGTTCTTATCGGGGGAAGGCCTTGGCCTCTCTGCCCTGTTGTGGGTCCTCTGGAATGAGACGAGATGCTGGACTAGATGGACCTCCACTGGTCTGATCCAGCAGGGCTCTTCTGATGTTCTTCTCAGGGGAAGGCCTCATCCTCTCTGCTCTGTTGTTGGCCGTCCAGAGGAACTGGTTGGCCACAGCGTGAGATGGGATGCTGGACTAGAGGGACCCTCACTGGTCTGATCCAGCAGGGCCCTTCTGATGTTCTTCTCAGGGGAAGGCCTTGGCCTCTCTGCCCTGTTGTTGGCCCTCCAGGGGAACTGGTTGGCCACCGTGTGAGACAGGATGCTGGACTAGAGGTTCCCTCATTGGTCTGATCCAGCAGGGCTCTTCTGAGGTTCTTATCAGGGGAAGGCCTCGTCCTCTATGGCCTGTTTGTTGGCCCTCCAGGGGAACTGGTTGGCCGCTGTGTGAGACGGGATGCTGGACTAGAAGGACCCTCACTGGTCTGATCCATCAGTGCTCTTCTTAGGTTCTTACATACTGTGGTTGTCCATCCAAGTACGGTTTCCATCCAAGCAGCAACCTTTCTTCTTTACTACAAGAACCCTCTTTTATTCTTTTCTTGTCTCTCAGGTTCAGATAGATGTGCTTAAGGTATCATAGAATGCATCAGTTTGCTGCTTTCTGTCTTTCTCAGGTGTTCGGTATATTTGCAAAAGTTGATTGTAGAAAATTCAGGCAGTTATAGTCCCCTCCTGAGCCTGTCTTCTCAGAATCCTACTTCAGGCTATTCAGTGGTCTTAGGATGGGACTGTTATATTTTTAAAGGCTGTAAATATGCCAAACAGTGCAATCGGTATATTCAAATAAAGTTCAAAACGATGCATTTTATGTCATTACAGCAGAAAGTTTAGGTTTGCTAGCAAAGTAAGTAGCGTCTGTATTTCATATCCCCCCTCCCCAATTTATCATTGTTGAAAGGGTGAACCCTGTCATGATTTCAACTGATTGAAATAAACTAGATTTGTAGCAGTTAGCAAATCTACAGATTTGCGGCTGTAAGTTCGTGCTTGTAAGAGGCTGACTTGTTGGAAACCTTTTGCGCCAGAGGTGTAATTTTTTTTTTTTAAAAGGTGCACCCCAAGGCTGAAACGTGTTCACTCTAAAGACATTGCCTCCCAAAGCTGTATTTTTATCCTACCCACCTTCTAGGAGAGCCAGTTTGGTGCAGCGGTTAAGTGCGCGGACTCTAATCTGGGAGAACCAGGTTTGATTCCCCACTCCTCCACTTGCAGCTGCTGGATGACCTTGGGCAAGCCATAGCTCTGTCAATGCTGTCCTTGAAAGGGCAGTTCTCTCACAGCTCTCTCAGCCCCACGTACCTCACAGGGTGTCTGTTGGGAAGGGAAGGATTTTGTAAGGTGCTCTGAGACTCCAAGTGAAGGGCGTGGTATAAATCCAATCTCTTCTTCTCTTCTAGGAGCTCAGGGTGGTATATATCATTTGCCCTGTCTCCAACAGCCCTGTGAGGTCGGCTAGACCGGGAGACGGGGATTTGCCGAAGGTTTTCTGGTGTGTTTCATGTCAAGGTGGAGACCTGAACCTGTGTCACTCCAGTTCTAACATGAAGCCATAACTCACTCCGCTGCTCTGTTCCTCAGTATTAGGGCAGGTTGTGGTTATTCAGAGAATGCAGGAAAGGGCTGGAAAAAAAATATCTAGACATCTGTTTGTCCAGGTGCCTAACATTCAACCCGGATTTAGAGAGGAGCCTTTTTCATCCCCTTCTCTATCCCAGATTCCACCATTGTAAAATTTGTTTTACACTGTATTTTCCTTGATGCCCCTTTTCAAAACGCTCTGGGTGACTGACACAGTTATCCCCATCAAACAATTAAAAAACAGAACAGTTTTACAAAGTGACACATGAGTAATTCCAACAAGAACAAAACTTTTTTTTAAAGCACCCATAGTATAACTTTTTTATTTTATAAGGAACAAACACAAACAAACATACATTGGGGGTTTCCAATACATCATTAAATTATCTATTTGAATACCTCACACAATATTTGGTTATTCGTATCTATATTCCACCTTGTATTTTTGTATAAGTCTTTTGCATAAGATTAAAAATAAAGTTCTTTTCCCCTTCTGAATTGGTTGTAGGCCAATATGTTTTATTTATTGTATTCTTCAACCCACTTATAGAATCTTAGCCATGTATTTTCAAAGCTTCCTTCAGCTTGTCCTCTCGACACGAAGGTTAATTTGTCCATTTCTGCAGGTGATTTATAATTTCTTCTCTTCAGGGTATCTCATTTCTTCTCCGATACTTAGCATACAGTATTCTTGAAGTTGTCACTACATGTATAATAAGATAAGAATCTTGCTTTTTACGGTTCTCTGGTAGAATGTTCAATAAGAACAATTCTGGTAGATAAGGTATAAAACTCTAACATTTTTTTGTGCAGCAAGAACAAAACTTGAGTCCCCTGAGACCTTAAAGACCAATAACATTTTCCAGGGTATAAGCTTTCATAAGAACATAAGAGATGCCAATGTTGGATCAGGCCAAAGGCCCATCCAGTCCAACACTCTGTGTCACACAGTGGCCAAAAATACCAGGTACCATCAGGAGGTTCACCAGTGGGGCCAGGACATTAGAAGCCCTCCCACTGTTGCCCCCCCCAAGTACCAAGAAGACAGAGCATCCCTTGCCCTAGAGCCCCTATCTATACCTTGTGGCTAATAGCCACTGATGGACCTCTGCTCCATATGCTTATCTAATTCCCTTTTGAAGCCGTCCATGCTTGTAGCCGCCACCACCTCCTGTGGCAGTGAATTCCAAGTGTTAATCACTCTTTGGGTGAAGAAGTACTTCCTTTCGAGAGTCAAAAATCATTTGGAATGAATTGTGAAGTTTTGTGATAAGAATGACAAGTGATCTCTGTCCAACAAAGTCAGAGTCCAGGGGCACCTTTAAGACCAAGGGAGTTTTTATTCAAGGTATACGTTTTCGTGTGCACGCACACTTCTTCAGATACAGTGAAATCTGTATGTACTTATTCATGTTTTCTGTACATATTTATAAAAATAAAAAGCCTGCTTAATAATATATATTTTTCTTCTCACTTGGCCTGCAAATCCTCTCTCATATCTTTCTTTTTGTGCCGCCGTAGACTTGAAGGGCAGACGGCCATGGCCGACTTCACCAATGCTGACGGCGATTGTATCAGTCCGAGCGTCTGGGCCTCTCACAATGCGATGGTGATGGAACCGCTGGACACCAATGACCCAGAGGTTAGAAGGTCATATAGATTTTGGCAGAAATGCTTAACGGACGTCACTGTCATGAACTCTTGGAAGCCGAGGGCATTGCAGTGTGGGGCCGGGAGGATGGGAAGGGTTCATTGACGTAGGTACAGTGACGCCATTCATTGAGAAATCTGCAGCTGGTTTGGCTCCAGCCCTTGCTGGATTTGAACTCGTTCCACAGGGACTTCCAGTGCAATTTGGCTTAACCTTTTCCAGAGCTGGTGTAACAACTGGCTAAGAGGTTGGGGTGGAAAACCCCCAGTTCAGATCTTGCTTCGGGCATGACAACAGGTCAGTCCTTCAAACCAATCCATTAAATAAATAAATGGATGAAGTCACCCTGTAAATGTTTACTTCACTGATACTTCCTCTTTTCTCCCTAACGGGAACCAAAAGTGGCTTCCAGCATTCTCTGTTTTATTCTCACAAGAAGAAGAGAAGAAGAAGAGATTGGATTTATAGCCCGCCCTTCACTCGGAGTCTCAGAGCGGCTTACAAACTCCTTTCCCTTCCACTCCCCACAACAGACACCCCCTGTGGTGCTGAGAGAGCTCTGAGAGAACTGCCCTTGAGAGAACAACTCTGACAGAACTATGGCTTACCCAAGGTCACTCAGCAGCTGCAAGTGGAGGAGTGGAAAATCAAACCCGGTTCTCCCAGATTAACCACCACAACAACCCTGTGAGGTAGGTTCAGCTGAGAGTGGGCGACAGGGCAAAGGACACTCAGGAAACTTCTGTGGCTAAAGGGGGATGCGAACCTGAATGTCCCAGATCCTACTGTAGTGCTCTAACCCCTGCTCTGTGCCCACCTATAGCTCTTACAGTGGGGTTTGATTCCCCACTCCTCCACATACAGCCATCTGGGTGACCTTGGGTCAGTCACAGTTCTCTCAGAGCTGTTCTCTCAAGAGCAGTCTCTCAAAACTCTCTCGGCCCGACCTAACTCACAGGGTGTCTGTTGTGGGAAGGGGAAGGAGATTGTAAGCCGCTCTGAGACTCCGAGTGAAGGGCGGGGTATAAATCCAACTCTTCTTCATCTTCTTCCTCCACATGCATCCAGCTGGGTGACCTTGGGTCAATCACTGCTCTGTCAGAGCTGTTCTCTCAAGGGCAGTTCTCTCAGAGCTCTCTCAGGCCCACCTACCTCACAGAGTGTCTGTTGTGGGGAGGGGAAGGGAAAAAAGTTTGTAAGCCACTCTGAGTGAAGGGTGGGGTATAAATCCAATCTGTTCTTCTCTTCTCTACTGCTGTTTATCATCTCTGCTGGGATTTGGGGTTTGATTCCCCACTCCTCCTCCACATGTAGCCAGGTGGGTGACCTTGGGTCAGTCACAGTTTTCTCAGAGCTGTTCTCTCAAGGGAAGTTCTCTCAAAACTCTCTCAGCCCCGCCTACCTCACAGGGTGTCTGTTGTGAAGAGAGGAAGGGGAAGGTGATTGTGAGCTGCTTTGAGACTCCGTGTGAAGGGCGGGGTATAAAGCCAATCTCTTCTTCATCTTCTTCCTCCACATGCAGCCATCTGGGTGACCTTGGGTCAGTCACAGCTCTCTCAGAGCTGTTCTCTCAAGGGAAGTTCTCTCAGAGCTCTCTCATCCCCACCTCCCTCACAGGGTGTCTGTTGTGGGGAGAGGAAGGGAAAGGAGATTGTGAGCCTCTCTGAGACTCCTTGTGAAGGGCGGGGTATAAATCCAATCTCTTCTTCTTACAGAAGTGAGCGTGCATGTTCTTCCATGCAGTGCTGTTGCGCATCTTGCTGGCAAATGTTCTCCCGGCTCTCTCAGAGCGCCACGCTTCCCAGTTTAGATGTGGCGACGCAACCCCCCTGCCCTGCTAATCAACTTTGCGTGGTTTCTTTTGGGGCTGGACACAGTTGAGAGAAACGCTCAAACATGGACTTCCATCGGGCCTACTAGCCCTGCTGGGCTTGGACATGAGCAGCGTCTCTTTTCTCCTCTTGCCAAAGGTGTATGACATCATTCGGAAGGAGAAGCGGCGGCAGCGGCTCGGTTTGGAGCTGATCGCGTCCGAGAACTTTGCCAGTCGAGCCGTGCTGGAAGCTCTCGGCTCCTGTCTGAACAACAAGTATTCGGAAGGCTACCCTGGACAAAGGTGGGCAGGGGGGGCGTGGCTTAAGTTCTGACTGAGTCTGTGTTTCTTTATCTGGAAGAAGAAAAGTGTTGTCTTCTCTTGGAGGATGCTAGCAGGGGTTGGGATCGTTGGTTTATGTGTGTCTCTCCCCCCCCCCCCCCCCCCGGTCTAAACCAGCGGTGGCGAACCTATGCCAGAGGTGGCACTCAGCCCTCTCTGTGGGCACGCGTGCCATCGCCCCAGCCAGGCCCAGACCATCATTAAAGTGTCGGATTCTCTGCCAAATAATTTTAAGTAAATTAAAGCATTTGGGATTGCTTTCCTTACTTTGTTTGGATCATCTAAAGTTAATGTATAGGTTGTTTTTTCTAAAGTAAAACCTCAGTATTCAGGTTAGATTGCCGTGTTGGCACTTTGCGATCAATAAGTGGGTTTTGGGTCGCAGTTTGGGCACTCGGTCTCTAAAAGGGTCGCCATCACTGGTCTAAACAAATCTTTAAAGAATTCAACCGCAAAAACAATATATTTATTGGATTCATTCAGAGCCAGTTTGGTGTAGTGGTTAGGAGTGCGGACTCTGATCACTCCTCCACGTATATATCTGCAAAATTGCCATTAAAAAAGTAAAGGTTTCCCTTGCTAGAAAGCCAGTCGAATCTGACTCCAGGGGGCGGTGCTCATTTCCATTTCCAAGCCGAAGAGTCAGCACTGTCCAAAGGCTTCTCCGTGGTCATGTGGCCAGCATGATTAAACACCAAGGCGCACGGAACACTGTTACCTTCCCACCAAAGCAGTTCCTATTTATCTACTTGCAGTTTCTTGCTTTCAAACTGCTAGGTTGGCAGGAGTCAGGGCCAGAGCTGGGAGCTCACTCTGTCACACGGCACTCGGGTCTCGAACTACCAAACTACCAACCTTCTGCTCTGCAGCTCAGCCTCTTAACCTCTGAGCCACCGCAACCCCTCAAAATTGCCCTTACATTGTGTTTTTGGTAACTATATTTCCTATCAGCTTTTCCCTATTCCCTTTTTTCTTTCTGTATCCCCTTAAAAATGTAAATTAAAAAATTGTTTTTTTAAAAAAAGAAACTGGGTATAAGCCCTGTGAGGTAGGTTAGCCTGAGTCTGTGACTGGGCCAAGGTCACCCAGCGAACTTGTGTGGCGGAGTGGGGATTCGAACCTGGGTTTCCCAGATTCAGCCTGACACAGACTACATTGTGGGAGACCCTACTGTAAGCACCACCTCATGCTGAAACTGCAGATTGGGTAGCTCCACTCAAACACGAATGGAGACCGATCCAGGTAGTCAGCCATGTTGGTCTGAAGCTGTTTTATTACAAAGGAACTTCAGGAACAGAATGGAAAGGGAAATTGCTGAATTACAAGTTATTACAACACTTGGAACAAAAATCTCCCCAGGACTCAACAGGGATATTGGTTTTTTTATCCCATTACATATGCTAACTCATTCAGTCCTCACGTATGTATTCTCAACAAGAAGGACTATAAATCCTCTGTATTTTAGTGTATTTCTTTTTCAGAATAGTATATTAGGATACTGAATGGATGTCTGCTGACAACATTACATCCATCTCAAAGTGCCTTCCACGCACCCTCTACGCCTCAGGGGAGATAATTAAGATTCTGTTACTTCCCACAATTCGAAATAACACCTTTAGATATTTATCTGCTATTGTGACATATTTATTGCTTTACAGCTATTGACCTTATAACCTTAACTTATTTAGTATTTCACTTTGCATAACTTAAACATCATCATGTTACATGTTAATTTGCTGTTACGTCCCTGTCTATAAGTTTAGAACCTCATCTTCCATTCCACTGTATTGGAAAAAGTGTGCCTTGCACACGAAAGCTTATACCTTGAATAAACCTTTGTTGGTCTTAAAGGTTGGACTATGAATGGAGACCGTAAGTTGCTTTTCTGATGTATTAAAATGTCGGTTTTGGTCTTTCTCCTTAGATACTATGGTGGGACAGAGTTTGTGGACGAGTTGGAGAGACTGTGTCAGAAGAGAGCTCTGGATGCTTACGGGTTGGATCCACAGAAATGGGGCATCAACGTCCAACCCTACTCAGGTACTCTAGAGTCTGGTCCTTCAAGTAGGCATAGCGGGCTGGGGATAAGAATGTAAGAGAAGCCATGTTGGATCAGGCCAATGGCCCATCGAGTCCAACACTCTTGTGTCACACAGTGACCAAAACCCAGTTGCTATCAGGAGGTCCACCAGCAGTGCCAGAACTCCAGAAGCCCTCCCACGTTTGCCCCCCAATCACCCAGAATATAGAGCATCACTGTCCCAGACATAAGAATGTAAGAGTAACCATGTTGGATCAGGCCAATGGCCCATCCAGTCCAACACTCTTGTGGCATACAGTGGCCAAAACCCAGTTGCTGTCAGGAAGTCCACCAGCGGGACCAGAACTCCAGAAGCCCTCCTACTCTTGCCCCCCAAGCACCAAGAAGACAGAGCATCACTGCCCCAGACATAAGAATGTAAGAGGAGCCATGTTGGATCAGGCCAGTGACCCATCCAGTCCAACACTCTGTGTCACACAGTGGCCAAAACCCCGGGGGCCATCAGGAGGTCCACCAGCGGTGCCAGAACTCCAGAAGCCCTCCCCCTGTTGCCCCCCAAGCACCAAGAAAACAGAGCATCACTGCCCCAGACATAAGAATGTAAGAGGACCCATGTTGGATCAGCTCAATGGCCCATCCAGTCCAACACTCTTGTGGCACACAGTGGCCAAAACCCAGTTGCTGTCAGGAAGTCCACCAGCGGGACCAGAACTCCAGAAGCCCTCCCACTCTTGCCCCCCAAGCACCAAGAAGACAGAGCATCACTGCCCCAGACATAAGAACGTAAGAGGACCCATGTTGGATCAGACCAATGGCCCATCCAGTTCAACACTCTGTGTTACACAGTGGCCAAAACCCAGTTGCTATCAGGAGGTCCACCAGCGGGACCAGAACTCCAGAATCCCTCCAACTGTGGCGCGCCAAGCACCAAGAAAACAGAGCATACCTGCCCCAGACATAAGAACGTAAGAGAACTCTTGTTGGATCAGGCCAGTGGCCCATCCGGTCCAACACTCTGTGTCACACAGTGGCCAAAGCCCAGGTGCCATCAGGAGGTCCACCAGGAGTGGGGCCAGAACTCCAGAAGACCTCCCACTGTGGCCTCCCAAGCTCCAAGAAGACAGAGCATAACTTCCTCAAAACTTTTGACTTGCTTAAGACAGGGGTCCCCAATCTTTTTGAGCATGTGGGGACCTTTGGAATTCTGACAATGTGATGGATGCAGACACAAAGATGGCTGCCACAGGGGGCGGAGCCAGAAAGAAAATGGCTGCCGCGGCTTCCCTTCAGTCACACAGTGGAGATCCTTGTGCTCGAGTGGCCGCTACAGCCAAAGCAATGTTTTTAAAAACCCGCACCGCCAATCAAAGCTCCGGTGACCAATCCGAAGCCTAGCTGGACAAAAGGCCCACCCAGATTCTAAAAACACGGAGGGGGGGACCCCTCCTTGAAGGCAGCCAGAGTGGAAATCAGAAGGTGGGGGCAGAGTGGGGGGGGGAGCCTGTACGCCGTCTCTCAAGTAGCAAAAAGAGTCTGCCGCCCTGCAATGTTCCCTCTAAGCTGTGGAGTCTTGTGAGCAAAACTTCTACTTTGTGAGCTACTGGCATTAAAGTTGTGAGCGAGCGATTTGGCTACTGCATAAATTAGTTTGCTCTGGAGCCACATCCTTCCTGAGCTAAGATAACAATCTGTGAGCCGGAGGCTAAAAACCTGTGAGCTAGCTCACACTAACTCAGCTTAGAGGGAACACTGCCGCCCTGTAGTCTTGAAAAAGAGTTATTTATTTAATTAATTAATCTATATCCTCGCCCTCCCCGCCGAGGTGGGCTCAGGGCGGCTTACCTATAAGCAAATACATAAATAACAATTAAATTACCATAAAAACATCTTTAAGAACGGTTCATTATAAAACAGTACAGTATCATCAAGGGCGAGCCATGTCGGTTTAATTTCATAGCGATGCCAGTACCATATGAGTGCGTGCAATAGGTTATCTAGATCTGGGGTGTCAAACATGCGGGCCGGGGGCCGGATGAGGCCCCCGGAGGGCTTCTCTCAGGCTCACAGTGGAACTGGCTGTCTTCTGCTTCTTCTTCCAGTTCTACTGCTGCTGCGTCATCGTAGGTTTGAAGCTTACAGATACACACCTGAACAGCACCCTCAGGATTGCAACAGCACAGACATTTTAACGCGATAATTCAGAGCAAGAGGTGTCAGTTACCAGACACTGTTAAATAAACAGGATATTGCAGGAGTGCTAAATGTTTTAAGCATGTTTTTATTTTAAGTTAAAAAAGCCCTTTGTGTTTGTGTCCTTTATCAAGTTTATATCTCCGCTACCTGGCATTACATTTTAGGACACACATGGCCCAGCCCAACAAGGTCTCATTTATGTCATATCCGGCCCTCATAACAAATGAGTTCGACACCCCGGATCTAGATCTTCCGCTCGTTGATCTTTCCCAGGTATAATCGGCAGGCGCAGGCTGTCAATAGCAAGCCAAGGGCCAGGGCTCTATAGCTTCCAGTTGTTGTTGGTAATGGTGGCGGCCCCTTAGTTGAAGTCCTGGTAGAAGAGCCCTGTCTTACAGGCCCTGCGGAAGGTTTTTATGGCTCAGTACCTTGCATGCAGGAAATTTCAGGCGGGTGGCAAAGGGGGTCTGCAGCGGAAGAGCCAGATTCGTGTCCAGCCGCACCTTAGAGACCCACAAGATTTCTGCAGAGTAAGCTTTTGAGAGTCTGAATTTGGAAAGTTGAGAGTTTTGAGTCTGGAAAGCCGACACCCTGGAAACCTTCAGAGGGTAGCCGCGTCGGTCTGCTGTGGAACAGTCAGATTCGAGTCCCGAATTAATTAATCGATTGATTGTCGTATGGCATTGTGTGTAGAATAGCCAGGAGATCCTAAGATTGTCTGGCAGCCACAAGTTCTAGCTCTTTTAGCCTTATGTACCACCAGGTGGCGAGCTAGACTTGTTTTTTAAGGCAAGAGACGTTTCAGAGGTGGTTCGTTGTTGCCTGCCTCTGCGTCACGACCCTGGTATTCCTTGGAGGTCACCCTTCCAAAGACTAGCCAAGGCTGACCCGGCTTATCTTCCGAGATCTGATGGGATCGGGCTAGCCTGGGGAATCCAGGTCAGGGCTAGAGTCCAGAACCACCTTAAGTGACCAACAGGATTTTGAGGGGTATAAACTTCCAAGAGTCAAAGCTCATCCACTAAAAATCTTGTTGGTCTCTCAGAAGAGAAAGAAAAAGAGATTGGATTTATACCCCGCCCGTCACTACCCGAAGGAGTCTCAGAGCAGCTTACAAACTCCCTTTCTGCTCCCCACAACAGACACCCCGTGAGGGAGGTGTTGCTGAGAGAGCTCTTTCAAGGACTGATCCTGAGAGAACAGCTCTGGAAAAACTTGTGACTGACCCAAGGACACACCAGCAGCTGCAAGTGGAGGAGTGGGGGAATCAAACCCGGTTTTCCCAGATTAGAGTCTGCACTCTTAACCACTACACCAAACTGGCTCTTGGGTGCTGCTGGACTTGATTCTACTTGCCCTGGACATCTTGTTGGTCTTTTTAAGGCGGCACGGGACTCAAATCTTGCATGCAGAAGCCAGGAGATGCTGAAAACACTTGCTTCTGTCTCAAGCTTTGGGGAGTGGGCTCCAGGCTGAGCAGAAAACAATGTCATCCAGTGGTCAGACTCTGCAGAACAGAGCTTTGTAGGTTCACATGGGAGAGAAGCGCAGAATCGAGGAACTGGGAGTCTTTAAAGAGTGGAACGGAGCTTTGAAATCTCACGTTCTTTTTCAAGCATGAGCGTTCAAAGCAAAGAAAAGAAAGGCAGCAGAAGCAACCCGTTCTCGGATGACGTCCCGCATGCCGTGGGCGTGCAAACCGACAGATAGACAGCAGACCCCCACTGAGGATGGAACTGTAAATGCCTTCTTTGGGCTCCGTGGGCTCAGGGTTTTCTTCCTCTCCCCTTAGGGTCTCCCGCAAACTTTGCCGTCTACACCGCCCTGGTGGAACCCCACGGCAGAATCATGGGGCTGGATTTGCCCGACGGGGGTCACCTGACGCACGGCTTCATGACGGACAAGAAGAAGATCTCGGCCACCTCCATCTTCTTTGAATCCATGCCGTACAAGGTAAGCGGTAGTAGTAGATGAAGAAAAGGTTGGACTTAGACCCCGCCCTTCACTACCCAAAGGTGTCTCAGAGCGGCTGACAATTTCCTTCCCCTCCCCGTCCCCACCACAAACACCCTGTGAGGTCGGTGGGGCTGAGAGAGCTCTTTCGAGGACTGCCCTTGAGAGAACAGCTCTGAGAGAACTTGTGACTGACCCAAGGTCACACCAGCAGCTGCATGTGGAGGAGTGGGGACTCAAACCCGGTTCTCCCAGATTAGAGTCCGTGCTCTTAATCACTATGCCGAACTGGCAAGAGTCCAGTAGTACCTTAAAGATACCTGAAGTACTGAGCAGTGACTCAGGAAAGCTCATAAAAGATAGATGTCATTACACGAACAACTCAAAGTGAAGTCTGGTGGCGACTTAAAGGCTCAACAGAATTGATTGCAGCCAAAAGTGGTGTGACCCAGAGCTCATTTTATCAGATCCACAGAAAGTATCTGGGTTAGGCAGATACATTTGTATACTATATTCTGGTTGCTTGCAGCTTTTAATATATGTGTGTCTGCCTAATGGAGAAGCACTTCACGTATCGGATGAAGCAAGCTGTTTTGCAAAAGCGCTAGTTTGGTGTAGTGGTTAAGAGCGGCAGACTGTAATCTGGGAGGACTGGGTTTGATTCCCCACTCCTCCTCCACATGCAGCTGCTGGTGTGACCTTGGGTCAGTCACGCCTTCTCTCAAGAGCAGTTCTCGAAAGAGCTCTCTCAGCCCCACCTGCCTAACAGGGTGTCTTTTGTGGGGAGGGGAAGGGAAGGACGTTGTAAACCACTCTGAGTGAAGGGCAGGGTACAAATCCAATCTCTTCTTCTTCTTCTCTTCCTCTTCTTTCTCCCCCAAGCAGCTCACACTGTTCTCCTCCCCTCCATTTCATCCTCACAACAACCCTGCAAGGTAGGCCGAGAGTGTGTGACTGGCCGCAAGGTCACCCAGTGAATTTCTCTGGTAGAGTGGGAGAGTCAAATGTGGGTCTCCCAGAGCCTGGACCGACACTCCGACCACTACGCCATGCTGGGTTTTAAGGAGAATGATGCTTGCACATGACATGCTAACATTTGACAGGGGTGTTGTGGCATGTAAAAACACCTCCTAAAGCCCGTGTACGCAAACAAAAGTCCTGGCTTCCATTATTGGTTAACAGAACAATTTTGACCCATGGAATCAGATTGCTGGTGCCCACTGCCGTCTCCTCTGGCCACTGTCCTGTGAGCCTCAGAAGTCGGAACCCCATTCATTCCCCCTCTTGTTTCTAGGTCAACCCAGAAACAGGCTATATTGACTACGACCGGTTAGAAGAGAACGCTCGCCTGTTCCATCCCAAACTGATCATTGCAGGTAATAATCTGAGAAAGGGGTATGTGGTGTCCTTGCTTATAGGGGAGATGGTTTTACCTTTAAAACACTCTCTGTGTACCTAAACGTGGTATATTGCTGCTGCCACCAGGAATTGGAAATTCCAAATACCTCTCTTTTGGTAGAATGACCCAGGGTCTGGGTACTTCAGAGGACTATGTGGCCCTGAGGAAGGACCATTCTGATTTCTGGGATAAGTTTAAACAAAAATTATTTATTTAATAAAGAACAAAATATGTTTCTGGTTATTTTGAACTATTGCTGATGAAGGGAAGTAGTAAATATAACTGGCAACGCTTGCTGTCACAAACAGTCTCTCAGACTCCCAAAACTCCACTCACAGGCGTAGACACTCAGTCCAATCTCTCTCTTTCTCATCTATATAGCCACACAGGCTGAACTCTTTGTCTTATTCACACAGAATAGACTTATATTCACACAGACTAAACTGTTTGTCTTATTCACACAGGATAAACTGAAAAACTCCCATACTCTCACAAACTATGCTCTCTTCAAACTTCACACACAGAATCCCTCTCATAGGCACCCCTCCTCCCACACTCTAATTCATCAGCCAATCACATCACACTTACCTCCCTCT
The DNA here is from genome assembly GCF_001447785.1 of Gekko japonicus. NCBI lineage: Eukaryota > Metazoa > Chordata > Lepidosauria > Squamata > Gekkonidae > Gekko > Gekko japonicus. The sequence continues at coordinate 1,027,944 of NW_015160210.1, forward strand.
ATCACTCTTCTTACAGTACTGCAGTCAAACTAAACATTTAAAGAAACACACACCAAAACATGAAATCATTGCAGGGTGGACTTCTGAAACCAGAAGAGCTCTCCTTACATCCAGAAGGTTCCAAGCTGCATCCCCCCTACCAGGAGAACTATCACATAATCCAGCACAGGCTTCCCCAACTTGGTCCTCGGGGGCGCCACAGCCCCTGCCAACACCTTTCCCGGAGCCCGCTGAGTGTTCTTAGAAAGTGGGTGGGGCTCCCAGCAAGGCCTCTGACTGACCGTTAGAGATTTGATTGGCTGCGAACAATCTTAAAAATGTTAGAAGGCAAGGACTTTCCCTGTGTGACTGAAGGTAAGTGGTGGCGGCTCTTTTGTGGCTGGCTCCGCCCCCTTTGACGGCTCTTTGACGGCTGGCCCCGCCCCCTTTGGCGACCCTTTGGCGGCTGGCCCCGCCCCCATTGGCAGCCCTTTGGCGGCTGGCTCCGCCCCCTTTGACGGCCCTTTTGTGGAAATGCCCACCGTGCTGTCTCAGAATCCCACAGGTGCCCTCAGGCTCCAAGTGGTTGGGGAATTCTGATCTAGCGTCTCCAGACATTTTTGCTTCTCCCCTGCTTATCTTTCCTTCTCTCCATGGGAGAAAAACTCCCTCTCGGTTAAGACAACCGGCTGCCCCCTGGTTCCTTTTAAACCAGGAAGCTGTCTTGTTTGTACCTTTAGGGGTCAGCTGCTACTCCCGTAACCTGGACTACGCCCGCCTGAGGAAAATCGCCAACGAGAACAGTGCCTACCTGATGGCCGACATGGCCCACATCAGCGGCTTGGTGGCCGCCGGCGTGGTGCCATCACCCTTCGAGGACTGCGACGTGGTCTCCACCACAACCCACAAAACACTACGAGGGTGCCGGGCGGGCATGATCTTCTACAGGAAAGGTGAGGGTCCTGGGATGGCTAAACGCCGGTTAACGTGGGAACGGGAAAGCGGACAGACCTCCTGGGATGACCAGAGCAGTTACGGGAGAGCGGGATTTGCCCGAGAGCGCCATGTTTCGATGAAGAATGTGGGAAGAGGGGTTCTCCCGAGTCAGATTGTTGTTCCACATGACCCAATAGGACCTACTCCTACTGGATGGTCCAGGAGAGCCCGATATTGTCAGATCTTGAAGGATAAGCAGGGTCAGCCCTGGTTAGAGTTTGGATGGGAGTCCGCCAAAGAAGTCCAGGGTTGCTACGCAGAGGCAGGCAAGGGCAAACCACCTCTGCTGACCTCTTGCCTTGAACACCCTACGGGGTCGCCACGTCAGCTGCTATTCGATAACGCTGTCCACCACCAATCGCGACCTGGATGGCCCAGGCTAGCCAGTCTCGTCAGATCTCAGAAGCTAAGCAGGGTCGGCCCTGGTTAGTGCTTGGATGGGAGGCCGCCCAGGAAGTCCAGGGTTGATACACAGGGGCAGGCGGTGGCAAAACCACCACTGAACGTCTCTTGCCTTGAAAATTATGGAGTAGGCAAAAGTCAGCTGCAACTGGACAGCACTTTCTATCACCAATCCTGTTTATGATTGACTTTTGGGAGGGGCTGCGGCTCAGTGGCAGAGCCTCTGCTTGGCATGCAGAAGGTCCCAGGTTCAATCCCCGGCATCTCCAGTTAAAAAGGACCAGGCAGGAGGTGATGGGAAAGACCTCCGCCTGAGACCCTGGAGAGCTGTCAGGAGGGCCTGTGGCTCAGTGGCAGAGCCTCTGCTTGGCATTGCAGAAGGTCCCAGGTTCATTCCCCGGCATCTCCAGTTAAAAAGGACCAGGCAGGAGGTGATGGGAAAGACCTCCGCCTGAGACCCCAGAGAGCTGTAAAGAGGGGCTGTGGCTCAGTGGAAGAGCCTCTGCTTGGCATGCGGAAGGTCCCAGGTTCCGTCCCTGGCATCTCCTGTTAAAAAGGACCAGGCAGGAGGTGATGTGAGACCATGGAGCATTGCTGCCAATACTGCTGCCAAGAATTGGCTGATGGTCTGATTCAGCCGAAGGCATTTTCTGGTGTTTAGAAGGTGAATAGGTTCAGTCCGTGGCATCTCCAGGCAAACAACCAGGTAGTAGGTGGTCTGAAAGAACCTTTGGACTTGAGAACTTGGGGAGCCACTGCCGGTCTGAGTAGACAATATTGAATTCACTGCTTCAGGAAGTGGTGGCGGCGGCTACAAGCACAGATAGCTTCAAGAGGGGACTGGGTTGACATTTGGCGCAGAGGTCCGTCTGTGGCTATTAGCCACCAGGTCTAGATGGGACACTCCGTCTGGGGCAGTGACGCTCTTGTGTTCTTGGTGCTCTGAAGTTGGGCTGTGGTCCCTCTCCGCTCTTGCCTTGTTGACCGTATTTGGATCTTGACGTCCAATCGCACCGACAAAGCTGGAACCCTCGGGAAAAGGGCCAGTGGGGACCATTCATCCCAATGGCCACTGCTTTTCTCCCCTCCTGTTCAGGTGCTCGCAGCGTGGACCCGAAAACTGGGAAGGAAGTCCCGTACAACCTCGAAAGCCTCATCAATCAAGCCGTTTTCCCGGGGCTGCAGGGAGGGCCCCACAACCACGCCATTGCAGGTGAGAGGGTCTCCAAAATCCGGACCGTGGAAACTTGGGGCAGTGGAGGTTTATGGGGCCCAATGGCAGAGTCAAACGCAGCCCAGACACCTGTCAGTTATCCCCGTCAAGGTTACCGTTCACCTGTATTGTCCTTTCACCAGTCCAGATACTCCAATCCCTCACTTATTGGTCCTGGCCAAAATCTTTGATGAACAGCCTTCCATTTGAGTCTGCCTTGGGCCAGGCTGGGTCAGTCTTGCCAGATCTCGGAAGCTGAGCAGTCCAGTGTTCCCTCTAAGATGAGTCAGTGTGAACCAGCTCACAGTTCTTTAGCCTCCGGCTCACACATTTTTGTCTCAGCTCAGGAAGGGAGCGCTCCAGAGCAAACTGATTTAGGCAGGAGCTCACAACTTTTAACGCCAGTAGCTCACAAAGTAGAATTTTTGCTCACAAGACTCCACGGTTTAGAGGGAGCACTGTCAGCCCTGGTTAGTCCTTGGATGGGAGACCACCAGGGGTCATTTGGGGCCGGAGCGCGGCCTCCCTCCCTCCATCTCTTTGCCATCTTTCCCTCCTTTCCTTTTCTTTTCCTTCTTTTCTTTCTCTTTCCTCCCGCCTTCTTTCCTTCTCTTTCTTTTCCTCTTTTCTTCCTTCTTTCCTTCTCTTTCCTTCCTTCTTTCCTTCTCTACTCTCTCGCTTTCCTTCCCTCTTTCCTCCTCCTGCGGCCCAGCTCTAGTGAGAAGGGGTTTAAACTTTAAACCCCTTCTCTCGTTGCCCCCCCCCCCGCAGGCCAGCTGAGGAAGGGAAGGGGAGGCTTTTGAAGATGCCCCCCCTTTGCTTCCCCTTCTGACATCACTTCCGGTGATGTCAGGGGGCGTGGCATATGCTAATAGCCTAGTAGCTCATTAGCATACCGTATGCTAATGAGCTCCTGCAGCTCTTTTTCTACAAAAAGACCCCTGGCAGACCACTAAGGAACAGAGACAGGGGATGGCAAAATACGGTTCTGCTTCTTTGCCCTGACCTGGAAAGCCCCGGCTAGCAAATCTCATCAGATTTCAGGAGCTAAGCAGAAGCAGGGTTGGGCTGGGTTTGTACATGGAGAAAGTCCAGGGGTAGAACTTTTTTCTTGAATACTGTTAGCTGCTAAAATATTGACAGCTGTTGGAAAACAGAAAAAATCCCATTGGTCAAACAATGGTTTACTTAACTCTGGGACATGACTGTGATGGGTAAGTTATCCTCCCAAATAGTATCTGCGGAAAACCCGTTGAAACAAAAGTAGTTTTCGTGAAAAACGGTTCCCCTTTTTTTTGAATGTGCTAATAAGAATGTATACGATGACAACGCTCTACTGGGAAAAAATATGTGGATTTTTTTTATTTTTATCGAGTGATGTTTTTCAGTTACAAATGACTTTCGTTAAATAAGTTAACAATTGAGTTAACTCAATTAAATTAAATTAACAATTGAGCCGAGGGACAGACTGCCTCGGGAGGTGGTGGATGCTCCTTCGCTGGATGTTTTCAAACGGAGGCTGGACGACCATCTTTCGGGTATGTTGCAGGGCTGTCTTTCGGCTACGCTCCTGCAGAGGGCAGGGGGCTGGACTAGATGACCTGCAAGATCCCTTCCAACTCCAACATTCTATGATTCTAAGTTGTTATTGTCTATTGTTGTATTTGAAAAAGCTTTAAATAAACAGTTATTTTTTGGAAAAAAGAAAGTAAGTCCAGGGCCACTCCACAGAGGCAGGCAATAGCAGACCACCTCTGAACATCCCTTCCCTTGAAAAACCCTACAGGGTCGCCTACAGGGCTTCGACTTGATGGCACTTTTTCCACCCCTTCGTGCCCCCTAATGTGTTGCGTCCCATCTTTCCTTTTTGCTCTTGCCCAGGAATTGCTGTAGCTCTGAAGCAAGCCATGACTCCGGAATTCAAAGCTTACCAGAGGCAGGTGGTGGCCAACTGCAAAGCCCTGGCGAAGGCGCTGATGGGCCTCGGGTACCACATTGTTACCGGTAAGAAGCGACCGGCACACGGACCTGTATCTCTCAGGATCTTGTTTTGTTGGGGGCAGGGTGGAAGAAATGCCAGTAATTAGACATTGTTACTCTTTGTAGGCTACTTACAAAATTCAGAGAACTTTATATCTATTGGCGCTCTCGTAGATTAGAAAGTGTTTTTACTTATTTATTTATGTATCTATTTATTAGTTGAATTTATACCCCGCCCTCCCTGCCAAGTCAGGCTTAGGGCAGCTTACAAAAGATAAAATATAAATAGACAATTGTAAACATAGATAAAACCAGTTTAAAGCAATCCTCAATCATAAAGTGCTAGCTAAGTAGATATAAATAGTTAAAGATGGCGGTACAGTCATATCAATACGTTCTACAATCTGCTATGTTTCTCAGCTCCTTAATCGTTATATGCAGAAGACGCTGGCACGAGTTGTAAACGATGAAAACCAGGGAACGGGCTCTAATAACGTTAATGAGGGTATACTTGGTGGTGGTGGCAGCTCCTTAACCAAGGGCCTGGCGGAAGAGCTCCGTCTTGCAGGCCCTGCGGAACTGCATCAAGTCCCGCAGGGCCCTGATCTCCTCTGGGAGCTCATTCCACCAGGATGGAGCCGCCACCGAAAAGGCCCTGGCCCTGGTTGTTCGGCCAGCATTCTAATTCCTAGACAGGGGAGGGAGTAAGAGTCCCCTGCCTACAGCCGCCTCGTAAATTCCCGATTCCAGCACTGTGGATCGTGGGTGCTTTTTTATCACTATTCTCTTGGGGCTGTATTCCAGGGGGGTCCGACAACCACCTGATCCTGGTGGACCTGCGGAGCAAAGGAACAGACGGCGGGCGAGCGGAACGGGTTCTCGAACTGTGCTCGGTCGCCTGCAACAAGAACACCTGCCCAGGTGAGGAGGGTGGCGGGCGGGGAGTCCGCTTGTGGGGGGGTGGTTTGCCATGGCCTGCCTCTGCATAGCAACAGCTGGAGTTTCTCGGGGGCAGTGTTCCCTCTAAGCTGAGTTAGTGTGAGCCGGCTCACAGTTTTTTAGCCTCCAGCTCACACATTTTTGTCTCAGCTCAGGAAGGATGGGCTCTGGAGCAAGCTAATTTGTGCAGCAGCCCAATCGCTCGCTCACAACTTTCATGCCAGGAGCTCACAAAGTAGAACTTTTGCTCACAAGACTCTACAGCTTAGAGGGAGCCTTGCTCGTTGGTCTCCCACCCAAGTGCTAAGCAGGGCCAATCCTGCATCGCTTTAGAGATCTGATGAGATCCGGGTCAAGGGCGCAAGTGATGCAAATGGATAAATTAAATATCTTTTCCTGCACAGGGGACAAGAGTGCCTTGCGGCCCAGCGGTCTGAGGTTAGGGACCCCGGCACTCACCTCCAGGGGCTTCATGGAAAAGGACTTCCAAAAGGTGGCTCACTTCATTCATAAAGGTAAAGTCTGCAAGTTCTGAAGGGGCGGGTCGGACCGCACAGTTTGTTTCCTGCTTCGCTCTGTTTTTATTTCTTTCATTCATTTGCACGCCGCCTTTCTCCACAAGGGAGGACCCAATGCAGCTTGGAATCATAGAATCATAAAGTTGGAAGGGATCTCCAGGTTCATCTAGTCCAGTGATGGCGAACCTTTCAGAGACCGAGTGCCCAAACTGCAACCCAAAACCCACTTATTTATTGCAAAGTGCCAACACGGCAGTTTAACCTGAATACTAAGGTTTTTGTTTAGAAAAAACAACTCATACATTAACTTAAGATGATCCAAACAAAGTAAGGAAAGCAATCCCAAATGCTTTCATTTACTTAAAATTATTTGGCAGAGAATTCGACACTTTAATGACAGACTGGGCCTGGCTGGGGCGATGGCACGCTTGCCCACAGAGAGGGCTCTGAGTGCCACCTCTGGCACGCGTGCCATAGGTTCGCCACCACTGATCTAGTCCAACCCCCCCAGTGCAGGAAATTAGCAACTACCTTTCCCCACACCTCCAATGTCTGCTGTTCCACTCCCAGAAGATGACCAAAAAACCCTGCAGGATGTCCAGCCAAACTAGCCTGGAGAAAATTGCTTCCTGACCCCAAAGTGGCGATCGTCAGTTCCCTGGACGTGTAAGAAAGGGCCACGAGAACTAAGCACTGAGGCAACCCTTCCTGACCTCCCTTCTCGTGATCTGCCCAAGTTCACGGAATTAGCATGGCTTTCAGATGGCCATCTAGCCTCTCTTTGGAAAACTCCAAAGCAGGAGACCCCACCAGTCATGCACGGTCTGCCAAACCTACCTTACAGGGCTGTTGTGAGAACCTGGGAGAAAACAGGAAAACGACATATGCTGCTTTGGGTTCCCAGTGGGGAGAAAATGGGGGTACAAATGAATATGGTTCCCCTTGTGGTTCGGAGTTGTAGTACAAATCCGTTTTCTGGAAAAGGGATGATTCCCTAAACCCTGCAAAAAAAATGAGGAAATTGCCTTGAATTCTTCAAGATCTTGGGATCGGGGCTTGGAGCCTCACCAGCGCTTGGCTATGGGTCAGTCTAGCATTTTTACTTGTGGGGCACAGCTCTCAGGGAGACTGAGCTGTGGGGGCCTGCCCCATCTCCTGGCAGCCTCAGTTCTCTTCCGTGGGCAGAATCGGCTCTGGGACGTGTTCGCCTCTCACTTCCTCTGCCTGTTTTAATTCGCTTCGGTTTAGAGAGCGCCAGGCCGACTCTGCCCGTGTGCCAGCCGACAGGGCTGGGAGGGCCCCGTGCAGCGATTGCCCTCTCTGCCCGCCACTAGACCCCCTGTGCATTCCTCCGCCCCCCTGGCATGCCACCCACCTCCCTGTGCCCCCTCCCACAGTTGCAGATGAGAGGGCAGGCGAGGAGGACACATCGGGAGGTGGCAGGGGAGGTGGGCAGGGGGTTGGTGGGAATTGGATACCCTGAGCCCTGGCGGCTGACCCACCTTGGGGTACGCAGACGCCGGCTTTGCCTGCCAAGACAATCGTGCAGGAGCCAAAAATGTGAGGTCACGGGAGGAAGTGGAAATCCAAACACAACATCTGTGACAAAAAAAACGAAGAGTGAATAAAGAGAGCCAGTTTGGTGTAGTAGTTAAGTGCGCAGACTCTAATCTGGGAGAACCGGGTTTGATTCCCCACTCGCACCTGCTGATGTGACCTTGGGTCAGTCACAAGCTCTGGCACAGCTGTCCTTGGAAAAGAGCAGTTTGTGTCAGAGCTCTCTCAGCCCCACCCACCTCACAGGGTGCCTGTTGTGGGGAGGGGAAGGGAAAGGAGGTTGTAAGCCACTCTGAGACTCCAAGTGAAGGATCCCAATTCTTATTGATTTCTACTTATCAACTCATCAGTCATCAGTTGACCTTTATTGGCATAAAATAACTTAAAATACTTATCAACTCTTGAAGGAAACATTCCATGTTGCCTCTCTAATGACAGAACCCAAGGTCTTCACGGTGTGTGAGATAATAGAAGAGGATTTTCTACAGAATTACTACAGTAAATGATTTTGCAAAAACCTCTTTATTGACTCTTCGTTATTTTTGTCATGGATGTTGTGTTTGGATCTCCAAGACAATCATGCAGGCAGAGCCTTGTCCCTCCCTGGGTTGAAAAACGCCTTTCCTCCGTCCTGTACGCACATCAGGCGACGTCCCTGCTGCCCCCCTATCGCCACCGACCCCGTTGTGCTACTTCTGTGTTCGCCAGGAGGGCCGGGCCGGCTTTCTCGCCGATTTGCTCAGCCGGCCGGCTTTCTCGCCGATTTGCTCAGCCGGCTTTACCCGCTCGTGCCTCTTTGTCGCCTCTGCAGGGATCGAGCTCACCTTGCGGGTCCAGAACGACATGAGCCCCAAAGCGACGTTGCGGGAGTTCAAGGAGAAGCTGGTGTCCGACGAGAAGTACCGGGAGCCCCTGAAGTCCCTCAGGGAAGAGGTGGAGGCCTTTGCGGCGACCTTCCCCATCCCTGGGTTGCCCGTTCTGTGAAAGCCATACGGCAGCCGCAGCTGGGACGGCCGTGTTTCTTTCTACGATCGCCTTGCTAATCTGCCCTTGGGTATTCTGGAGCCGCAGGAAGTAACGACCCCCCCGCACCTGTAGTTATCCTCTTTCCCCACCCCTGGAACACCTTCAGTGTTCACTGTCCCTAAAAGCAAGGGCAGTTTTTAGAATGTGCTTTTTAATGAACTTCTCCCCCTTTGTAATGTGCCACAGAATGGCCAGATAGCCAGAATGAATGTGTCAACTCTCCAAAGAAGTATTAAAACTCTCTTGGTTGTTTTTTTATCGGAAATCCCAAAACGCATCATTTCCACAGCTGTACGAAGATCTTGAGAAATGGCAAAAAGTCCAGTAGCGCCTTTGAGACTAACAGGCTTTATTGCAGCTTAAGCTTTCGAGAAACACAGCTCTCTTCGTCTGACGAAGAGAGCTGTGTTTCTCGAAAGCTTAAGCTGCAATAAAGTTTGTTAGTCTTAAAGGTACTACTGGACTTTTTACCATTTTGCAGCAAGGGACTAACACTCGTCTGACGAAGAGAGCTGTGTTTCTCGAAAGCTTAAGCTGCAATAAAGTCTGTTAGTCTCAAAGGCGCTACTGGACTTTTTACCATTTTGCAGCAAGGGACTAACACTCGTCTGACGAAGAGAGCTGTGTTTCTCGAAAGCTTAAGCTGCAATAAAGTCTGTTAGTCTCAAAGGCGCTACTGGACTTTTTACCATTTTGCAGCAAGGGACTAACACTCGTCTGACGAAGAGAGCTGTGTTTCTCGAAAGCTTAAGCTGCAATAAAGTCTGTTAGTCTCAAAGGCGCTACTGGACTTTTTACCATTTTGCAGCAAGGGACTAACACTCATCTGACGAAGAGAGCTGTGTTTCTCGAAAGCTTGAGCTGCAATAAAGTCTGTTAGTCTGAAAGGCGCTACTGGACTTTTTACCGTTTTGCAGCAAGGGACTAACACGGGTAGCTCCTCTGGATCAAAGACCTCGAGGGAGATCGCCACGGGTGGAAGCCCCAGGCCGATAAACGGACAAAGAATCAACCTTTTCCAAAGTTAAAGTTGGTCTCAGTGTGCAAAATGGGATTCCGAGAAGCACCACCGGGGAAAGAATCCTGTGCCAATGAAGGGGACCTGTCAGCTTCTATCAGTCCCCAAATAACCGCCAATCTGGGTTGTATGTAGGGCAGAAGTTTATTCGCACAGGTTTTCATGCTGAAACTTGCCCTGTGGGAGGAAGCCGGGAGGCTGTATGAACAGACCTCAAAGAGGTAGTATCCTGGGGGGGGGGGGGTGTTCCCCTCGAGGACAACCTTTGCTGGTTTCGAACCCGGGGCTTGTGCTTCGGATGCCACTCCCGGGCTGCCTTTTGAAGCAGAGTGCAGGGCTTTCCGACCGCGCACAGAGGGAAGGAGATGCTCATAAAAGGTGCAGCTGGATTGGAGTTTGGTAGCACCTTAAGAGACCAGTGAGGTTTTCGGGATGTCAGGTTTGGAGAGTCAAGCTCCTTCCAAAAGATACCAGATATCTGACGAAGGGACCTTTGACTCTCGGAAGCTGGTACCCTGAAAATCCTGGTGGTCTTTAAGGTGCTGCCGGACTCAACACAACCTGTGGGAACTGTGAAACGGAATGTTTTCCTTTCTTTGGTAACTACTGGTTGCTGTTCACGATTGCTCTCTATAGAACAGCAGGTTTGCGCCCACGATCCTCCCAAAGGGGGAAGAGAGTTTTGAGAAACACTCTCAAAAGCAGCGTCTACAAAATGGGGCTGTAAAGGCCAAAGTGTGTCTCGAACAGCAAAGCGAGACCGGCCCCTTGTGCATCCGAACGGCAGCCTGCGGATTTCCCCAGCCATCTCCCCTCTCTCCCCCGTTTCATCAGAACACAAGACCCCCGTTCGTGTAGTCAGGACAATTTTTACTGAGCACAAATAAAATTAAGGACCGAACCACAATGTGTACGCCGAGAATTATTATATCAGCTTTTAAAAATACAACCGGTTTTTAATGCTGTTTCAAAAATATCGGCCTGAATAAATATCTCCCCACCCCCCAGTTTTTTTTAAAAAATGTACACTTTTTTTTTTCATTCTCGCCGCCGGGTGTTTTAAACATCTTTTCCCCTCCCCCGTTAAGCTCTTGTGCAAGGAAACACCCTGACAGCGCTAAGATACAGAAGGCGGGCTGCTCCGATGCTCCATTTTTGTCTGGGGTTTTTATTTTTTTCCTAACTACTGCCTACACGGAGGGTGCAGTGTACACACAGACAGGGATGAGAACCTTAAACATGCAGTCATGGGCAGAAGTAGTTTGGAAGAGCTAGAGAGCCAATGCGGGGGGGCGGGGCGGAGGAGCGTGTTTGGGGGCTGCCGCCGCCACCACCAACCCAATTGATAGCAAGACACGGTGAGGAACTAGAACAGCGAGAGACAGCAAGAGAGAGAGGGAAAAGCTGATGGGTTCTCTGACGCCCGGGAAGGACCGGTTTTCCGATCCCGAGTTCGTCACCATCTGGGCCGCTCATCCAGTGCTTGTTGCTGGGCAAAGCAAAACCCAAC
>NW_015160210.1:1039111-1043058 GCF_001447785.1 Gekko japonicus
ATTCCTGCTTGGAGCCGGTTCAAGCCTTCTACATGTCTCTTAAGCTGCAGTAACTGTATTCTGCCTACCCCCTTTCACATGGTGCAGCTGTTAACGTTTTCAACCCAGTTGCGAGACAGAGGACGCCCGGTGGGCCCCTTTCCCTTAGGAGAATTCCCCTTCCTCTCTCACCGCTAAATCGTGGCGAGCTGTTACCCCTGCACAGAACTTAAAAGCCGATCGCGGCCGGCCAGCTTTTAACCGGGGCTCGGAGCTGGCTTGCACCCTTTGGTTTACAGGGAAGCAGGCTGAACGGTCTCCTTGGTGCAGACGTAACTCCACACTAAAGGCTGAGCCGCGAAGCAAAAAGCCGCATGACCCAGCTAAGTGCTCCCGGGCTGTGAATTCTATTTAATAGAACGGCGGTCGCCTCGAGTCGAGATGTCGCTGAACTCGTGGGGCCAGTGTGTTGCAGGCCACCTCTTTAAAAACAGGAAGGCACAAACAGTTCCCGTTCAGAGATGCCTTGCAAAACTTCAGTTAGGAAAACTCTCAGATTTGGGGGGGGGGGGGGGGAAAGGGGGGGGAAACGAACAAGGCCCCCCGGGAACAGCAGCAGCAAAGGCAGGAAGTTAGACACAAAGCCGCAAACCCAGTCTGGGACGGCCAAAGAGACTTGGGGAAGGGCCACACGCGTGACAGTTTCCATATGATGGTGTGTGTGTGTGTAGGGGGGGGTCAACCATACATTCTTGGCTCTACAGCACACTGGGCGAAGGAACTGCTGCTAGGTTCTTCTGGGCTGTCCTCACTTCTACGAGCCCATGAGTTCCTGTACAAATCAAAAGGTGCCTGCTACCAGGTGACCCCGGAACTTATCAAGGTTGTTCTAAAGTTTGCGGGTCTCTCGAGGACTCTGACCCAGTCACACGACTCGCTCACGTAGGCGTTCAAGCACAAGCCAATACTTGGTGCCGTCCTAAAAACAGAGTTGCACCTCCCTGAGTCCACTGCTGTCAACAGACTTTGAAGGGCGTGACCTGGGTTTAGGACGGCGCCGTTTGTGTGTACAGACTAAAGCACAGACACAAAGCAGAACTGAAACGGAGGCGACTAGGGATCTACCCGGGCAGGGATTCCTCCTCACTTTTCTAATAGTGCAGGCTCTGAAGAGATACTAGCCAGCAATTTAGCTGCGGGTACGAAAAGACGGTCTTTGTTCAGCTATGGCTCGATGAAACTGGGAACGGAAGGTCTGATCCCAGACCAAACGCCCACATGGCGGTACCAGGATCCCTCCACCATACCCTCGATGGTGCCCAAATATGATTAACCCTCCCTGGCCGTGGGGAGTGTGTCTGTGTGGGGGGGGGGGGAGATACCTACACAAAAGGCTACCATGCGAGGGCAATGGTATTCTCAGATGAGCACCCTCATTATGTCAGAAAAGCAAGAAAAGAAACGCCCTTATTTGGGGAGCCGCTCCCCCTTTCACAGTTAATGAAGTTATCGAGAGCGGCTTCTTGGTAAGTCTTTGGGGCTGTTGACCAATGGAGGGGGGGAGAGGGGCAGCTGATCCGTGTTTGAAAAGCTTCAAGATGCAGCCAAGTGATGGTGGGGGGGGGGGGGGAACAACCCCCCCCATATTGTCATGAATTCATCCTTGTAAAAATCACCTAGCAAAGAATCAGCAACTGTCCAAGCCATCGTGTCCACCGATGCAGAAGGGCCCTGCAATCCCTTTGCCTATCTAGGAGGAGGACCCGGCCACTGTCTCGCGCTAAAACTAAGCAGCAAGGCGCCCGACGCATTTACTTGAGTTAAAAAATGTGCAGCATATTGACAAGAAATCTCCCTTTCAGAACGGGGCTCCCTTTCCGCCCCCCCCCCCAATAACGTCATTGCTTTTGCATCGACACTTCCAAGGAGTCTCAAGACGCTCCACCTGGCAACGACCCAGTCCTCAAGGCCTCTTCTCTGGAGAGCTGAGAAACTTTACATTCAGATCCCGGGACCGTGTCACCCGTCGCCACGTTAAACTGAACTTTTAAAACACATATAATAGGTTGTTCGGTAGGGCTGTCCTAAAACCATAACCTCTCCAGCCAGGCCGATAGCCTCCTGACGCAGAAAACGAGACTGGAAGATGAGAAATGAAAAAGGGGATTTTTGGTCCTCTCGTATGGCGTTTATCTCCCTCCTGAAAAGGGACGAACGGCCAGCCTGCGTCTCAGGCCGCTGAACGGGGCCAAGGAAGCAGGTACGGGTGAGATGCGGCTTCCTCAGCAGTTTCCCTCGGTCAAAAAGAATAAGAAACCAGATCACTGATACCATACAGGACCTTACAGATTCCAGGATGCCCAATGGGCAACTTTCCGGCCGAGTCCACCAGGTGGGGAGGCATGCCATGTCTGCTCAGCGGTGAGCCACGGTCCCGGAAGCGACCGTCCACGCGGTGCTACGGCAGAGGTAGAAAGACCGTTGCAAAGTCTTTGGCGGTGACAAAGCCCAGCAACGGGACGAGAGCCGGGGAGCAGCGAGCGGCGATGCGGAACGCCGGGGAGGGCAAAGACACGCCAAAAATGAAAATGAGGTCTTCCTCCACTAACATTCCTTCCGAGTGACACCTGAGCGGGAAGATTTAAGAGAAATCGGACGATTCCCGACCCCTCGAGCGCTCACCTCTCCCTCCTGCAGTGCATTATTTGGGGCAACGGCACAGGCCGTTTTGCACACTGTTACAGAGAAAGGATGCCAGTTCGTTGACATTTTTTTCTTTCTGCGTTTCCCATGCTGTGAAGTGGCAAAGACTGGTAATGGTCCCCCAACCCGCTTTTCCTCTGGGAACTGTAGACTATCAGGCCGCAGGGGGCTTTACATTCAAGCCATCAAAGGGAGACCTCTTTATGCTTTCAGACATTCAAACAGAGGGATGGGATCCCAAGGCCACTGCTTCCCGACCCCTTGCCAGGGACTCTCAATTCCATGAGCCGTCTTACCTCGAGGGGGACTTTGCGAAGGAGACCCTGTGAACCGGAAAGGGATTTCTGCTGTGAAGTTAGGGGCAGCCAGGTTCTTCTCTGTTTGGACTGTAAATTCCCCTTTTCCACCCCCGCCCTCCCGAAATCAGGTTTGCTATGCTTGACTCGACTCGCTTTTCATTTCCAAAAATGCACACACAACCCCCCCATCACTCCCCCCCCCAGCATGGGGTCACCCTCCCTCCAAGCAGACACCCTGTTTATACACAGCTCCCACTCCAAGTAGAAGCAATTCCCCAATCGCCCACACAAGACAGACTGGTTCCATTAAACAGTGATTTAGAAGTGGACGGGATCCTTTAAAACAAGAGAGAGAGAGAGAGAGAAGCGTGATGGGCATTTTCACAGTCTCGCCGGAATGAGGAGGACTTCTTCGCCCGTTCACAGGTCCTTCTCTGCCACCGTACAGACCACGTTGACAGTGGAAGCGGGCGAAGGCCGGCGAGGAGTTGCGGGCGAGCAGAGCCAAACGCCAGGTGAGAGGTCGCGGGCGGGGCGGGAGGGGAGGGGGCCCTAGATTTTGTACAGAGCACTGGGCACGTAATCGAACCTGAGCACCGGGCTGACCCCCCGGACGGGATCCTGAAGGTACTGGAGTTTGAGGAGCTCGGCCAGGTACTGCACCACTCTGCTGTCCTCGTGCGGCAGCCCCAGGTGGGCTTTCAGGAAGTTCAGCCGCCGGGCCGCCACGGAGTCCTCCGTCTCCCCCTCGCGGATGGGGAGGTGCAGGTGGTGGCAGAAGGTGTACAGGAAGGCCTTGGAGCAGAGCTGGGTGAGGAGGGTCTGGACGTGCATGTAGTAGGTGCTCCCCCGCTTGATCTGCGTGCGGTGGTCGGCCAGCCGGGAGATCAGGGCCCCCCGGTACTGGGGGCAGCGCAGGGTCTTGCTGTCGGCGTCCAGGATGCTGATGTAGCGGCTGTAGCGGCC
>NW_015160210.1:1043103-1054072 GCF_001447785.1 Gekko japonicus
AAAGAGCAAAAGCCGTCATTTCAGACCGCTGACTCCCCCTCTTGGGATGGAGGAGGTGACATCAGGGGAAGGCCTCGGCCTCTCTGCCCTGTTGTCGGCCCGCCAGGAAAACTGGATGGCCAATTTGTGAGATGGGATGCTAGACTAGATGGACTACTGGTCTGATCCAGCAGGACTCTTCCAGCGTTCTTATTAGGGGAAGGCCTCTATGCCCTGTTGTTGGCCCTCCAATGGAACTGGTTGGCCACTGTGTGAGACAGGAGGCTGGACTAGATGGACTCTTCCTGGTCTGACCCAGCAGGGCTTTTCTGAGGTTCTTATCAGGGGAGGGCCTCGGCCTCTCTGCCCTGTGGTTGGCCCTCCAGAGGAACTGGTTGGCCACTGTGTGAGATAGGATGCTGGACTAGATGGACCCTCACTGGTCTGATCCAGCAGGGCTCTTCTGAGAGCCAGTCTGGTGTCGTGGTTAAGTGCGTGGTCTCTAATCTGGGAGAACCGGGTTTGATTCCCCACTCCTCCACTTGCACCTGGCTGGATGACCTTGGGCAAGCCGTAGTTCTGATAAGAGCTGTTCTTGAAAAAGAGCAGTTTCTCTCAGAGCTCTCTCATCCCCACCTACCTCACAGGGTGTCTGTTGTGGGGAGGGGAAGGGAAAGGAGTTTGTAAGCCGCTCTGAGACACCTTTCGGTAGTGAAGGACGGGGTATAAATCCAATCTCCTCCTCTTCTTCTTCTCAGGGGAAGGTCTCGGCCTCTCTGCCCTGTTGTTGGCCTTCCAGAGGAACTGGTTGGCCACTGTGAGAGACGGAAGGCTGGATTAGATGGACCGCCAGGCTGATCCAGCAGGGCTCTTCTGATGTTGTTATGTGAATGCAGCCAATAAAATGAAAAAGGGGGAGAAGTGTTGTGGTCAAGAGGGCCAGACCAGGAGTTGGGGGGTGCAGGTTAGAATCCCCACCTTGCCATAGAAGCTCGATGGGGGACCTGGGGCCAGTCCCACACTTTCAAGCTAGCCTACCTCACAACATTGTTGTGAGCAGAAAAATGGAGGAGGAGAATGACAGAAGTTGCTGTGTGCTCCCTACTGGGCGGGGAAAGGGAGGTACAGATTAAGTAAATACATAAATAAATATCCCCAGTTTTAGGTTTATGGCTTGCTCCGAAGTTAATGGATGTCGCTTAAAAAAACACCACACCAACGGATGGAGAGCCCTGCTACTTATATGCAGACTTGCGTGCTAAACATTGAGAACTGTTTTCAGCTGGAATGTTGGGCATTTCTGATCACATTAAGGCTTACCCGGAGTTACTGAGGAGGCAGCCCTGTTTTTACAGTCTGCAATAAGAGTCTGTCAGGAAATGGTACAGTATTAATTTTCTCTTTTAAATACCACGTGAACTTTTATATAGCTGGCTTTGTACCCCACCCCACCCCCGTTCAACTGCTGTCTGTGGTATTTGTACGTGCCAATAAAGGCGACTGACTGACTGACAAAATCGAAAAATCGGATGGAGAGCCACCGTGGTCCAGCGGTTAGTGTGGGACAAGGAGCCGGGACACTTGAGGTCTGAAATCCCTACTCTGTTGTGGAAGCCTGCCGGGTGACTTTGGGCCAGTCAAATTATCTTGGCCTAACCTACCTCACAGGCTTGTTGTGAGGATAAAAATAGAAAGGGGAACAACGTCAGCTGCTTCGGGCGAAGTACAGATGAAGAAAGTAAATAAATAAGCACTGAAGGGCAGGGTTCTGAAAGTGACAGCCACAGAAAACATACAAGAAGAAGAGGAGGAGGACACCTTGATCTTCTTTGAATCCGTGCCATACAAGGTAAGCCGTAGTAGTAGAAGAAGAAGAGATTGGATTTATACCACGCCCTTCACTACCCAAGGGAGTCTCAGAGCGGCCTACAAACTCCTTTCCCTTCCCCTCCCCACAACAGACACCCTGTGAGGTAGGTGGGGCTGAGAGAGCTCTGAGAGAACTGCTCTTTTCCAAGGACAGCTCTGAGAGAACTTATGATTGACCCAAGGTCACTCCAGCAGCTGCATGTGGAGGAGCGGGGAATCAAACCCGGTTCTCCCAGATCAGAGTCCACACACTGAACCACGACACCAAACTTGTTAAGAGATAGCTTGATACAAGAGTGAAGTATCCCCCCTCCCCACCCCCGTCCAAATCTCACTTCTGACACCTTCCTCCTTGGCATCTGGAGCCAGGAGGTAACACCGCCTTATCAGCTCCCCTGCCACAACCGGGCTGTCAGGGAGGAATTTTTTCAATGATCGCTCACAAGGACAGCCACCCCGACAAGGTGACATTTTCCATATTTAAATCTCTGGAGGGGGATGAGATATGCGAGGGCTTGTAATTTGGTACAGGAGCATCCGAGCCGGCTGTTCACGCAAGTAGAAAACATCCATCAAAGATTGCCAAAACAATATAAACAATTATAAAGTTGTTGGTGTCACAACAACAACATTAATGCGTACTGTAACTATAATAAGGCATTACTATAATACGATATTTCCTCCTTTGAAGATTAAGACATAAAGCCCATGTAGTCAGTGTAACTTGATAGGAGGGAGTCCACATAGTCATAACATTTTCCAAACAGCCTTTGCAAAGGCGCCCGTTCTAGATACTTGGAAGATGCGTTTCCTTCAACTTCTTCAGTTTGCCGGCTGTGTAAGCGGAACCTGATTTCAGCAATTTCAACAGACCACCAGGTTCATAGCATAAGGAGCGAATGCATTAATGTTGTTGTTGCGACACCACCAACTTTATAATTGTTTAATATATTGTTTTGGCAATCTTTGATGGTGTTTTCTACTAGTGGAGTTTGTATATTTGGGACTTCTGTGACACTAGACTTTTCCGCCTTGTTGTTTGGATTGGCTGTTAACACAAAGCTGACAATTGGACCAGGGGGGGTAGACCGAAATGGGAGCTCGCCTGAGGACTGGGGCCCGAAGGATACCTCGGCGTTGGGAAGACTCCGTCAACAAATGTCACCACGCTGTACTACCATGTTCGGTGGCATGGCACGGTCCAATTCTGCCCTTAACCAATTGTAGGAATGAACTGGAGGGTGAGGTGATTCTTGGGAGATGCTCTGGTCTACAGGTGAACAGTCCCACCCAAGCCCCATGCACAGGAAGAAACATAAGCTGCAAAATCGAGCAACGGTGAGTATGGAAACTTAGAGGTCTGGCAGAAGATTGTAAACTATCATAAGCGTGGACAAATGCAATGGCTCTGTTCATACGTCACATCTGTCTCCTCGCTTGAGGACGGGTTAGGGATACTTGTGTGCAGTGTTCCCTCTAAGCTGAGTTAGTGTGAGCGAGCTCACAGTTTTTTAGCCTCTGGCTCACACATTTTTGTCTTCTTAGCTCAGGAAGGAGGGCTCCAGAGCAAGCTAATTTATGCAGCAGCCAAACTGCTCACTCACAACTTTAATACCAGTCGCTCACAAAGTAGAATTTTTGCTCACAAGACTCCACAGCTTAGAGAGAATATTGCTTGTGTGTAGAGCAGAGTTCTCATTGACAAGTGAGGACAAAGAAGGCAACACACGTACTGGGTTAGAATACGGGATGAGGACCTGCGAGACCCGGGTTCGGATCTCGACTCAGGCACAGAAGCGTGGCAGAAGAACCTCGGCACAGTAGATAAAACGGGAAAATTCTCTTAGTGGGGAAAAAAGATAGGAAGGGAAGCAGATCTACTATGCTTTCTATGGAGAGAAGGTTTGAACAAAGTGTTTTAGTAAAGGAAAGTTAAAGATCAGGACTACCACAAAGTTACGCACTTCCAACGTTTGCTCTTTCTCAGTGAGAACTTCTTTTTGGCATTGCGGAAAATCGGACAGCATACGCGTCAGTTGTTTCCTATCGTCTATTTCAGCTGCCAACCGGCCACAGTAACATACATGCATCAGAAGTGTGGCAGATGAGCCTTGGCCTGTCCCACGCTCTCAGCCTCACCTACCTGACCGGTGAGGATTCAATGGAGGAAGAGGAGAATGCTGTATGCTGCTCTGGGCACCCACTGAAGGAGAAAAGGGGCCCCTCCTGAATTCCGGAAGAAACCAGTTGATTCTTGCCAACAAAGCCAAATTTACCTCACATATTAAACCACAACATCTAAATGAACTAATTTTTTTAAAAAACTAGATACATTCAAAGTGAAAGCTAGCTTTGGGCAGCCAGTCCACAGTGTTAATCAAACGTGGCCCCTTCCCAAAAATATGAGGCGGATACGATAGGCCAGTGCACCTTGGGACCCTGCATGTTAAACTCCACCCTACAGCCACATATTGCGAAATGGCAAGAGCTTGAAGAATACCCTGTTTTTGTACTGCCATACATGCAACAAAATTGGGGGCGGGGGAATGAGTCTTCGGTTGGCTGCCATAGATGATTACTAGGCTGCCTGAACTAACTACAGCTTTGTGCTGGCTTCTCCAAATAATCAAGAGAAGAGAAGAGATTGGATTTATACCCCGCCCTTCACTCGGAGTCTCAGAGCGGCTTACAAACTCCTTTCCCTTCCTCTCCCGACAACAGACACTCTGTGAAGTAGGTGGGGCTGAGAGAGCTCTGGCAGAAATTGCTCTTTTTCAAGAACAGCTCTGCCAGGACTACTGCTTGTCCAAGGTCATCCAGCAGGTGGAAGTGGAGGAGTGGGGAATCAAACCCGGTTCTCCCAGATTAGAGTCCGCACTCTTAACCACTGCACCAAACTGGCTCAACCAGACCACTACATCAAACAGGCCGTTGCTAGAAAAGAAGGTCTGGATAAGGTTGAACAGACATGAAGCTGACATATGGAATCAGACCCTGGGTCCGCCAAAGCAAGTATTGCCTACTCAGACTGGCAGCAGCTCTCCAGAGTCTCAGGTGAAGGCCTTTCACATGACTTACTATCCGATCCCTAACTGGAACTGCCGGGGATTGAACCAGGGACCTTCTGCATGCCAAGGAGACACTCTACCACTGAGTCCCTCAGGTTAAAAAGTTAGAGGGTTGTGGTTTTTTTTGTTTTTACCTTTGCAATCCAATTAGCTTCCACTTCTGAAAATCGGTGATGTGTAAAGGTGAGGTGGTCCAGTGCTTCACCGGCTTGGCATATGCCCCGCAGTTGGGGACAAAAATGGAGAGCGCCGTGACGAGTTTCTCCACGGCCCCTTTGTCTTCCCCCAGCACGATCAGCGTCCTGCCGCTTAGCAGAGAATATATGGCTGGGTGAGCGAAAGGATACTGCCGGATGAACCGCAGGGCGTTCTGGCCTGCTTTCTTCTTGTGCCTTTCTCCCGACGGGCCGATGAGAGGGGCGGGGGAAGGCGTCCTGTCCGAGCTCGTAGACCCCGTGCTGCTCATGTAACTCACAGTCGAGTCCGAACACTTATCCAGGCTTATCTTACCCGTCTCGGGGCTGCTCATGAGATAATGCGGATCCGGTTCGTACGTCAGGAGGCTTCCCGTGATGCCATCGTGGGAAGAATAGTCTGTAAAATTTATGCGGAATTCCTGGTCCGCCTGTCGGTAGGGCCGGGGTGGGATACTGACCACCCCGTCGTCGTCGCAAAGTTTGGGGGCCAGGTTAGGCAGCGGCTCAAGAAAGCTGGAGCTCTCTTTTCCGATGCAGCAGGTGGAGTCCGCAGGAAGCAGGTTTTCGGGTTCCGGATCGCCTCCCATCTCTTCGGCACGGTCCAGATTTAAACTGGGGCTGAAGCGAAGACCTTCGTCTTCTTCGTCGGCATAAGGCTCTTCGTTAATGGCACTTGGGTAGCTCGCTTTAAAGTCGTCAGGAATCAGTGCTTCTGAGGGACACGTGCTGAGGACTTCGATGCTGTCCTCACTTATGGTCCGCCGACTGACGGCTTTGTTCCTCACTGCCTGTGGACTTGGGTGAGGCTGTGGCAAGCTGGCCTGGCTTTCAGACAGAGCAAGGGCGGCTGCGGACTTCTCTGTCCCCAAAACCTCAATGCTTTCGCCGCTGCTGACGCTTCCTTTGAGGTCTGCATCAAGGTATCCAAGATTGTCCTGTTGGTCGTAAGCCATCGGCTCACCAACTTCCGTGCCTGGGGTGTCTTCGAGTTCCTGATCCATCTTAATGGGTACAGACTCGACACTGGATTTGTAAACCGTCAAGTTAATTGCCATTTTTGGAACAGGACAGACCTCCAAGTATTTGGCATCAGAGGAATCTAGAGGAGACGCCTGGAAGGCATTCGACTGTTTCTCAGGCGGTCTTTCCTCGACAGTGAACGTCTCTTCAAAGAGAAAGTTGGTAATTGTTTGTTTTTTCAAAAGTGCTCGGCTGATCTGATTGGTTAAAAGATAGCAAACGTCACCTCTGAATGTTTTTTCAATCTGATGCAACTGATCGAGCGTCTGGGTGAAAAAGTATACATCGCACAGTTCTTGAAGGGTTTTGAGTTTCTTGTCGAAACACTTGGTGGATTTTGCCTTGATAAGCTTCGGGGTGTAAGATGAGCGCCGGGGATACGGGTTCATTTCACCAGTTTCGTCAGGTTTTGAGGTAGTAACTCCCTGTTCCAAGTTGTCTTCTGCCAGTTCCACTGCACTCTCTGGCTCATAAGGATGAAAATCGGAATCTTTCAGTTTACTGTAAGGATAGGATCTGATCTGTTTGAGAAGATCTTGGTGCTCTATGATAGATTTCTCAACACTGGCCAGTTCGTTGGCCTTCTCAATAGCCTGCGTGCTGTAGTACCCTTTTTCGTTGTTTTTCTTCTGGACCTCCGTTTCGTTGTGCAGTACAGTTCGAGTATAGTTGAGGTCTTTCAGTTTCTTTTCCAATTCGTTCGCAAAGGCTTTCCGGTTGCCCGTTTTTAAACACTCCGAGGCTTTCGAGAACTCTACGGAGAGCTCTTGAAACATCTGCATAATTTTGTGCTCGTCGGCTGAAATGTAGGCCATGCAAAAAGGGCGGACGAAACCTCTCGCTTCAAGGTCATAAAGAGTCAGGTGGTGCACGTAAGCGAAAGCTCCTTCCTTGGAGTCCCCCAACACTACTTTCGAATCTTCCACGAAGTTCAGCTTTGGGTACGGGCACCCAGGTGGGTGCCCAACGAAGGAGGCCTGATAATCCACCGACATGATGCGAAGGGAAAAATAGTTGAGATCGAAGGTGCCGGAAACTTTGGCGTCATCAGGGACGGTGAGCAACGGCTGGGGCCCGACCTGCTCCGAGAACTCTGAGATGAGGATAAAGTCCCGTGTGAACTTGGCGCCGGAGAGCTTGGACCAGGGGTTGGCCCCCTGGCTGGCGAAGGGGGAGGAAAAGAGCGGCACTGAGTACTCCTCGGGTAGAGGCGGGTCGCTGTAGGCTTCCTCCTCCTCCTCTTCCTCTTTGGTAAAGGCCACCACGTCCGGGGCGCTGATCA
Source organism: Gekko japonicus (assembly GCF_001447785.1). Classification (NCBI taxonomy): domain Eukaryota; kingdom Metazoa; phylum Chordata; class Lepidosauria; order Squamata; family Gekkonidae; genus Gekko; species Gekko japonicus. The sequence goes on from NW_015160210.1 coordinate 1,050,519, forward strand.
TGTTTCCGGGTGGGGGCGGCAATGGGACATGGAGAAAACAGAGTGTTCCCCCCCCCCTCCCTTCTTGGTCACACAGAATCTATTAAAGCTGGAGGAGGGAGCTGAAGGGGGCACTTCTGTTCTTCTCCCATGCAGCTAATGAAGAAACTATTAACGAAGGGACTATCTCTCCCTTCCACCTACGGTTTACCCGTCTAGAGAATCGCTTACCCCCTTGACCTCCTTAATTGGGGGAGGCACTTGCCCCACGCCTGGGAAAGGTCAGCCCTCTGCCCCAAATGGGTCTGAGGGTGAGGCCAGTCGCTTCATTTGGGGGTCACTCCCCTCCCCCATCCTCTATGGGTCTGGCTCCTGCCCCCTCCCCGCAAGGAGTTACTGTCCTTCCGCTCCCCCCCCCCGGTTCTCCCTCCCTGGGAAAAGGGGCCTTTCACGGCCTCTTCCTGCTCTCCGCTTCCATCCAGCCCCCCTCAAAAGCCGGAAGACGTGAGCGCCAGGTCCATTCCAAGCCTCAGCCGCCCCTCGCCGGTCTCTGTCTCTCCTCTCGCCCCGCGCCTCCGCCAGGAACCGTCACTTCCCCCTCACAGCCGCCGCCGGGCAGCCATCTTGAGCTCACGTGACCAGCTGGGCTCTGACGCACCTGACCCCGGAAATAAAACAAAACATCCTCGAAGAACAATTAATTTTTTTTTAAAAAAAAAAAACCAATTAATTGATTTTAAAAAGGATTAGAACGAAGAAGCGGGAAAGTTTAGTAAGTGCCAGAAACGAAAAAGTAAGATAAATGTAAGTTGAACCCGTGGACGGTAGCCGCGGGGCATGCTGGGGGGAACGTTCCCGTATCCCGCCTGTTCCTTCCTCGCCTCACACCTTTATTATTTTTTTCTTTATTTTTTTAAGCAAGGCAGTAAACGGCAAGAAGCGCTTTACTATCCCTATTCCCCAACATGAGAAAATAAGATTACAATAATTTAAAAAGCGGCCAGACGGCGAGCGACTCATCGCGGGGCATTCTGGGGGTTGTAGTCTCCAATCTTTTCCTCGCCTCGTACCTTTCTTCATTTCAATTTTTCTTACGGCGAATGGACTAACCGGGGGGGCGGAAAAATCGCTGTACTACAGCTATTTTGCCATAAAACGAAACAAAAAGTGGATTTCTAAAAATTGTTTTTCAAAAAAAGGCCCAGCAACTCCGCGACTAGCCGCGGTGCATTCTGGGACCTGTAGTCCTCTCCCCCCCCGGCTATTTTGGCCGTGTTACTTCGCTTGACTCTTTTCCTTACGGCAGAGCCGTAAAAACAACACAAGGGAAATAATCCCCGAGCCGGCCAATGCCAATGCCCGGTCCCACGTTTTACGACGACGCCTGCCGCGGAATACGGCTGACAGCCGAAAAGGCGCCTTTTTTGCTTAGAAGGGGAAGAACTAGAGACTGGGAAGGAGGAGGAGGAGGGGTGGTGAGAGGAAAGGAGGTCAGTTGAGGAAACCCAGCAAAGGGGCAGAACCTGGGGAGGCCAGAAGGAAGGACCCCCCCCCCGGGCTGGGGGGAGAAGGTGGTCTCTGAGCAGAGGGGAAAGGGGACCCCCACAAAAAAGAAAAGGTGGGGAGAGGCTTAAATTGGGGGCTCCTCTGGTCTTGGGAGGGCCCAAATGGGGGGGGGGGGGTGGGAGGGTCTGAAAGAAATGTCCCCTGGGGCAGGGGGAAGGTAAAATGGAGGGGGAATCTGAAAAGTTGCTTAAATGTCTTAAAAAGTTGAATGAATAGGGAATAAAGGGGTGGTGGTGGCTGGAATGGATGTGGGAGGGGGCGGGTTTGTTTAGTTATCTATTTTAATTCATTTGGCTTCTATCCCGCCCTCCCCGCTGCAGCAGGCTCAGGGCGGCTCACGTCGTTATCGCAGGTAATAAAACCATTTCTCAAGTAAAATTGCAATAGATCAAGTTCAAAACAATGCATAACGTGCTAGGAATGACATATTTGTGCTAGTCGTGACATTTTTGTTGTTGTTGTGCAGTCGCATAGTTCACTCGCACATCCTGGCCCCACTGCTGGTCTTTTTGGCCACTGTGTGACCCAGAGTGTTGGAGTGGATGGGCCATTGGCCTGATCCAGCACTGGCTTCTCTTATGTTCTTATAAGACAGAATTGGATGAACATATGGAGCAGAGGTCCATCAGTGGCTTTTAGCCACAAGATATAGACAGGAACTCTCAGTCTGGGGCAAGTGATGCTCTGAATTCTAGGTGCTTTGGGGGGGGGGGCAATAGTGGGAGGGCTTCTAGTGCCCTGGCCCCACTGCTGGAGCTCCTGATGACACCTGGTATTTTTGGCCACTGTGTGACAGAGTGTTGGACGGGCCACTGGCCTGACCCAACATTGGCTTCTTTTACGTTCTTATGACTCTTCGTGACCCCATGGACCACATCACGCCAGGCTCTCCTGCCTTCCGTCGTGCTCCGCAGTTTGCTTATACCATGCATGCCATGCATGCATACCATGCACATACCATATACCATGACGGGAGTCCACAGTTAGCACACAGTCTCGGTCGTATTAGCGAGGCACGGGCTATCCAGTGGTGTTATTAGTGTTGGGGCCAGGGTCTCAGACGGTTGCGGGCGGCTCCTTAAGTGAAGGCCTGGTGGAAGAGCTCCGTTTTACAGGCCCCTGCGGAACTGGAAAAGGTCCCGCAGGGTCCTGATGTCTTCAGGTAGCTCATTCCACCAGTACGGAGCCGATGTCAGGTAGCCCTGTCATAGGTCTGGAAGGTGAAGGGGTGCCCTCCCGTTTTCTGTCTCAGCTCTCCCTGGCTCACCAACTGTTTGCTATCTTATGCTTCACCTTGTAGATGTTCCAGCTGCAGTTTTACTCGGCTGGGAAGGTTAACGGCGTTTTGCTTTGCCTCCTTGCTTTGCCCGCACGCGCAAAATGTATCCATTGGCTCATTCTTACTGGGGGGATGTTTGATTCTAGTATAAGTCAGTGGCCCTTGTATTGGCAGCTATTCCTGACACAAGCTGTACACGTGTCTCTAGTATTGGATTTACCAATAAGCAGTTATCTTCTCATGAAGCTCTGTGTTGCGTAACCTAAGGACCCTGACACACCTATGGATGTGAAGCCAGGTGTGTGTGTGGGGGGGAAGGTCTCCAGAAGAGGCTACCCAGCTTGAGTGTGAGTCTAAGGGGGGATGGGAGACGCTGGCTTTGGGGGTGTTCGGTCACAGCCAGGCTTGGTGGGCTCGTTGTGGTCGTAACCTTCTGGCATTGGATCTCAGTGTGGGGCTTAGATAGGTGGAGGTTGGGAGCAGAGGGGAGAAGCAACAGTGTGCGGCCAAAGCAGGTTGCTTTGGTCAGCATCTACAGCAGTACTAGTTTTAACCGTCAGGATTGCAGTGAGCAAGAAACAGGGTGGAGGTCTCTCTTGACATCTTTGAGGGCAGCAAGGGCGGGTCTGCAGCGGAGTCTTTGAAATACCTTTGGCCTTGCAGGGGGTCACATCTCAAAGCTGTTGCCGTCTCCTCTGAAGTGGATCCCTTGTCGTGCTTAAATCTGAAC
>NW_015160210.1:1054109-1074960 GCF_001447785.1 Gekko japonicus
TGAACCGCTTGAGGGAAACCGAGGCAGCCCTAGCGACCTTTGGTTATCGGGGAACTCTGGGCCATGTGACTTCATCTTCCCATCAAACAAAAATCCACAGAAATCGGGAGTTTCTGGAACTTCGCAGCCGTTGAACTCGTCCTCTGTGACAAGCGGATGCCTGTTCTGTTTTCAGAACTGAGTCAGACTAATTTCTTCGCTGCCGTCTCAGTTGTTTCCACAAAGTCTGGATGCACAGGGGCAGGATTTTAAAGAAGCCGTGGGGCGAAGCTTCACCATGACTTCCCAGGCTGGGAGCCGTGCCCGGCTTGTGGGATGATCCTCCGGACCGGTCTGTTTGCCCGCCGTGGGGTCAGATGGTTCTTCCAGTCTTGGAGTCTCCGTTTCTCTCAGGCTGCGAAAGGTGCGATGTTGCGAAACGTCCAGAAGGTGCTGTGCGTGGCGGAGAAGAACGACGCTGCCAGGGGGATTGCGGACATACTTTCCAACAGCAGGATGAGACGGGTAGGAGAAATGTAAAAATCTTGGGATATATCGGCTACCCCAGCAATACTCGCTCATTGGCTTGGGAGCCACATGGGGCTCCTTGGCATGCCCCCCACATGACTCTTTGGCATGCCACCTGGATTTATCTTTTGAGGACCGTTCCTCAATGTGGCACCTGCCCCCATATTTCAGGAAAGTGGGGAAGGCCATAATCTGGGGGGGGGGGGTTGTGGTTGGCAGATGGTGTCCGCTGGAGAGATGGGTAAACTGAGAGCCTCCCAGAAGTGTGTTTCAGAGGGTATCCTTTTTGGTCCGCAGTAGAACAACTAGATTCGAATCCAGTACCACCTTAGAGACCAACAAGATTTTGGGGCTGTAAGCTTTTGAGACTCAGAGCTCCCTTTGAGAGCTGGTTTAGTGTAGTGGTTAGGAGCGGTGGACTCTAATCTGGGAGAACCAGGTTTGATTCCCCACTCCTCCTCCACATGCAGTCAGCTGGGTGACCTTGGGCCAGTCACAGTTCTCTCTCAGAAGACTTCTCTCAGGAGCAGTTCTGGAAAGCGCTCTCTCAGCCCCACTTACCTCACAGGGGGTCTGTCGTGGGGAGGGGAAGGGAAAGGAGTTTGTAAGCCGCTCTGAGACTCCAAGTGAAGGGTGGCTGGGTATAAATCCAATCTCCTCTTCTTCTTTATCATCGTCAGATATCTGATGGGGGGGGGGTTGACTCTCAAAAGCGTATAGCCTGGAAATCTTGTCAGTCTCTAAGGTGCTACCGGATTCGAATCTCGCTGCCCAAAAGTGTGGGTTAGATTCTGACACGTTTTCAGTCAGTCGACATGTACAACCAACACTGAGGGTCGGTTCAGAGCCAGTGACGAGGGTTGGCATGTTCAGGTAGCTTCCAAGTCCCCAAAGAGGGTGCACCACCAGTTGTGAGGGACAGATTGTGAAACAGCATGAAAGAGTTGTGCCTGACTCCGGACGGGGAAGGTGCGCATGTACTTGAAGAAAAGCCCAGCTGGTGGGTAGTTTTACCAAGCTCTTTAAAACGTGGAATTATAATTGCCCAGGTCAGCGTTCCCACATGGAAAGCATTAAGATGCAGCCTGTGCACAGATTAGCGGCTGTGACAATTGTAGGAATGAGCACATGTTAGAAAGATCTCTGGCTTTTCTGAACATGTCTGCACAGCAAAATCCTTGCTTATCATGAATTCAGTGGTACTTAAAACGTGATGTTGAAATAAATATAGAGTTAGGGCTTGTCCCACTATGTTATAAGTGCAGAAGCCCTGACCCCCTGACCCCACTTAAAGGTGTTTGGCACTTATCTGTCCAGGGCCAGAGATGTTTTCACTGTAGCATGGTTTAGATCTGGAGTGTCGAACTCATTTGTTATGAGGGCCGGGTCTGACATGAATGAGACCTTGTTGGGCCGGGCCACGTGTGTCATAAAATGTAATGCCAGGTAGCTTTATAACTTTATAAAACTTTAAACTTTATAAAGGACACAAACACAAAGGGCTTTTTTAGCTTAAAATCATGCTTAAAACATTAGCACTCTTGCAATATTTTGTTTGTCTGAAAACTGACACCTCTGCTTTGAATCATTGCATCAAAATGTCTGTGCTGTTGCAATCTTGAGTATGCTGTTCAGGTGTGTATCTGTAAGCTGCAAATCTACGATGACGCAGCAGCAGCAGAACTGGAAGAAGAAGCAGAAGACAGCCAGTTCCACTGCGGGCCTGATAGAAGCCCTACGGAGGCCTCATCCGGCCCCCGGGCTGCATGTTTGACACCCCTGGTTTAGATGAAACAACAAACTGCAGTTTGTTGTTACATGGAGGATCTTTGGTCTCATGTGCTGCCTTTCCTCTGCCTGCATGTAGCTCAATAATTAAATGCTTCTGTTTTCACAGCAAATCATATTTGTTGGTGTATTGGGATCCCAAGCTGTGGTTTGTTCTCGGCCCGCCGAGTCAGGATTAAATTCTAGGTCAGAAGGCAGAGAACAAACCACAAGTGTATAGTTTGGAAATAGACAAATTGTGGTTTGCTATGAATATGATGCGTCCAGTTATTAAGTAGTATTTAGGGGAGGGAGCCCAAAGATTCTTCCAGAGTTCTTCCAGAGTTGTTTTTAGCTACCAACAAACATCCAAACCCTTGAGAGCCAGTTTGGTGTGGTGGTTAGGAGCACGGACTTTAACCTGGGAGAACCAGGTTTGATTCTCCACTCTTCCACATGCAGCTGCTGGTGTGACGTTGGGTCAGTTACAAGTTATTTCAGAGCTGTTCTCTCATGAGCAGTTCTTGTAAGAGCTCTCTCAGCCCCACCTTCCTCACAGGGTGTGGGGAGGGGAAGGGAAAGGAGTTTGTAAGCTGCTCTGAGACACCTTCGGGTAGTGAAGGGCAGGGTATAAATCCAACCTCTTTTCTTTTTTTATCTTTCCTGAGCTTACCTATTAAACGGACTGAGAACTAGCAGCTTATTATGTACTCAAATTATTTTGTTTTCTTTCTAGAGAGAAGGTCTTTCCAAATACAACAAGATCTATGAATATCAATGTTACATGTTTGGTCAGGTATGTTTCAAATTATCTTTTGCAGTTGTTTATTTCTCTTTCTTTAGACGTAAGCAGGGCTATTTTTGGGCAGGAACGCACAGGAACGGAGTTCCGGCTGGCTCCTGCGTTAGCCACGCCCAGCAGGAACTCATTAGCATAATAGGCCACACCCAACAGCAGAATCTCATTAGGATTGGCTAAATTAGGGGTGTGTGGCCTAACATGCAAAGGAGTTCCTGCTACAAAAAAGCCCTGAGTTTTGACAACAAAGCAAACAGAATAAGAAGCAAAAGGTGGGTGTGGCTGGATGAGCACACTTCTGATAACATGGGGGTGTGGCTTAATATGCTAATGAGATATGCTGTCAGGGGTGTGGCCTAATATGCTAATGAGTTTCTGTTGTTGGGTGTGGCCTATTATGCTAATGAATTCCTGCTGGGCTTTTGCTACAAAAAAAGCCCTGAACGTAAGTATAGCTAGCAGTTTGAAAGCAAGAAAATTGCAAGTAGATAAATAGGTCCCCGGGCTTTGGTGGGAAGGCAATGGCGTTCTGTGCGCCTCAGCGTTTAGTCATGCCGGCCACATGATCACAGAAAAAGTCTTCGAACTGCGTTGGCTCTTCGGCTTGGAAACAGAGATGAGCTCCGCTCCCTAGAATCGGAGTCAGCTGGCTTTCGAGCAAGGGAAACGTTTACCTTATAGCTATGAAACGTACATACAAATACGCATGTGACATACAGGGCGGCTTTGCACCTTAATTCAACTTCAAGTGGAGCTAATCCATGTTCCTCTGGTTTCTGCAGAACGTCTCGGTGGTGATGACGTCCGTTTCAGGACATCTCCTGGCTCACGATTTCAAGATGCCATTTAAAAAATGGTTTGTATAGGTTGAGATCTCCCCGGGGAGCTATAAATGCTTCCTTAAGTGTATGCTTTAACCTAAGGGGCAAAACCTGTCAGAGAAATGGATCGCTTGTATTCTGGAGATGTGTTCAGAGCCCAGAATGCCCAAACTGAGAGCCAGTTGGGTGTAGTGGTTAAGAGCGGGGGACTCTGATCTGGGAGAACTGGGTTTGATCCCCCACTCCTCCACATGCAGCAAGCTGGGTGACCTTTGGTCAGTCACAACTTCTCTCAGGAGCAGTCCTTGAAAGAGCTCTCTCAGCCCCATCTGCCTCACAGGGTGTCTGTTGTGGGGAGGGGAAGGGGAAGGATATTGTAAGCTGCTCTGAGACTCCTTCGGGTAGTGGAGGGCAGGGTATAAACCCAATCTCTTCTTCCTCTTCTGATTGCTGGCTTCGGGCTTTGCCTATTTTAACCTTGTTTTGATACTCCTTCCACCAGGCACAGCTGCAACCCCCTTCTCCTTTTCGAAGCCGAAATCGAGAAATACTGCCCTGAGAACTACATTGACATTAAGGTTTGTACCACTGCTAAAGTTATCTGCTGGCTGTTCTTCAGCCATCGCGTATATCATCTGCTTTGGCGGAGCTTCGTCTAGCGTGACGTCTTCCGTTTGCGCTTCTCGTGTCTTCCGAAGCACTTTCCCACCTTTCTGGAACCAAGCTTTCGGAACCTGTTGGGGAGCTCAAGCGTCCTGACGCAATGTTCCCTCTAAGCTGTGGAGTCTTGTGAACAAAAATTCTACTTTGTGAGCTACCGGCATGAAAGTGGTGAGCAAGTGATTTGGCTACTGGATAAACCAGTTTTCTCTGGAGCCATCCCTTCCTGAGCTAAGACAAAAATGTGTGAGCCGGAGGCTAAAAAACTCTGAGCTAGCTCACACTGACTCAGCTTAGAGGGAACACTGGTTCTGAGTTGTCCCAATGTGTCCACAAGACCCCAAAGGGGGGGGGGATACTTCATTGGAAGCTGGTGCAAACGAAGGAGTCCCTCCTCTCATCCAATTTCTGACTTCCAGCGAACCCTGGAGCGAGAAGTCCAGCACTGCCAAGCGCTGTTGATCTGGACGGACTGCGACCGCGAAGGAGAGAACATCGGCTTTGAGATCATTCACGTCTGCAAAGCAGGTGCCTTGCGAGGGCAGGGCGGGATATAGGGCGCCCCTCCTGTTTGAAAACCATTTTCTTCAAATAAAGGAAGAATTTACCTGTTGTAGATTTCCCAGGCTGTGTGGCTGTGATCTGGGCATGGTAGGACCTGACGTTTCGCCAGTAGCTGTGACTGGCATCCTCAGAGGTATAACACAGAAAGAGGGAGTGCTCTCTCTGTGTCAAGGTTAGGAAGAATTGTCCACAAATGATAGCATCTTGACTAGATAATGGCGCGAGCGGCTGCAGAGCGTGGGGACACTTAGCAACATCTGTCTTGTCCCTCGTGGTGCTTTCCCTTCTTTCCCCACCCATTCATGCCGCTCCTTCAGAGCGCAGAAGGAACTGAAGTTCTGATTTTGTTTTCCATATTGTTTGCTCAGGAAATAATCTTCCACCGTTTCATTGAGACAGTACTGTAGTGCTTAAGAGCAGCGGACTCTAATCTGGAGAACCGGGTTTGAGTCCCCACTCCTCCTCCACATGAAGCCCGCTGGGTGACCTTGGGCCAGTCACGGTTCTCCTGAAGCCCGCTGGGTGACCTTGGGCCAGTCACGGTTCTCCCAGAACTCTCTCTCTCAGCCCCACCTACTTCACAAGGTGCCTGTTGTGGGGAGAGGAAGGGAAGGTGATTGGAAGCCGCTTTGAGACTCCTTATGGGTAAAGAAAAGCAGCGTATAAAAGCCAACTCTTCTTTTTCTTTGTTGTTTTGTGGGCACTCTGGTAATTAGGACTCACCTGGAGCCCAACTTGCAGAAATGGCCGTTTCCTTCCCTAGCTCTGAAGCGCAGTTATAGCACCTCCTTAACTGCCTGGAGGGGGAAAAAAGATTCTGCCCTTTTAACAGAGGCTTAATGTGATGCTGAACAAAGTGTGGGTCCAGTGGCACCTTTACGGCCATCAAAGTTTTATTCACGGGGTAAGCTTTCGTGTGCAAGCACAAGTGTGAATAAAACTTTGATGGCCGTAAAGGTGCCGCTGGACCCACACTTTGTTCTGCTGCTGTTCAGACCCACACGGCCACCCCACCTGAATCTACCTTAATGTGATGCTGTTTACCTCCCTGCCACAAAATGCTTTGGTTGTCCATTTCCACGTATTAAGCCTCTATTCAAGGGGCAGGACGTCTTTCCTCGGGTCTGTCGGCAACCGTGTTAAGCCAGTCTCTCTCTTTCTCTCTCTCTCTGTGGTCGGCAGTGAAACCGAACCTCCAGGTATTCCGAGCCCGTTTCTCCGAGATCACGCCGCGTGCCATCAGGAACGCCTGCGAGAACCTGTGCCAGCCCGATCAGAACGTCAGCGATGCTGTGGACGTTAGGCAAGAACTGGACCTCAGGATAGGTATTGCAGCAAGGGGGGGCTGGGTGGTTGATGGACAACCCTCTCCGTGCAGCATAAATGCTCAGGATCCTGGGCTAGAGGGGTGGCGAAACGGACTCGGTAGCAAAACTAACCTAAAGGCTGTTCTGGCATTTCCTCAGTGTGATTCTCCCAAAGAGCAGGCGCTTGGTCTGTGTATGTGTTGAGTTTTCCAGAAACATAGAGTGTTTGTTTATCTATTTATTTCAATTTATAACCCACCCTTCCCGCAAGCGGGCTCAGGGCCAGCTGCAACAATAAATTGCAACCAGTAGACTATTAAAAGTGAATATCAAGCAATAAAAACAGTTAAAATGGTTAAAAGATAAACATAGCAGTAATTACATATTCAGCAGTCCTAAAGCTGGGGACAATCGGGCTGCGGCCGAACCACAAAGATCTGAACCACAGCTGCCTATGAATAGCCGAACTGCAGCCGCTGCAACTGGGATATTATAGCTTTGGAAAAAGTGCAGAAAAGGGCAACTCGAATGATAAAAGGGTTGGAACACTTTCCCTATGAGGAAAGGTTAAGGCGCTTGGGGCTCTTTAGCTTGGAGAAAAGACGACCGAGGGGTGACATGATCGAGATTTACAAGATTATGCATGGGATAGAGCAGGTAGAGGAAGAGGTACTTTTCTCCCTTTCTCACAATACAAGAACTCATGGGCACTCAATGAAATTGCTGAGCGGTCGGGTTAGAATGGATAAAAGGAAGTCCTTCTTCACCCAAACAGTGATTAACACTTGGAATTCACTGCCACAGGAAGTGGTGGCGGTTACAAGCATGGACGGCTTCAAAAGGGAATTAGATAGGCATATGGAGCAGAGGTCCATCAGTGGCTATTAGCCTCAAGGTATAGATAGGGGCTCTGGGGCAAGTGATGCTCTGTCTTCTTGGTGCTTGGGGGGGGGGTTTCAACAGTGGGAGGGCTTCTATTGTCCTGGCCCCACTGGTGGTCCTCCTGATGGCACCTGGAATTTCTGGCCACTGTGTGACAGAGTGTTGGACTGGATGGGCCTTTGGCCTGATCCAACATTGGCATCTCTTATGTTCTTATGTTCTAGTGGACGCCCACCGCCTCACCTGAAGGCCCAGCGGAACAGCTCCGTTTTGCAGGCCCTGCAAAACTGTAATAGGTTTTCCGGGGCCTTGGTCTTGATTGGGAGCATGTTCCAACAGGCCGGGGCCAGGGCAGAAAAAGCCCTGGCCCTGTTTGATGCTAAGTGAACATCCTTTGGGCTGGGGACAACCAGCAGATGGTGGTCTGTGGAGCGCAAGGGGTGGTCCGTTAAACATGTCAGTCCCAGGCCGCATTGGGCTTTAAAGATCATAACCAGCACCTTGAAGCGAATCTGGTATTCGACTGGTAGCCAGTGCAATTGTCAAAGCACTGGCTGATTATTATCTGCCCGCACAGATGTTGCCGTTTCAGGTCTCTGATTCAATGCTGTACTGGTTTGTCTGTGTTTCTTGCAAAACCCTGAGGTCTAGAAATCTTCTGAATGCATCAGTCTCAGGGTTGGATCTAGACAGCTTATTCACACATTCTTAGGTGAGTTTCACACACTCAGCCCGGCCTTACCTCACTGGGTTGTTGACAGGATAAAACGGAGAAGGGGAGAATGCCATAAGCCACTCCGTTTAAATGAGACAACCAAAGTGGTGTATCAGGTTAGAACGTCAGACTAGGATCTGGATGGATTGTCCTATCATAGCACCCTTTTGGGATTAAATATTAGAGGGAATTAGGTGTATATCTGGTCACACTATAAAAAAGAACCCAGACTCTATACCCTTGAACCTTAGAAATGAAACTGCTTTATCTGCTATACAAAGAAAAAGAATTGCTTTAGAAGAAGAAGAAGAGATTGGATTTATGCCCCGCCTTTCACTACCCAAAGGAGTCTCAGAGCGGCTTACAAACTCCTTCCCCTTCCCCTCCCCACAACAGATACCCTGGGAGGTAGGTGGGGCTGAGAGAGCTCTGACAGAAACTGCTCTTTTTCAAGAACAGCTCTTATCAGAGCTACGGCTTGCCCAAGGTCATCCAGCAGGTGCAAGTGGAGGAGTGGGGAATCAAACCCGGTTCTCCCAGATTAGAGTCCGCGCACTTCACCACGACACCAAACTGGCTTTATTATTATTCGCTGCCAAAACAGCCATAGCTTCAAAATGGACATCAGAAATTAGACCATCCCTAAACTTATGGTACAAAAAATTATGGAACTTATACATAATGGGAAAAAGTATCCGACATAATGCATCCAACAAAATCTAATGGCAAATATAGTGGATTTACAATGATATGGCTGCCGATCTTATCCCATCTAGTTTCTCAAGGAACAAGAGCAGAGATAATAGACACACTTCATTTGGGGTAAATGTTGATGTCAACACTAAGCTTACGAAAAATGCTCTCTTTTAGGCTGTTAAGTTTATGTACACTTATCCTGTAAATGACTGTTATTACTTGTTGTTGGAATTTTGAAAATTGAATAAATTATATTTGTCATGATCTGGGCTGTGCCACCAGAGGCCTACTAGGCCCAGGGAGCCTGGCTAGCAGTAAGGGAGACTGGGGCTACAAACCCCAGAAGGCCTTGGGAAGTTTTGGCGCCATTTTTGACCAAGAGGGACCAAGAGGGCTGGGGAATATAGGAACTGGTACAAGAGGGAAAACTGTTCTTCTTCCCAGGGAACAGAGCCAGAAGGGACTGAGGCTGCTGTGGGGGAGAGACCCTCATCCTGAGGGAAGGGTGAGTGGTCTAAGGCCACTTGATAGTGAGCTAGGGACAGTATATATTTAGACGCGTTAGGGCATTTGATTCCTTTTCTTTTCACCCACTTACTGTTATTATTCTGCACCTTGTTTGTTTGACCTCCTATAAAACAAACCTTTTGCTTGTTGTTTACTCTGCCTGGTCCTCACGGCTATTATTCGGCCAAAAGGGAGGTCTGAAGGTCTTGGGAGGCTGCTCTGGGCCTTCTCAAGGGATCCTAAATCCAGAGTGGTGGCAGCGTCAGGTGGCAGCCCCTGAGCCGTGACAATATTGGAGGGGGGGGGGGAGACCAGGAGCTGGGAGATCCAGGTTAAAAAATGTAAATGCTTGCTGGGCGACTGGAGGCCCGTCACAGTTTCTCCAGCCTCACCAGGTAGTTGATAAGGGGAATGTCATAAGCCATTCTTGGCTCCCCATTGGGGAGACAAGCAGAGTCTGAAAAACGTAGGTGAATGATCTTACCTACTTCTCCTTTTTACCTCCTGTCTCCCACGGCTTTTGCCCGCACAAGTCCCATGATTCCCAGCACAGCCTTGTTGGTGGTGACCCAACCACAGTCTCCCTTTTTCACCAAGGGAGCCCACAGTTGGATCCAACCCTAAGTGTGCAGGCTTCTACATTTTCCGTCCCTGCCCGCTTCAGATGGACACAGATATTTCCCCCAAACTAACTTCCTTTATTCTCCCAGGCGCTTCCTTCACCCGATTCCAAACGCTGAGGCTCCAGAAGATCTTCCCAGATGTTTTGGCAGAGCAGCTGATCAGCTACGGAAGTTGCCAGTTCCCCACGCTGGGATTTGTGGTAGAAAGGTTTAAAGCCATCCAAGCCTTTGTGCCAGAGACCTTTTACAAAATTAAAGGTACATTTGGGAGTATCAAATGTTGGGAAGTCAGAAACGATTCAATTACAAATATGTAGACAGCAGAACATAAGAACATCAGAAGAGCGCTGCTGGATCAGACCAGTGAAGGTCCATCTAGTCCAGCATCCTGTCTCACACAGTGGCCAACCAGCTCCCCTGGAGGGCCAAAAGCAGGGCAGAGAGGCCAAGGCCTTCCCCTGATAGGAATCTCAAAAGAGTCCTGCTGGATCACTGGTCTGATCCAGCAGGGCTCTTCTGAGGTTCTTCTCAGGGGAAGGCCTCGGCCTCTCTGCCCTGTTGCTGGCCCTCCAGGGGAACTGGTTGGCCCCTGTGTGAGACGGGATGCTGGACTAGATGGACCGTTGCTGGTCTGATCCAGCAGGGCTCTTCTGAGGCTCTTCTCAGGGGAAGGCCTCGGTCTCTCTGCCCTGTTGCTGGCTCTCCAGAGGAACTGGTTGTCCACTGATTGAGATGGGATGCTGGACTAAATGGACTGTTGGTCTGATTCAGCAGGGCTCACCTGACGTTCTTAACAAATGCCATTGCCATTGTTGGGTGTGTCCTGTTTTTATTCTGTCTCTCCCTCCAAGGAGCTCCAAGTGCCATAAATTGCCCTCCACCCCATTGTGTTGCTGCGACAGCACTTTGAGGTTAGCTGCCTTCTCTCTGCAGTGACACACGATCACGAGGACGGCACGGTGGACTTCAACTGGAAGAGGAATCGTCTCTTCAACCACATGGCGTGCCTGATCCTCTATCAGATCTGCTTGGAGGTAGGACCCTTAACTGTGCAGTCAGTACCCTCTTAGTATTCCAAGGATCTCCTCTCTATTTTTTTCCCCCTTTTGTTTGTTTGCGTTCTCAGGATCCGCTGGCCACCGTGGTGGAGGTCGGGAGCAGGCCCAAAAGCAAATGGAGACCCTTGCCGCTGGACACTGTGGTACGCTCAGGAAAAAGCGATTTTGAAATGTTCCTATGAAAGGCTTCTGAGATAAGCTGGTAATTGAAGTCCCAACAAGCGAGGAGAGGGTTGCCAAAATAGAATCGACCAAACATACAAAAGCAACTTTGAAGAATACGAACAATATCTGTTTTTTTGCAAAAAATATTTATAGTGATATAAAATAAGCTGCCATTTAAAATGCAAATAAAGTACAAAGTGCGTAATTACATTTCAAAGACATACAGTTACAAGCGGGACATAGACCCCGCTGCATACAGTCTTAAAGGCAACAATTTTCTTTATGCTGTAAGAACAGAAAAATCTTTAACAGCTGAGGATAAATTCCTCAGAGCATGAAGAAGAAGAGAAGAGATTGGATTTATACCCGACTCTTCACTACCCAAAGGTGTCTCAGAGCGGTTTACAAACTCCTTTCCCTTCCCCTCCCCACAATAGACACCCTGGGAGGGAGGCTGGGCTGAGAGAGCTCTGACGGAAACTGCTCTTTTTCCAGAACAGCTGTGCCAGAACTATGGCTTGCCCAAGGTCATCCAGCAGGTGCAAGTAGAGGAGTGGGGAATCAAACTCGGTTCTCCCAGATTAGAGTCTGCGCTCCTAACCACTACATACTATATGACATGCCTGTTTCGAATCGATATCTTTATCAAGTTGTTAGTCTTCATAAGGCTTGTGGGACTTCCACTCGTTTCCAAGGATTCACAAGTGCACGGCGGCAAGCATCTATCCCAAGCCTGTCAAAAGGTTGTTGGCTGAGTCCCTTTAAGATTATATGCAGTGGAGTTTGTGTCCCGCTTGTAATTGAATGTCTTTCAGTGTAATTATGCTGTTTGTACTTTGTTTGCACGTTACATGATAGCTTATTTTATGTCACTGTAAATATTTTCGCAAAAAAAGATTTTGTTTATATTCTTTAAGGTTGCTTTTGTATGTTTGGTCCCAGTAATGGAAGTCCCAGTAGACCAGACTGTAACTCATCCTCTCTTCAAAAGCCTTAGCGAAAGAGAGAGCCAGTGTGGTGTAGGTCATACTAGGATCTGAATTGTTGCGAGCATAAAATGCAGGAGAGGACCACCCCGTAAGCTCCTTTGGGTTTCCACTGGGGGGAAAAACAGGGTATAAATTATCCAAACAAATACGTTTTCTCTTATGGGACTTAATAATGCGATCCTAAACAGAGTCACAACCTTCTGAGTCTCTTGATTTCTGTGGGCTTAAAAGTATGTATCTGCTCAGGACTGCACTGTCTTCCAGCACTTGAAATGTGTGGGTTTTTTTAAATAAGGCAGAGTTGGTTATTTTAAAAATGTCTACAGAAAACCCATGAAAATAGATTGGGGGGGGGAGCTGTGTTGGTCTGAAGCTATAGAGCAAAGTTTGAGTCCGGTGGCTCCTTTAAGACCAACAAAGTTTAATTCTGGGTATAAGCTTTCGTGTGCATGTTGAATTAAACTTTGTTGTTCTTAAAGGTGTGTACACACATGGAAGCTTATACCCAGAATTAAACTTTGTTGGTCTTAAGGTCTTAAAGATTTTTGTGCCCACGAAAGCTTATACCCAGAATTGGACCTTGTTGGTCTTAAAGTTGTGCATGCACTGAAAGCGTATACCCGGAATTAAGCTTTGTCGGTCTTAGAGGTGTGCATGCACACAAAAGCTTATACCCAGAATTAAACGGTGTTGGTCTTAAAGGTGCCACTGGATTCAAACTTAGTTCTACAGGCGACCCAACTGCACGCCAAGGCTCCTTCATAACTTGCATGCTGGGAGCCTTACCCAGATCTCTGCACCCATCCTCCAGTTGTGGAACCGTTATAGATACAGTAGCAGTTAAGAGCTGCGGACTCCAATCTGGAGAGCCGGGTTTGATTCCTCACTCCTCCTCCACATGAAACCCGCTGGGTGACCTTGGGTCAGTCACGGTTCTCTCAGAGCTCTCTCAGCCCCACCTGCCTCACAAGGTGACTGTTGAGGAAAGGGGGAGGGAAGGTGATTGTATGCCACTCCGAGACTCCTTCATGTAGTGAAGAGCGGGGTATAAAACCAACTCTTCTTCTTCTCCTCCTTTTGAAAATGAAACAAGCACTGTGCTGCATTCCTTTCAGGCTGTGTGATGGAGACGGCAGGGAAGAAAACGTCCAGCGATGCCAAAATTTTCAGGTGTCTGACAAATGCACTGTAATTGCAGTACCGCTGCCAATATCTCAGCTTCTTTTAGGTGCAAGCATTGATGCGTTACTGTTACCTCACACTGATCACGTCTGTTTCTTCTCCTCGCTCAATGGCACAGGAACTTGAGAAGCTGGCTTCTCGTAAGCTGAGAATAAACGCCAAAGAAACGATGAGGATTGCTGAGAAACTCTACACTCAGGGGTAAATAAAAATAAAAATCCCCCCCTTTCTTTGCACTGATGGTACAAAATAAGCGACTTTTATCCTGGAAAAGGGTCGGTGGGTGCTAGAGTGATAGATCAGGGCCGCTTGCAAGTTATTTCGAGCTTCAATCGAATTCTGATCTTGTTACATATTTTGTTGTTTTTGCTATCCTCTCCCATGCCCCGAGCAAGGGTGAAGTAGGAACCCTTTCCTTCTTTCTGTTAAAAGGCCACATAGGCCGAAACAGAGTATGCAAACTTATATTATCGGAACAGAGTTGCAAAAACCCTTGCCACTCAAAAAGTAACATCGGAATCAAAATCCGAATGAAGAAGAAGAAGTGATTGGATTTATACCCCGCCCTTCACTACCCAAAGGTGTCTCAGAGCGGCTTACAAACTCCTTTTCCTCCCCCTCCCCACAACAGACACCCTGTGAGGTCGGTGGGGCTGAGAGAACTCTTGACAGAAACTGCTCTTTTTCAAGAACAGCTCTTATCAGAACTGTGGCTTGCCCAAGGTCATCCAACCAGGTGCAAGTGGAGGAGTGGGAAATCAAACCCGGTTCTCCCAGATTAGAGTCCGCGCACTTAACCCCTACACCAAACAGCCAGGTAATCTTAGGTTCAAGGTCACATGAGCATCAGAAAGAGGTCAAAGATGAGGCAAAATGAATTCCTTCCTAGCTTCTGCTCTCAGAGGGCAATCAGTGTCAGATTCCCGGCCAAGTTACTCTCAGCAACGCTTTCTTTTCAGAGATTTGCTTATTGAGAAAATAAGTAAGTTCCAGGGAAAAGCATTGCTGTGTGAGAAGTAACGATTCTTAGTGGGGCCCTTGATAATATAGGCCAGGGGTGGCCAAGCTTGCTTAACGCAAGAGCCACACAGAAGAAACATCAGACGTCTGAGAGCCACAAGACATGAACCAATATCACACACGTTTTTATTGGGAAATATGCAAATTTGCTTTTCATCAACATTAACCTCCAGTAAGACTGCCAGAAATAAAAAGCAAAAGGCATAAAAATAGATACTGATCGTGATATTTGGATGCTTTCTCCAAGCCGGGCGTGCTTTGAGAACGCATTTAAAGTTGCTTTCTTTTTCTGCTTCCCCGCCACTTCAATTCTACCCAGGGAGGGAAGCACTGGCCGGGAAAGGGAAGACCGATTGGGGAGGCGTGCCTCCCCTTCACTTCCCCAGCTGCCCTGCCAGGAGCCACATGTGGCTCCTGAGCCACAGTTTGGCCACCCCTGACATAGGCGATTCAAAAGGACCCCTCCCCAATCGTTGTCTCTCTCTCACAGACACAAGTACATCCCATTCTTCTCACCTAGCCATTTGCATCTACACTCCCCCCCCCCCTTATGGGAATATATGGTCCCACCCTCTACAAAGCAAGCAGGCTCCAGAAAGTCTCTGGTCTTCCTCCCCTGGGAGGTGGTGCCATCCTTCAAAAAGTTAAAAGCCAAAAGGTTCAAACACATCGATCACTCCCCTCCCCGCAGGAATTCCCTTTCCCCCTTTTATTATGGCAAACAGAGCTGGGGGTGCGGAAGTTTGACCGTCAAAGACCATGCGAGCTGTCGTCTCCATCCTACTTGTGGAACACTGGCAGATTCTGTCTGAATAAGGTGGTCCTGTACAGTGTTCCCTCTAAGCTGTGGAGCCTTGTGAGCAAAAGTTCTACTTTGTGAGCTATTGGCATGAAAGCTGTGAGCAAGTGATTTGGCTAATGCATAAATTAGTGTGCTCTGGAAGCATCCTTCCTGAGCTAAGACAAAAACATGTGAGCCAGAGGATAAAAAATTGTGAGCTAGTTCACACTAACTCAGCTTAGAGGGAACACTGGTCCTGTAATGATTCCATATTTTGGTGTGTGTGTGTGTTCCTTGAAATTTTTAGTTTGACTGCAGTAATACGAGAAGAGTGATAGAGGGAGACAAGTACATTGCGACTGGCTGATGACTTAGAGTGTGGGAAGAGAGATGTTCTGAGAGGAATATCTGTGTGTGTGTTTATGAGGAGATTCTGTGATAGAAGAGAGTCAAGTATGGAAGAGTTTTGAAGAGAGTCTGTGTGACTCTGAGAATTATGAAGGATTCTGTGTGTGAAGCTTGAAGAGAGAACACAGTCTGTGTGAGTATGGAATTCTGAGTCTAATTCTGTGTGAATAAGACCAACAGTTTAGTCTGTGTGACTAAGAGAGTTGATTCTATTCAGTGTGAATTAAAAAAAGAGACTAGCCGGTGTGGCTATATATATGAGTGTATAAGCCTGTCAGAATGGAGTTTGGAGTTTGAGAAACTGTTTGTGGCACCAAGCTTTTCCAGTTATACTTACAAGTTCCTTTCTTCAGCAACTGTTCAAAATAACCAGAGACCTATTTTGTTCTTTACTGGATAAATCATTTTTGTTTAAACTTATCCCAGGAATCAGTACAGTACAGTACTTTCTCAGGGCCACATAATCCTCTGAAACGCCCAGACCCTAGGTCATACTATCAAAAAAGAGATTTGGAATTTTTAATTCCTGGTGGCAGCAA
The DNA here is from genome assembly GCF_001447785.1 of Gekko japonicus. Lineage (NCBI taxonomy): Eukaryota > Metazoa > Chordata > Lepidosauria > Squamata > Gekkonidae > Gekko > Gekko japonicus. The sequence continues at coordinate 1,070,100 of NW_015160210.1, forward strand.
ACAACTACCAAGTTTATGTACTCAGAGAGTGTTTAAAGGTAAAACCGTCTCCCCAGTAAGCAGGCACGCCACATGTCCATTTAACACTGAGGTGGGTGAGTAGTCCGTGGGTGCCAACAGAAAGGCTCACCGCCGCTTTGGAACCTTCAGCTTATAAAAATACGGTGGTGTTTTCCAATGGAAGGTCAGTCCAAGTACAGTAGAAGAACAGAGCATGTAGATACATGCTGAAATAGAAATGCAACCAAAAACATTTGGTCCTTCTTTCCCTCTCTCTCCCCCACCCCTCTTTTTAAAAAGGTACATCAGCTATCCCCGAACGGAGACCAATATTTTCCCCAAAGACATCAACCTCCCCGGCTTGGTGCAGCTTCAGACCCGAGATCCCCGCTGGGGAGCTTTTGCCCAAAGGATTCTCGACCAGGGTGGGCCGACCCCCCGGAATGGGACGAAATCGGATCAGGCCCACCCCCCCATTCACCCCACGAAATACGCCGACAATTTGCAGGTGAGGTTGCACGGCCGGGTGTGCTCTGCGTCGTTTCCGACCTCATTTGGAATACTGTGTGCAGTTCTGGTCACCACACCTTAAGAAGGATATTATAGCATTGGGAAAAGTACAGAAAAGGGCAACTCGAATGATAAAAGGGTTGGAACACTTTCCCTATGAGGAAAGGTTAAAGCACTTGGGGCTCTTTGGCTTGGAGACATGATGGCTGAGGGGTGACCTGATCGAGGTTTACAAAATTATGCCTGGGATAGAGATGGCAGAGAAAGAAGCGCTTTCCCCCCTTTCTCACAATACAAGAACTCGTGGGCACTCCATGAAATTGCTGAGCGGTCGGGTTAGAACGGATAAGAGGAAGTCCTTCTTCACCCAAAGAGTGATTAACACATGGAATTCACTGCCACAGGAAGTGGTGGAGGCTACAAGCATGGACGGCTTCAAAAGGGAATTAGATAAGCGTATGGAGCAGAGGTCCATCAGTGGCTATTAGCCACAAGTTATAGATAGGGGCTCTGGGGCAAGTGATGCTCTGTCATCTTGGTGCTTTGGGGGGGGGGCAACAGTGGGAGGGCTTCTAGTGTCCTGGCCCCACTGCTGGACCTCCTGATGGCCCCTGGTATTTTTGGCCACTGTGTGACAGAGTGTTGGACTGGATGGGCCTTTGGCCTGATCCAACATTGGCGTCTCTTATGTTAGCATTGCTTAGCTGCTTGTCTAAAGTGACGTTTAGAAATTGTTTACTTTGTTTACTCATCGTGGCCAGAAGGCATGGGGTGTATGGGGTTCCAAAGTGGCTCGCAACATTATTTTTCGTTTCTGGACAAAATCTGTATCCCGCCTTTCTGCCCTTGCAAGAGCCACCGAGGGGGCAAACAGCTGAAGACGTATATGACAGAAATACACCATTCAAAACCATTGAAATCAACACCTCTCCCAAACACGCATCACCGAAACAGTGGAGAAAGCAGAGTAAAAATACATGGAGGTGGAAAGTGCCCTCAAGTTGCAGCCGACTTAAGGCGACCCCGCAGGGTTTTCAAGGCAAGAGAGGAGCAGAGGTGGTTTGCTATTGCCTACCTTTGTGTAGCGATGGCGAACCTAAACAGCATGATAAAAAGTAGAGACATCACCCTGCCAACAAAAGTCCACATGGTCAAAGCAGTGGTATTCCCGGTAGTCATGTATGGCTGCGAGAGTTGGACTATAAGGAAGGACGAGCGCCGAAGAATAGATTCTTTTGAACTATGGTGCTGGAGAAGACTCTTGAGAGTCCCTTGGACTGCAAGAAGATCAAATCAGTCAATCCTAAAAGAAATCAACCCTGACTGTTCCTTGGAAGGCCAGATACTGAAGCTGAAGCTCAAATACTTTGGCCACCCAATGAGAAGGGAGCACTCGCTGGAGAAGACCCTGATGCTGGGACAGAGTGAAGGTCAAAGCAGATGGGGACAGCAAAGGATGAGATGGTTAGACAGTGTCATCGATACAACGAACATGAAATTGAGCCAACTTCAGAGGACGGCGGAAGACCGGAAGGCCTGGCGTGATCTGGTCCATGGGGTCGCGAAGAGTCGGACTCGACTGTGCGACTGAACAATACCAACAACCTTTGTGTGGGAACCCTGGACTTCCTCTGTGGTCTCCCATCCAGATACTCACCATGGCTGACGCTGCTTAGCTTCCGAGATCTGATGAGATGGGGCTAGCCTGGGCCGTCCAGGTCAGGGCAGAAGACATGCAGAGGTGTTTTCCCATCGCCCTGCCTCTGCATATCAACCCTGGACTTCCCTGGTGGTCTCCCATCCAAGTGCTAAGCATGGCTGACCCCACTTACGTTCTGAGGTCTAATGAGACCGGGCTAACCGGGGCCTTCCAGGGCACTCAAACCCACACACGAAAAATAGCCCTGACCTGGCTAAGCCCAGTCTCAGCCGATCTCGGATGCGAAGCGGGGCTGACCCCGGCAAGTATTTGGGTGGGCGACCTCCAAGGAATCCCAGAGGCAGGCTATCAAGCCACTTCTCTGAATGTTCTCCGTGCCCCAGGAGGAGTCACCAGAGGTTGCCAGTTTGATGTAGTGGTTAAGTGCGCGGACTCTTATCTGGGAGAACCCGGTTTGATTCCCCAGTCCTCCACTTGCACCTGGCTGGATGACCTTGGGCAAGCCGTAGTTCTGATGAGAGCTGTTCTTGAAAAATAGCAGTTTCTGCCAGAGCTCTCTCAGCCCCACCTGCCTCACAGGGTGTCTGTTGTGGGGAGGGGAAGGGAAGGGAAAGGAGTTTGTCAGCCGCTCTGAGACACCTTTGGGTAGTGAAGGGCGGGGTATAAATCCAATCTCCTTCTTCTGTGTAGTGGTTCAGTGTGTGGACTCTAATCTGGGAGAACCGGGTTTGATTCCACACTCCTCCACTCGCACCTGCTGGATGACCTTGGGCAAGACGTAGTTCTGATGAGAGCTGTTCTTGAAAAAGAGCAGTTTCTGTCAGAGCTCTCTCAGCCCCGCCAACCTCACAGGGTGTCTCTTGTGGGGAAGGGAAGGGAAAGGAGTTTGTCAGCCGCTCTGAGACACCTTTGGGTAGTGAAGGGGCGGGGTATAAATCCAATCTCCTTCTTTTGTGTAGTGGTTCAGTGTGTGGACTCTAATCTGGGAGAACCGGGTTTGATTCCACACTCCTCCACTCGCACCTGCTGGATGACCTTGGGCAAGATGTAGTTCTGATAAGAGCTGTTCTTGAAAAGGAGCAGTTTCTGTCAAGAGCTTTCTCAGCCCCGCCAACCTCACAGGGTGTCTGTTGTGGGGAGGGGAAGGGAAAGGAGTTTGTAAGCCGCTCTGAGACACCTTTGGGTAGTGAAGGGCAGGGTATAAATCCAATCTCCTCTTCTTCTTCTGTGTAGTGGTTCAGTGCGCGGACTCTAATCTGGGAGAACCGGGTTTGATTCCACACTTCTCCACTCACACCTGCTGGATGACCTTGGGCAAGCCGTAGTTCTAATAAGAGCTGTTCTTGAAAAAGAGCCGTTTCTGTCAGAGCTCTCTCGGCCCCACCTGCCTCACAGGGTGTCTGTTGTGGGGAGGAGGAGGGAAAGGAGTTTGTAAGCCGCTCTGAGACACCTTTGGGTAGTGAAGGGCGGGGTAGAAATCCAATCTCCTCTTCTTCTTTTGTGTAGTGGTTCAGTGCGCGGACTCTAATCTGGGAGAACCGGGTTTGATTCCACACTGCTCCACTCACACCTGCTGGATGACCTTGGGCAAGCCATAGCTCTAATAAGAGCTGTTCTTGAAAAAGAGCAGTTTCTGTCAGAGCTCTCTCGGCCCCACCTACCTCCCAGGGTGTCTGTTGTGGGGAGGGGAAGGGAAAGGAGCTTGTAAGCTGCTCTGAGACACCTTTGGGTAGTGAAGGGCGGGGTATAAATCCAATCTCCTCTTCTTCTTCTGTGTAGTGGTTCAGTGCGCGGACTCTAATCTGGGAGAACCGGATTTGATTCCACACTGCTCCACTCACACCTGCTGAAAAAGAGCCGTTTCTGTCAGAGCTCTCTCGGCCCCACCTACCTCACAGGGTGTCTGTTGTGGGGAGGGGGAGGGAAAGGAGTTTGTAAGCCGTTCTGAGACACCTTTGGGTAGTGAAGGGCGGGGTAGAAATCCAATCTTCTTCTGCCATGGCTTTCAGGCACAGGGGCACACGCACGCACACAGAATGCAAAAAGTACTCAAAAATATACATAGACATCATTTAAAAAACAATTAAAACATTGGTCAGGAAGGAGAGATCACCAAGGGAATGCCAAACGACACGAAAACACCTTCATCCTCTGGTGGAAGACGGCGACAGAAGAGGACAGACGAATCTCCCTGGGGAACAGAGTTCCAGAGCTTTGGTGCCATCACTAAGAAGGCCCTTTCCTTGAAAATTTCAAGTTAATGTAGAGATCAACAGGGATTTGCTCATTTCTGGAATATTGGGAAACAAAAAAGTGGAAAGAAATAAGCGGGAGTTATATAAAATTATGGTTCTAGCCGGGATGGCTGTAATAGCATTGGGATGGAGGGACAGGCACAAATGGACAATGGAAAATTGGAATAATTATGTCTTTGAACACGTACAATTAGATATATTCGCACAGATAATTACTGAAGAGACATGGGAGGAGAAATGTCAAAAGATTACAAATAAATGGGGGGGATATAAGGAATGGGTGGAAAGGGGAGAAGCCAATCCAAATATCCAAATACGAATGAAGAATCTGTGCACATGGTTAAAAATATGAAAATACTACAAGGAGGGAGGGGGGAGGGAGTGGGGTAAAATGATTGTATAATGATTTAATGTAAGATAATGTATCACAGCTTCA
>NW_015160210.1:1074989-1111973 GCF_001447785.1 Gekko japonicus
AAAAAAAAAAAAAAAAAAAAAAAGAAGGCCCTTTCCCGGGTTGCTGCCCGCCTAATCTCAGGTGGGGGCACCTGAGGCAGGGCTCCCGAAGATGACCCTAGTGGGTCCGGAGTAGGCGGCCCTTCATTCTCCCTCTCCTCTGTTTTATCCACACAATAACCCTGTGAGGTTGAACAGGTTGAGAGATCAAATTTCAAACTCTGCTCTACATTTTATTGCTTGCTTGCCGTTGTGATGGGGGGGGGGAACAGGAGAGTGTCAACTCCACATACTTTCACTTTTAAATGCTTCCAAACGGACTGTTGCTTATCATGCCTGGGAACATCCACCGGCCTTGGGCCTTGGGTCTCATCTTCCGCTGTCTGGCTTTTGTCTGTAGGATGGGGGGGATGTCACCAAGGTGGGAACACAGAGCCCTTGGTTTGAGCGGGTGGAGTACCTGGGGGCAGTGTTCCCTCTCAGCTTAGTGTGAGCTAGCTCACAGTTTTTTAGCCTCCACCTCACACATTTTTGTCTTCGCTCAGGAAGTGATGGCTCCAGAGCAAACTAATTTAGGCAGCAGCCAAATTGCTCACTCACAACTTTAATGCCAGGAGCTCACAAAAGTAGAATTTTTGCTCACAAGACTCCACAGCTTAGAGGGAGCATTGCCTGGGGGTGATTGGCTCGTAGCCTTTTAGGGCTCTCGTTTGAACCTTGTATATCTATCGCTTTTGTGCCTCCATCTTCAGTTCTAACACAGCGCAGTGTACAGGCTGGGTCCTATCGATGTCTCAATAAACTTATCCTTCCTAGAGGTGAATGGTGTTGAGAACTGGTTTCTCTGAGAGTCTGACATCATACCTGTTTGGGCCATATCCTAATTGTGTCTCAGAACGAAGGTAAAGCAGGATGGAATCTTTGTGGGGCTGCGGTGCATTTTTCTTATTGCTCTTTTGTTTTGCATGCCTGCCACCAGGGGAACGAGCAGCGACTCTACGAGTTCATCGTGCGCCACTTCCTGGCTTGCTGCTCCCAAGATGCCAAGGGACAGGAAACGACTGTGGAAATCGATATTGCCAACGAACGCTTCGTGGCTCACGGGCTCATGATCTTGGCCAGAAACTACCTGGAGGTCTATCCGTATGACAAGTGGAGCGATAAGGTGACACAGCAAAGGGAAAGACTTCTTTACACAGAGAGTGATTAAAATGTGGAAATTCGCTGCCACAGGAATAAACACCTTTAGAAGAGAGCCAGTTTGGTGTAGTGGTTAAGTGCGCGGACTCTAATCTGGGAGAACCGGGTTTGATTCCCCACTCCTCCACTTGCACCTGGCTGGATGACCTTGGGCAAGCCATAGTTCTGATGAGAGCTGTTCGTGGAAAACAGTTTCTGTCAAGAGCTCTCTCAGCCCCACCTACCTCACAGGGTGTCTGTTGTGGGGAGAGGAAGGGAAAGGAGTTTGTAAGCCGCTCTGAGACACCTTTGGGTAGTGAAGGGCGTGATATAAATCCAATATCTTCTTCTAGATAGATTAGACAGACCGGAGGGACTGCCTTTCCCCATATGTACCCCAGAGAGTGCTGCGATTGGGGACCCAGAATCGACTGGCCCTCCCGAGCATCGAGGAGGCCAGGCTGACAACCACCAGGGCCAGGGCTTTTTCGGTGGTGGCTCCACTCTGGTGGAATGAGCTCCCAGAGGAGATTAGGACCCTGCGGGACCTTTTATAGTTCCACAGGGCCTGCAAAACGGAGTTCTTCCGCAAGGCCTTTGGAGCCGCCACCCCCACCCCCACTGTTATTACCATCAGGAATGCCAACTGACATCATATGGCAAAAAGCCCTGACCCGCTGGGACCCCTATTAACTGCCCAAGCCAATTCCCCCCCCCCTTATGATGTCTGAAGTATTTTACAGCATCTGAAACAGACCCGCAATACCGACGCATGAGATTAGCATTTTATTATTATATCTGGTTTTAATGTAGTGTTTTAAAGTTGTATTTATTACCCATATGTAAAATGGAATTTTACCTGTTGTTAGCCGCCCTGAGCTGGCCTCGGGCGGGATAAAAGTTTAACAAATAAATAAATGGAGAATAAGTCTATCAAGAGCTACTAGCCAAGGTAACTGAGGGGAACTGCCACATTCAGAGGCACTAATCCTGATTCCCAGTGCCAGGAGGCAACATCGGGGGAAGGCCTCGGCCTCTCTGCCCTGTTCTTGTCCCTCCAGAGGAACTGGTTGGGCCCTGTGTGAGGCAGGAGGCTGGACTAGATGGACCCTCCCTGGTCTGATCCAGCAGGGCTCTTCTTACATTCTTCTCAGTGGAAGGCCTCGGCCTCCCTGCCCTGTTGTTGCCCCTCCAGAGGAACTGGTTGGCCGCTGTGTGAGACGGGATGCTGGACTGGATGGACCCTCACTGGTCTGATCCAGCAGGGCTCTTGTTACATTCTTCTCCGGGGAAGGCCTTGGCCTCTCTGCCCTGTTGTTGCCCCTCCAGAGGAACTTACTATCAAACAAAGAAACACTGTGATAAAATTGACAATATTTAATTATTCTTATGAACATCAGTTTGTGTATCTATTAAGACTTTTACAATATTGCTTAGGAAATAGTTTTGTTACAATTTTTTAATGTCAATAATTTTTAACTTGAATGATTTTAAACTTACTTCCAGTTCCATTGCAGGTGCTCGAATTAGGAGCGAGCAAATTAATTAATTTCTAGTAGTAGCAACCAGTCATTATTTTTATCTGGCTAGAAGCCTTCTTTTTTCAAATTGGCTGGTATTTGCTCTCTGTCTCATGTTGGTGGCTCAGTTGCTCTCTAATAGGTTATAGGAGTAGCAGTTCAGTCTTCTTTTCTATCTGGCTGGGAAAGCAAATCGACAAGGCTGGTTTGGTGTATTTTTAATAAAACGGACTCCATTCCACGGAGCCCAATTCGCAGTGGAAAAGGCCTGGGCTCCTGTTGATGCCAGACGGGCCAACAAGATGGCTGCCTGGCAACCGTAGCTGGCGCACAGTGACACATGGAAGGAGACAGTCTTTCAAATTTGTGGGTCCTCGGTCATGAAGGGCTTTAAAGGCCATGACCCAACGCCTTGAATTGAAGTGGGAAACTGACCGGCAGCCGATGTCACTGTTTCCAGATGGGCCACATGTGTTCCCAGTGACTAGCCCCTGACAATACCTGAAACTATAGAAAAGAGCAAGAATCCAGTAGCGCCTTAAAGACTAATTTGGGACAGGGAATGAGCTTTCGTGAGTCACTGCTCACTTCTTTGGATACAGCTAGTCCACCTGTCCTTATATCTTGGAGGGTGGAGTGATTTCAGATGCCAAAATGACAATAGCAGGCAAAATGACAGTAGCAGGAGTGATTGGATTAGGTGTGATGTGCACAGGGGTCATAGGCATGGGGAAATCAGCATTGGTAATGTCAGGAAATCTAGGTCTTGATTCAGTCCAGGAGGATGCATTGTCTTGAGCTTCATTACCAGTTGCAATTCAGCAGTCTCTCTTTCTAATCTCCCTTTGAAATTCCTTCGTAAGAAAACTGCTACTCTGAAGTCAGCAACTGATGTCCTGGAAGGTTAAAATGTACTTCCATTGGTTTTTTGAATGTTGTGGTTTCTAATTTCAGATCTATGTTCATTTATTCTTTGTTGCAGGGACTGGCCTGTTTGTCCAATGTAGAGGGTGGAAGGACATTGCTGTCACTTGAAACTGTTGCACCTCCACCCCATACATCACAGTTCTCTGAGCTTCATTTGCCTCCCGTGAAACCGGTCTCACCATGTTTCTCTCCCCTTCCTTCCTTCCTTCCTTCTCCTCCTGACAAAACCCTCCACAGGTTATCCCCGTATACGAACAGGGGTCTCGCTTTCAGCCCACCACCGTGGAAATGATTGATGGGGAGACCAGCCCGCCTCAGCTGCTCACGGAAGCGGACCTCATTTCCCTCATGGAGAAACATGGCATCGGTCAGTACCGTGTTCAGCAGCGCAAGGGCAGCACGTAACCGCCTGCTCTGAAAGGGGTTCATTTCTATGCATGCCAACTCCTCTTGAGCAGTCCAAAGAACCTACCTGAACTTGTGGCAATATGTCAGGGTTTTCTTCCTGTTCTTCACCATGGAGAGCTTTGCAGTGAACATGGTGTGGAATGGATTCTTGTTTCAAGTGGTTAAGACGCTGAACTGCAGCCTGTGGAAGGTCGGTAGTTCAGCAGTTCGAGACCCGAGGGTGCCGCATGACGGAGTGAGCTCCCATCTCTAGTTCCAGCTCCTGCCAATCTAGCAGTTCGAAAGCAAGAAATTGCAAGTAGATAAATAGGTACCACTTCGGTGGGAAGGTAACAGCGTTCCGTGCGCCTTGATATTTAGTCATGCCGGCCACATGACCACGGAAACGTCTTTGGACAGCGCTGGCTCTTCGGCTTTGAAACGGAGATGAGCACTGCATCCCTAGAGTCGGACTCGACTGGCTTTCGAGCAAGGGAACCTTTACCTAGAGGATTAGTAAGAGGGGGAAGGAGCTGTAGATTCTGTGGCTATTCACCAGAAGTATGTACAGATGTGGTGGGTGGTGCGATGGGGAGCCGGAAGGCCAGCTGGGAACTCATTGTGGGCATGACTGTAGCCAGATTCAAACCCATGTCCCAGCTCATATCCCACTTAGTCGTGTCCTCAGGGGTGTGCATGTTTAATTTCTGCACAGGGAATCCTGTTCTCAGAATATTGTCTATTTTCTTCAAAATAACTCAAGACTGTTTTTCAGAAACTAGCTCCAGGTAAGTGAAGTAGGCTGTCCAGTCGCAACCAACTCACGGGGACCAGTGTTCTCTCTAAGCTGAGTGAGTGTGAGCTAGCTCACAGTTTTTTTACTCCCCGGCTCACACATTTTTGTCTGAGCTCAGGAAGGATGGCTCCGGAGCAGACTAATTTATGCAGCAGCCAAATCGCTCACTCACAGCTTCAATGCCAGTAGTGGCTCACAAGGCAGAATTTTTCCTCACAATACTCCACCAGCTCAGAGGGAGCATTGAAGGGGACCCTCTGCAGTTCCACCAGATGGGGTTTTCAAGGCGAGAGGCATTTAGAGGGGGTTTGCTATTGCCTGCCACTGCATGGCGACTCCCACCTTCCTTAGTGAACATCAGAGAAGCCAGTGTTGGATCAGACCAATGGCCCATCCAGTCCAATACTCTGTGTCACACAGTGGCCAGAAATACCAGGTGCCATCAGGAGGTCCAGCAGTGGGGCCAGGACACCAAAAGCCCTCCCACTGTTGCCCCCCCCCCCCAGCACCAAGAAGACAGAGCATCACCTGCCCCAGACCGAGAGTTCCTATCTAGACCTTGTGGCTAATAGCCACTGATGGACCACTGCTCCATATGTAGTGTAATGGTCTCCCGTCCAAGTACTGACCACAGCCAAGCCCTGCTTAGCCTCCCATGTCTGACAAGATCAGGCCAGTGTGGGCTGTTAGGTCTGCCAGTAAAGTGATGTAACCCATAAAAATTAAAACTGAAGAAGCGATGGTGGGAAGTTGCAAGTCCCCCTCCTCGGTTTCTCCTTAACGGAAGGTGCGTTTTCCCAGGAACGGACGCCACTCACGCGGAGCACATCGAGACCATCAAGTCCCGCACGTACGTGGGTCTCACGCCAGACCAGAGGTTTCTCCCAGGACACCTAGGGATGGGATTGGTAGAAGGTAAGGACGGGGGCGCGGAGTTGTGGAAGCTGGAGCAAGTTCAGGAAGGGAGGGGGGGAACCCAGTCTCCTATGAGTTTTCTCCTATGAGAGCCAGCTTGGTGTAGCAGTTAAGAGTGGCGGACACTAATTTGGAGAGCCAGGTTGGATTCCCTACTGCGCCTCCACATGCAGCCAGCTGGGTGGCCTTGGGGCAGTCACAGCGCTCTCTCGGAGCTCCCTCAGCCCCAGCAGCCTCACAAGGTGCCTGCTGTGGGGAGAGGAAGGGGAGGTGATTGTAAGCTGCTCTGAGGCTCCTTATGGTAAAGTGGGGTATAAAAACCAACTCTTCTTCCTCTTCTTCCAGTTCTTCTTCTTCTTCTCCCCCCCCCCCCTTTTTGGAATGAGTCAGATTCTTTTACAAGGTTATACGTATCTCAAATCGTCCATTTGTTTACAGCAAAATTTGTTTTCTGTATTGCAAACTCTGTTTTTGCCCATCTCTCAGTCTGCAAAAATAAAGAAATATGTGTTAAGGTCAGCCAGAGTTGCCACAATAGGCAACTCTCAAGCATGTTGGAGAAATGGTATATTTGCAATTTTGCCAAGCAGAGGCTCTCCCACTGAGCCACAGCCCCTCCCAGGAAGACTGAGCAACTCCGAGCTCAGATATGCCAACAGTTGGGCTCTCCATATAAGGCTGCTCTGCATGTTCCCTAGGCTATGATTCCATGGGTTACGAGATGTCCAAGCCCGACCTCCGGGCCGAGCTGGAGGCTGACTTGAAGCTCATCTGCGAGGGCAAGAAGGACAAATTGGTGGTGCTGAGGGAGCAGATCCGGAAGTACAAGCAGATCTTCATTGAGGCCGTGGAGAAGGCAAACAAGTGCGTTCCAAACCCTCCCCCCGTGTTTTTAAACATTTTTATTTTGATACTTCTGTCCTGCTTCTCTCCCTAAAGGAGCTTAATGCACCGCCCCAAACAGATCCTTGGTTTCTGTTCTGCACGTGTTAACGCAGCGCCTTGCGTAGTTTGGCCTCACGTTTGTAAAAACAGTTTCCCTTTCTAAATTCTGTACTCCTGCATCTGACTGACTGGGCCCTGCTTCCCTTGGTGTAGTGGTTAGAAGCACGGACTCTAATCCGGGAGAACCCGGCTTGGTTCCCCACTCCTCCACATGCAGCTGCTGGTGTGACTTTGGGTCAGTCACAAGTTCTCTCAGAGCTGTTCTCTCAAGGGCAGTCCTCGAAAGAACTCTCTCAGCCCCACCTACAGGGCGTCTGTCGTGGCGAAGGGAAGGGAAAGAAGATGGTAAGCCGCTCTGAGACTCCTGCGGGTAGTGAAGGGCGGGGTAGAAATCCCATCTCTTCCTCTTCTGCCTTTGCTCCACCCACCACAGGAAGAGTGACTCCCTTATCATTCGCCCCAAGGAACCCTGCCCTGTGTGTCAAGGGCCTCTGTATCTCCAGAGTAGGTGTCCCCCCGACCTTTTTGAACCTGCGGGCACCTCTGAAATTCTGACACAGCGTCGTGGGTGCAGCCACAAAATGGCTGCCACGGGAGGCTGAGCCAGCCACAAAATGGTTGCCACGGGAGGCAAAACCAGGCACAAAATGGCTGCTGCAGCTTGCCTTCAGTCACACAGCAAAGATCCTTGTGCCGCTCTCGAAACACTTGGCGGGCGCCAGGGAAGGTCTCGGCGGGTGCCGTGGTGCCTACGGGCGCTACGTTGAAGACCCCGCCGTAGAGCTTATTTATTTATTTTCCACATGTATATCCCGCCCATCCCGTAAACGGGCTCAGTGTGGGTTACAACATTTCAATAAATACAATAAAATTTTAAAACGCATTGTAAACATATAAAATCAATACTCATAGCTCGCCATAGGGGGAATCCAGCCCATTGATGTAGGTCGGTATGGCCGGTTATCGGTGGGTGGGAGACCGTAACCTCGGGGGGTGGCGGCGTATGTGGACGCCCGCTGACTCAGCCAAAGGCCTGGCGGAAGAGCTCCGTCTTGCAGGCCCTGTGGAACTGCATAAGATCCCGCAGGGCCCTGCTCTCAGGAGGGAGCGTGTTCCACCAGGTGGGAGCCAGGGGAGAGAAAGCCCTGGCCCGGGTCGAGGCTAGGCGGGCGTCCTTTGGGCCAGGGATCGCCAGGAGGTGTTGACTCTCAAGAGCGTAACGCTTTCCGAGGCGTACATGGGAAGAGGCGGTCCCTTGGGTATGTCGGTCCCAGGCCGTAAAAGGCTTTGAAGGTGATTACCAGCACCTTGAGGAGGATCCGGTACTCAACCGGCAACCAGTGCAGCTGACAGAGCACATGCCGAACGTGAGCCCACACAGGCATCAATGCCAGCAGGCGCGCCACCACGTTTTGTGGCAATTGTGTGCGACAGTCTGCAACTTTTCCCCTCCGCAGGCTGGACGAGGCGCTCTCTCAGTATTTTGGGGAGGTGGCCCGCGTCACCCAAGAAGAAGAAATCTATCCGGCGATGCCCGATCCTGTCCGGAAATGCCCTCAGTGCCACAGAGACATGGTCCTGAAGACCAAGAAGAACGGCGGGTCAGTGTTCTTCCGAATGTATGTGTTGCCTTTTTTAGCAGTGCCACCGGACGCGGTGAACAGGAGCTGGCTAAATATATGTCTGTCTTACTCGTCCATGCAAAAGACTTTCAGCGTGCACCTGTGAAGCAGCTAGATGCGTGTCCAGCAGGATTTTCGGTGTATGAACTTTCGAGAGTCCAAACTCCCTTCCCTTTGATTCTCGAAAGCTTGTGCCCCAGAAAGGTTGTCGGGTCTAAAGTGCCACTTGACTCTTGTACTGCAGACCAGCACGGCTGCCTTCTGGAACTATTGATACGAGAGCCAGTTTGGTGTGGTGGTTAGGAGCGCAGACTCAAACCTGGGAAGAACCGGGTTTGATTCCCCACTCCTCCACATGCAGCCAGCTAGGTGACCTTGGGTCAGTCACAAGTTCTTTCAGAGCTGTTCTCTCAAGGGCAGTTCTCGAAAGAGCTCTCTCAGCCCCACCTCCCTCACAGGGTGTCTGTTGTGGGGAGCGGAAGGGAAAGGATTGTAAGCCGTTCTGAGACTCCTTCAGGTAGTGAAGGGCCAGGTATAAGAAGAAGAAGAGATTGGATTTATACCCCACCCTTCACTCAGAGCGGCTTACAATCTCCTTTCCCCTCCCCACAACAGACACCCTGTGAGGTAGGTGGGGCTGAGAGAGCTCTTTCGAGAACTGCCCTTGAGAGAACAGCTCTGAAAGAACTTGTGACTGACCCAAGGTCACCTAGCTGGCTGCATGTGGAGGAGTGGGGAATCAAACCCGGTTCTCCCAGGTTAGAGTCTGCGCACTTAACCACGACACCAAAGTCCAGTCTCTTCTCCTCCTCCTCCTACCTGTTAGTTGGGGGCTGAAAGAGGGCAGAGAGAGGAAGAATCACTTGTCTTCGAATTCACTAAAATGTCTCTGTTGGGTCGCCTGGAAGTGGCTGTCACTTGCCCCAGGTGCGTGTGGTGCTGATTTACAATCTTGCCTTTCAGAAGGTGCCCCCTCAAAGCCCTGCAGCAGAGGGGGTATTCACTCAGCTCTCATCATCGTTTTCTATAGCACACCCTTGGAGTCAAGTCTGCCACAAAAGCCTGCCAGGATTTTTTTTTTTAATTAGGTTGTTTAAAAAATTCCACTGAGACTCAAGGCAGCTTACAGGATGTAAAGCAGGGCGGTCAGGCAGCGTGCAGCAAAGACAAAAGGCAGTAGGACTGGGGTTACAGAATCAGAGAATAAGGAGAAAGCAAACCTAAGGCAAAGGTGAATGATGCAGAAAGTAGATTAGAGGTCTAAGTCAGTGCAGTAAAAGCAGGTGATGTCCGCAGTAATCATAGCAGTGGACTATCCGGGAAATTACAGGCCAGTCAGTCTGACGTCGATACCGGGTAAATTGGTGGAAACCATTATTAAGGAAAGAATTAGTAGGCACATAGATGAACAAAACCTATTGAGGCAGACTCAGCACGGTTTCTGTAAGGGAAGATCTTGTCTCACTAACCTGTTAGTGTTCTTTGAGGGGGTGAACAAACATGTGGACAAGGGGGATCCAATAGATATTATTTACCTTGACTTCCAGAAAGCTTTTGATAAAGTTCCTCATCAAAGGCTCCTAAGTAAGCTCAAAAATCATGGGATAGAAGGACAAGTCCTTTTATGGATCAAAAACTGGCTAGTTCATAGAAAACAGAGAGTGAGTGTAGGTGGGCAATTTTCTCAGTGGAGGGTGGTAAGCAGTGGGGTACCGCAGGGATCAGTACTTGGTCCACTGCTTTTTAACTTGTTCATTAATGATTTGGAGATGGGAGTAAGCAGTGAAGTGGCTAAATTTGCAGATGATACAAAGTTGTTCAGGGTGGTGAAAACCAGTGAGGATTGTGAGGCACTCCAAGGGGATCTGTCAAGGATGGGCGAGTGGGCGTCAACATGGCAAATGGGGTTCAATGTGGCCAAGTGCAAGGTGATGCACATTGGAGCCAAAAATCCTAAATATAAATACACATTGATGGGGTCTGAACTGGCAGAGACTGAGCAAGAGAGAGATCTTGGAGTTGTAGTGGATAACTCACTGAAAATGTCGAGACAGTGTGTGACTGCAATAAAGAAGGCCAATGCTATGCTGGGGATTATTAGGAAGGGTATTGAAAACAGATCAGCCAATATAATAATGCCCCTATATAAATCAATGGTGAGACCTCATTTGGAATACTGTGTGCAGTTCTGGGCACCACACCTTAAAAAGGATATTATAGCTTTGGAAAAAGTGCAGAAAAGGGCAACTCGAATGATAAAAGGGTTGGAACACTTTCCCTATGAGGAAAGGTTAAAGCGCTTAGGGCTCTTTAGCTTGGAGAAAAGACGACTGAGGGGTGACATGATCGAGGTTTATAAGATTATGCATGGGAAAGAGCAGGTAAAGAAAGAGGTACTTTTCTCCCTTTCTCACAATACAAGAACTCGTGGGCACTCCATGAAACTGCAGAGCGGTCGGGTTAGAACGGATAAAAGGAAGTACTTCTTCACCCAAAGAGTGATTAACACATGGAATTCACTGCCACAGGAAGTGGTGGGTGCTACAAGCATGGACGGCTTCAAAAGGGAATTAGATAAGCATATGGAGCAGAGGTCCATCAGTGGCTATTAGCCACAAGGTATAGCTAGGGGCTCTGGGGCAAGTGATGCTCTGTCTTCTTGGTGCTTGGGGGGGGGTCAACAGTGGGAGGGCTTCTAATGTCCTGGCCCCACTGCTGGACCTCCTGATGGCACTGGTATTTCTGGCCACTGTGTGACACAGAGTGTTGGACTGGATGGGCCTTTGGCCTGATCCAACATTGGCGTCTCTTATGTTCTTATGTTCTTATGACTACAGTCCTGTTCCATTGTAAAGGGACATCCCGGACTGAATTCCATCTACTGTGGTTTTAACTTCTTTTTTTTTTTAAAGTTCCCTCCTGAATATTTCTGTTTTCCACATTCTGCGGAATGACAGAAGTGAGGGATTCCAGTGGGGGTTAGCTGTATTTGTCTTTTCGTAGCCAAGCAAAAGGAGCTGCGGTGGCTCAAGTGGTTAAGAGGCTGAACTGCAGGCTGTGGAAGGTCAGTAGTTCAGCAGTTCGAGACCCGAGTGTGCTGCATGACGGAGTGAGCTCCCGTCTCTGGCCCCAGCTCCTGCCAACCTAGGAGTTCGAAAGCAAGAAATTGCAAGTAGATAAATAGGTACCACTTTGGTGGGAAGGTAACAGAGTTCCGTGCGCCTTGGTGTTTAGTCATGCCGGCTACATGACCACGGAAACATCTTCGGACAGTGCTGGCTCTTCGGCTTGGAAACGGAGATGAGCACCTCACCCCCTAGAGTCGGATTCGACTGGCTTTCGAGCAAGGGAAACCTTTACCTTTTAGACAAACAAAACAGAAATCCAGCAGCACCTTAAAGACTTCACATTTATTCCAGAAGGTGAAGACAGAGGCCTTTGGTTTCTTGATGAGTTCAAAGGGAATATACAACATGAAAATGCTGAATCACAAATAATCAAGAATTTAAACACCTTCTGTCTTCCTATTTGTAAACTAAGACGTAAGGTTTGCAACCCAGGAGAATACCTTCCTTTAGCCAACTTCAACAGACCATCTCCAGCATGTTGAATTGTACTGGGGTATGCCCAGGGTACAGGGCTGCGGTGGCTCAAGTGGTTAAGACGCTGAACTGCAGACAGGAAGATTGGTAGTTCAGCAGTTCGAGACCCGAGTGTGCCGCATGACGGAGTGAGCTCCCATCTCTGGTCCCGGCTCCTGCCAACCTAGCAGTTCAAAAGCAAGAAGTTGCAAGTATATAAATAGGTACCACTTTGGTGGGAAGGTAATGGCGTTCCATGCGCCTCGGCCATCTAGTCATGCCGGCCACGTGACCACGGAGAAGTCTTCGGACAGCGCTGGCTCTTCGGCTTGGAAACGGAGATGAGCACCGCATCCCTAGAGTCGGATTCGACTGGCTTTCGAGCAAGGGAGACCTTTTACCTATGCCCAGGGTAATGCCGATTGCAGCTTTGGAGCCAGGAAGGAATTTTCCTCCAGGCCGTATTGGCCCAGGGCTCCTGGAGGTCTTTTGCTTTCCTCTGGGCACTGAGCACAAGCAACCAGGCGATCCTTATTCACAGGCTTAGCCGAGTGTCTCCCGGCTGGGTTGGTGCTGAACAGGACATGTGACTAACGGGGTCCTTGCCCCTTCCAAGGCTTCTCTCTAGAGCCACTGTGGTGTAGCAGTTAAGAGTGACAAACTCCAACCGGAGAACTGGGTTTGACTCCCCACTCCACCTCCACATGAAGCCCGCTGGGTGACCTTGGGCCAGTCACAGTTCTCTCAGCCCCCTCTCAGCCCCACCTACCTCATAAGGTGCCTGTTGTGGGGAGAGGAAGGGAAAGGTGATCGCAAGCTGCTTTGAGACTCCTTAGGATAGAGAATAGTGGGGTATTAAAAACCTACTCGCCTTCTTTCTGATACTTAACATTTTTATCCTGTCGGCTCCAGATTTTACCTGAGCTGCACGGGCTACCCTGATTGTAAGTCTGCCGTGTGGTTTCCCGACTCGGTGCTGGAAGCGAGCAAGGACGACTCCGTCTGCGACGTGTGCCAGCCGCGTCCCGTTCACAGGTGAGCGTCTGCGTAGAGGGAGGAAGCCTTCGGAGTTTTCCACGCACATCCTTTCTCCTTAGAACGAAACCAGTGTGCGCCTGAGACATTTGGGGAGCTAGATTTGAGTCCAGCCAGACCTGGGATGTCGAGAAGATTTCGAGGGGATGAGCTTTCAAGAGTCAAAGCTCCCTTCGTCAGAGACGACGTCAGGTATCTGACGAAGGTTGCTTTGACTGTCGAAAGCTCACCCCCTGGAGATCCTGCCCATCTCTCTTTTTAAAAAAAAAAATAAATACATTTTATTATGTTTTAGAATACACAAAAAGATGGGGAAGGGGGAAAGGGAAGGTATAATATTTCATATTATACAGAGACAAGACTGTAAGGTTTTAAAAGTTCATAAAAGCTTCTTTGATGTTATAATATTAGGACATTCCTATCTTTATAGTTCTCTCTTACCCAGTTATAAAATGGAGTCCGTAGTCCAACAAAGTCTTCTTCCATTTGCCCTTTTAACATCAAGGTCAATTTGTCCACTTCTGCACTTTCCGTAGTCTTCACTATTCGGTCGTTTTTAGAAGGTATCGATGGAAGTTTCCAGTAGGATGCAGATATTAATTCTAGCTGCAGTTACTACATGAATGATAAAATATCTTTGATTTTTATCAAAGTCCTCTGGTATACAATTCAGTAAAAACAATTCTGGTTGAAAAGGTATTGAGAGCTGCAAAACTGTCTGTATAAGAAGAAGAAGAAGAGATTGGATGTATACCCCGCCCTTCACTACCCAAAGATGTCTCAGAGCTCCTTTCCCTTCCCCTCCCTGTGAGGTAGGCGGGGCTGAGAGAGCTCTTGAGAGAAACTGCTCTTTTTCAAGGACAGCTCTTATCAGAACTACAGCTTGCCCAAGGTCATCCAGCCAGGTGCAAGTGGAGGAGTGGAGTCCACGCACTTAAACACGACACCAAACATGTACCATGACCCCAAAATTAAGCACTATATCACATGTCCACCCCATATGGTAAAACGTACCGAAATCTTGCCCATCTCTGAGGTGCTCCTGGATTCAAATCGAACTGTTCTTCTACAGACCACCGTGGGATAGGGCGATTCACAAATCAAATTAATAATAATATCCTCTGAAAGAAACGGCAATAATTTCATTTAAATAAGACTTTGATGCCCTGTTTTATACCAATTTGAAAGACCGTCTCCTTCCATACATCCCTGTGAGCCAACTACGGTCATCAGGCACTATAAGAATAGCAGCACAGCCACAAACAGACTTACGCACAAAGTGCTATGTCCGTGGCTGTAAGAAACCAGTACAAAACGAATAACGACAATTTATTATCCATATAAGCATAGTTTGTAAGATAACAGCCAGTAATAAAACATATATCAAAGTCCTGGGGTTCCAGTTTGGTGTAGTGATTAGGAGCACAGACTCTAATCTGGGAGAACCAGGTTTGATTCCCCACTTCTTCACATGCAGCTGCTGGTGTGACCTTGGGTCAGTCACAAGTTCTCTCAAGGGAAGTCCTCAAAATTGCTCTCTCAGCCCCGCCGACCTCACAGGGTGTCTGTTGTGGGGAGGGGAAGGGAAAGGAGATTGTAAGCCGCTCTGAGACTCCTTTGAGTAGTGAAGGGCGGGGTATAAATCCAATCTCTTCTTCTTCTTCTCCTCCTCCTCCTCAGGAGTGACATGTAAAATGTGGCATCCGACATCTTATTTTCACTAGACGAGAACCCTAAAGTAATACGAGTCCCATATACATAAGAACATAAGAGACGCCAATGTTGGATCAGGCCAAAGGCCCATCCAGTCCAACACTCTGTGTCACACAGTGGCCAGAAATACCAGGTGCCATCAGGAGGTCCACCAGTGGGGCCAGGACATTAGAAGCCCTCCCACTGTTGACCCCCCCAAGCACCAAGAAGACAGAGCATTCCTTGCCCCAGAGACCCTATCTATACCTTGTGGCTAATAGCCACTGATGGACCTCTGCTCCATATGCTTATCTAATTCCCTTTTGAAGCTGTCCATGCTTGTAGCCGCCACCACTTCCTGTGGCAGTTCTTCTTTTAAATAGAGTGAATGAAGCAGTAACAATTCCAGTCTTTCAAACATTCTCCTGTCGGATAAGGTTAATGAGGCAGTAGCTGGGATGGGTTGTCAGCTTCCCTCTCATTTCGAAACAATCTTCATCAAGATTTCTCTTATCTTAGAATTCCAGGTCAGAGGGCACCACTGAATTTTCAGATTTTAATCAAGCAATCCCGATGACGATTGTTTTGAAACAATTTGAAATAAGAACTGTCTATGGGACTTGTTGTAACTTTAGAACTCTGATATATGTTTATTACTGGTTATTAGAAGAAGAAGAAGAGAAGAGATTGGATTTAGAAGAAGAAGAAGAGTAGAGAGTCTCAGGAGCGGCTTACACTCCCCACAACAGACACCCTGGGAGGCGGGTGGGGCTGAGAGAGCTCTGACAAGAACTGCTCTTTTTCAAGAACAGCTCTTATCAGAACTACGGCTTGCCCAAGGTCATCCAGCCAGGTGCAAGTGGAGGAGGAGTGGGGAATCAAACTTGGTTCTCCCAGATTAGAGTCCGCACACTTAACCACTACACCAAACTGGTATACCCTGGCCTTCACTCAGAGTCTCAGAGTGGCTTACAAGCTCCTTTCCCTTCCCCTCCCCACAACAGACACCCTGTCAGGTAGGCGGGGCCGAGAGAGCTCTTTCCAGAACTGTCCTTAAGAGACCAGCTGTGATAGAACTGTGGCTTGCCCAAGGTCATCCAGCAGCTGCGAGTGGAGGAGTGGGGAGTCAAACCCGGTTCTCCCAGATTAGAGTCCACACACTTAACTACGACACCAGACTTGCTTGCAAACTATCCTTATATGGATTAATAACTTGTAGTTGTTAGTTTTGTATTGGCTCCCTACAGCCACGTATGTTGTACTTTGTGTACGGTCAGCCAGGGAGCCGTTGGTTGGCTGTCCCACCAGAGAGAGTCGCCCGTTCGGTCTCAACCAGAGTTGGGCCTCTCTTCCATCATGGTGCCGGCTCTGTGGGAGGGGCTCCCCGAGGACGTGTGGGGGGACCCTGTCCTCGGAGGTCTTCAGGAGACGCTACAAAGCCGGCCTCTTTGTCCGGGTTTTCTAAGGGGTCTGAACAGCAGGCATCTTTTAAGGGGAGGGATTTGGGGTTGGCTACTTTATTTTTAGTTTCAAGTGAAAACTTTTCCAGCCATCATTGTCAGCCGCCTCGAACCACAAGGAAAGATGGGATATAAATGTTTTAATAAAATTAACTCCAGGGGCCGCGGTGGCTCAGTGGTTAAGACGCTGAGCTGCAGACTGGAAGGTCTGTAGTTCAGCAGTTTGAGACCCAAGTGCTGCGTGACGGAGTGAGCTCCCCTCTCTGGCCCCAGCTCCTCCTTGAACCTAGCAGTTCGAAAGCAAGAAACTGCAAGTAGATAAACAGGTACCGCTTCGGTGGGAAGGGAACAGCGTTCCGTGCGCCTCGGCGTCTAGTCATGCCGGCCACATGACCACAGAAACGTCTTCGGACAGCGCTGGCTCTTTGGCTTGGAAACGGAGATGAGCACCGCCCCCTAGAGACGGATTCGACTGGCTTTCGAGCAAGGGAAACCTTTACCTTTACTAAAACTAACTCCATAAAATTTTTTACTCTTAGTTGTGAACTAACTGAAAAAAGATCAAGTTGGGTAGCTGTATTACTCTGTCTGTAGCAATAGAAAAGAGCAAGAGTCTAGTCACACCTTAAAGACTAACAAGATTTGTGGCAGGATGTGAGCTTTCATGAGTCACCGCTCACTTCTTCAGATATAGTTAGAATGTGAGTCCATCTGTCCTTGTCACCGCTCACTTCTTCAGATACAGTTAGAATGTGAGTCCATCTGTCCTTGTATCTTGGAGGGTGATTTCAGATGCCGAATGACAATAGCAGGCAAATGTCAATAGCAGGCGTTACTGGATTAGGCGTGATACGCAGAAAGGTTGTAAGCATGGAGAAATCAGAACTGGCAATGAGACAGAAAACCTAGGTCTCGATTCAGTCCAGGGGGATGCATTGTCTTGAGCTCCATTATCAGTTGCAATTCAGCAGTCTCCCATTCTAGCTGTATCTGAAGAAATGAGCCGTCACTCATGAAAGCCACACATTTTCTTAGCCTTTAAGGTGCTATTGGACTCTTAACTGAAAACAGTCCCACTGTGGAATGGATCTGCTCCTATCCCACAACCCAGAACGAGCCCTGTCATAACTCACAGCCCCTCTTCTCTCTTCTCCCCCTCAGGCTGAAACTGAAGTTCAAGAGGGGCAGCCTGCCCGCCATGATGCCCCTGGAGTTTGTCGGCTGTGTCGGAGGCTGTGACGAAACCCTTCGGGAGATCCTGGACCTGAAATACCTCCAAGGCCCGCCCAGACCCCCGCAGCCACCCGGCCAGCCGGCTAACCCTTTGCAAACCGGCCGCTCCCTTAGCTGCGTGACCAACCGCCAAGACCGCCGTGTCCAGCTGCCGGCAAACGCACCAACCGGACCCCCGGCTCCTCTTGCCAGGGCGGCCCGGAATCCGGCCCGCCCACCAGACAGCGCCGATGAAAACGCCGTCTCGTGCAACTGCGGGGAACCAGCTGTGTTGCTGATGGTCCGGAAGGAAGGCCCCAATCAGGGCAGGCGCTTCTACAAGTGCAGCACGGGCGGCTGCAACTTCTTCCTGTGGTCTGATCAAGAGGCAGACGGCAGGAGCAACCGGGCACCCGGGGGTAGGGGGGAAAGGGGCTGGGGACGTTCTTGGAGCGAGGGCTCCTACCCTGGAGGCGGCCCCGACGGCAGGGGCGACGGAGGAGGAGGAGGCGCTACCTGCAAGTGCGACCAGCCGGCCATCGTCCGGACAGTACAGAAAGAGGGCCCCAACAAAGGCCGTCAGTTCCACACCTGCGCCAAGCCCCGAGAGCAGCAGTGCGGCTTCTTCCAGTGGGCCGACGAAAACGCAGCACCAGGTGAGGGGAGGGAGCATTGGGACCGGGACGGCAGGGGGATCCTCCCCCCCCCCCCCCCCCCCCCCGTCTCCGCACAGCTGCAGTTCTCTATTTGGGAAGCAGAGCAGAATCCAGTGTACCTGTCCAGTTCTGCCTTTTTAACTTTAAAAAAACGCTCAAGTTTCTAGTCCTTACTAAGGGGGAAACTAGAGTTGCCAGGTTGGGGTGGTAGGGTTGCCAGATCCAGGTTGGGAAACTTCCGGAGATTTGGGGGTGGGGCCTGAGGAGGGCAGAAACAGTGTTCCCTCTAAGCTGAGTTAGTGTGAGCCAGCTCCGTTTTTTAGCCTCCAGCTCACACATTTTTATCTTCGCTCAGGAAGGGCTCCAGAGCAACCTAGTTCATGCAGTAGCCAAATCGCTTGCTCACAACTCTGTCGGTAGCTCACAAAGTAAAAATTTTGTTCACAAGAGTCCACAGCTCAGAGGGAGCATTGGACAGGAACCTCAGTGGGGGTACAGTGCCACAGAGCTCCACCCTCCAAAGCAGCCATTTTCTTCAGGGGGAACTGATCTCTGCAGTCTGGGTTATCAACCATAACTCCGGGGGATCCCTAGGAACAACACTGAAACGTGGAAGTCACTTAAGAGAGTTGATGAGAGGGGCTTTCAATAGCCAGTTGTCTCGCTCAGATCTCAAATACCGTGTTCAAGTTTGCAGGGTAGAAGGGATGGAGAAATAATTCAGTAACAATAATTCTCTACTTCCTGGATTAAAAATTCCGTTAACCAAAAATTTGCAGCTAGCACAGAGCTCAAAAAGAAAAGAGATTTCCGAGTGCCAGCATTTTCAAATATTTTTGTCTCAACAGCCTTTTGGTGGTGGGGTAGTCTGATATTTTTTGATGTAAATCTGCCTGAAGCCCTTTGGATGCTTAAAGTACTGTCTGTTTATTTATTTTATTTATTTATTTATTTTATTGCATTTATACCCCGCCCTCCCCGCGAACAGGCTCAGGGCGGCTCACATAGGGCACAAAGTGCGTACAGTATACAAAATTACAAAATACAAAAATAAAATAGATTAAAATCAATTCTACAGATGCACATATAAACTCCTAACATCTTGCGTAGCAGGGGGGGAAGGCTGGGTAATGGAAAGATGTTGCCCAACTCCCCAGCGGTCTCTCTCTATAAGGAGCGGTGGTGTAAGTGGCCGTGGCGGCTCCTACTCATAAGCCTGGCGGAAGAGCTCCGTCTTGCAGGCCCTGCGGAACTGCACAAGGTCCCGCAGGGCCCTGATCTTCGGGAGCCCATTCCACCCGGTAGGAGCCACCACTGAAAAAGACCTGGCCCTTGTTGCCACAAGCTTGGCCTCCTTAGGGCCCGGGGTCACCAGCCGGTGTTGTGACCCCGACCGAAGTGCTCTTTGGGGAATATATGGGGAAATGCGGTCTAAATGCTTGATGAAGATGGGTTGCCGTGTTAGTCTGTCTATAGCAATAGAAAAGAGCAAGAGTCCAGCAGCACCTTAAAGACTAACAAAATATGTGGCAGGGGAGGAGCTTTCGTGAGTCACGGCTCACTTCTCTAGATATCAGAAGACGTGAGAAGTGGCTCACAAAAGCTCCTCCCCCGCCACATATTTTGTTAGTCTTTAAGGTGCTGCTGGACTCTTGCTCTTTTCTACTGTATAAACGCTTGTTCATTATTTTCTATTTCTGTTGTTATCTCAAGCCACTCCTAGGTTTTTAATCATCATGTGCTTATAAATCTTCAGTTTAGAGGAGATATGGTAGAGGTTTATACAATTAATGTATGGTGTGGAGAGAGTTGACACAGATAACTTTTTCTTCCTCTCCCAAGATACTAGAACTTGAGGGTATCCAGTGAAGCTGATGGGCAAAACAGGAAATACTTCTCTACACCACGAGTGATTAAAATATGGAATTCGCTGACCGAGGATGTAGAGATGGCTACAGGCATAGACAAGCTTGGAAAAGGGATTAGACAGATTCATGAAGGAGAGAGCCGTCAGAGGCTACTAGTCATGGTGGCTAAAAAGAACCTCCACATTCAGAGGCAGTAAACCTTTGAATACCAGTGCCAGGAGACAATATCAGGGGAAGGCCTCAGCCTGTATCCTGTTGCTGGCCCTTCAGAGTAACTCATTGACCCATGTGAGATAGGATGCTGGATAAGATGGTCCACTGAAGGTCTTCTGATGTTCTTAGATGTTTGTCAGTCTGTCAGCTACGCTGTCATGAGTGTGGAGATGCTTTGTTTTCCTTTGCATTCCTTCCCATGCGCTTGATTGCTTCAAAGCTGCAACGCATATCTTTGACGTTGTACTGGTGTGAAGTATGTGGTGTCTATCGTCCGTGGGAGCATCTTCGTTCCCAGCTTAGCAACGGTTAGAGACTAGTAATGTCCCACGCGTGGGAGCCTACCTAATTGGTCATTGCTATGGGGGGGGGGTGCATACAAATGCCCTATATCCTATTATGCGCATAGGTAACCCGCCATTCCTAACAGTGTTCGTGTCACAGGGTATCTGTTGTGGGGAGGGGAAGGGAAAGGAGTTTGTAAGCCGCTCTGAGACACCTTTGGGTAGCGAAGGGCCATGGGGTATAAATCCAATCTCTCTCTCTCTTATTGCATCTATGGCTTTTCAATAAAAGTAAAACCTTCCTGGAAGCGTGTACTTCGTTGTTTAGCTGTGGGTCCTGACACAGTCTCATCACCTGCTACCTGGTCCTTTTTAACTTGGAGGTGCTCAAGATTGAACCAGAGACCATAGGCATGCCAAGCAGAGGCTCTACCGCTGAGCCACAGCCTCATGCCTGAAGCAAGAGAACAATAAAATCCTTTTCTGGGCAAGGTGGGGATTCAAGTTATCCTCTGGGTTCTGAATTTTGGTTTTGTGTGACAGCTGACCTGTACATCAGAAAGGCGATTGGGCAGAACCACACACACACTGACCCGGTTTCTCTCTTTTCCCACCCTGCAGCCTTTCCTTCAAGCCACTCAACGGGCAGAGAGGCGGGGCCCAACCCCAAAAGGCCAAGCAGCGACTCTTCCGTAAGGCCCCCCACAGCCAAGCGGCCACGGACTTGCGGGATCTGCCACCAAGCCGGCCACACGAGGAAGACGTGTCCGCAGAATCGCTGACACGCCGTCAGGCCCGCCCCGGAACTCAATTCAAAGACTAGGGGAAGCGGTGATCTGTGTGGCGCAAGAAGCCAGCATGTGGCTGGGATGGTATACGAGTCTGTTTGCAGAGACGCTTTCTGTGAGCCAGCTGTACCATTAAAACACGGTTTGTTCCCCTTCTGATGGATTTGAAAGCGGGACTGGATATGGGACGTAGGAAGCCCCTTTCCCTGGCATTCCCCTACCCCAGGACAGGGCTTCCTGCTTTCCAGATTTCCCTATCAACTGCATGCTTCTGTTTTGTCCCCCCAGTGCAATGGGCAAAGCAGCTTTTTGTTGGGGGGTGTGTGAATGTGGTTCAGGATGAAGCAGCAAACATTCCACGACCCTCAAAAGGAAGAGCAGCAAATAGGTACATCAACTGAAGCTCTTGCTTACTGGCGGGGGAAACAATTTTCTGTTGCAGATACACCTCTGTGTGAAGAGGCGGCTAAAACGCCAGAAGGAAGTGTCAGAGTTTATAGTTCTTTGGGGGGGGGGGCGGCAAGGGACATACAGGTGTGATCTGTAAACCTTTACCTTGTTGTTGTTTTTCCCCAGTGCCCTCTGTGTCCCCATCTCTAACTGCCATTTCTATAGTGACCACACGAGTTTTGGGAATGCTCCATGTTGCCTTAGAAAACTCAATTTCAAAACTCCCTTGAAAATGTTGGGTGTAGAATTCAGAAAGGTGATTAATCATCTTCTTGCTGGATGGCAGATTCCTTCCTTTCCTCAAGGAATAGATGCAGTTCATGTCCACCCACCCACCCCCACAACTCTATGCTGCTCCTTGGCGAATGCCCTTCCTCCTCCTGCTCTCAGGAGGAAGCTGCTACCTGTTAAGAACTGGCTTGGCCTTTTTTAAATTAAACTAATTTTTACCAGAAGTAAGTGGTCTGCCCTTTGTTGTGGCAACAGTAGCTAGAACTCTGTGAACCCTACACCAAAGTGTGGCACAAGCAACTGTGTTTATTTTAAGAACAGAAGTGTTCGAAGCACGTCATGGTTTCTAAGCCTGCCCGCTTGTTTTTTAAAGTTTTGCTTTGTAACTTTGAGCCCTGTATCACCTCCCCCAGTCTCTCTTTCTGAGCTGTACAGAATTACTTCCCTGGCCACCTTCTTACTGATCAACAGAGCTCACCCTGTGGTGTTTTTCACTGGTAGAAAGTAGAAACTTCGGTATATTGTAACAGTGGAAGGTAATACCACAGTTCTGGGAAGGAGGTTGTTTTTCGTGTTTGTGACAGACATGTATTCATACTTGCTACACACTTCTAGAACTTGGCTTTATTAAGACAGGGGTCCCCCAACACGGTGCCCGTGTTTTTAGAAATGGGGGGGGCAGGGCTTTTCTCCAGCATGTCCTCTGACTGGTTAGTGCAGATTTTTAAAAACGTTGCTTTGGAGAGCAGCTGCCCCCCCCAGCCCAAGGGCCTTCCTTCGTGTGACTGCAGGGGATGTGGCAACCCTTTTGTGGCTCTGCCCAACACACTGCATTCCAAAGGTGTCCACAGGCTCAGAACAGAAGGGGACTCCCATATTAAGATGTGAATTCTTTCCCATCTGCTCTAAATGTATATTCTATCACAGAGCCTAACAAAGAGTGACTTATCAATAAAACGCATCTTTAATCTCCAGCACTTGAAATAGAAGAAGACATTGGGTTTATACCCCGCCCTTCACTGCCCGAAGGAGTCTCAGAGCGGCTTACGATCTCCTTTCCCTCCCCCTCCCCACAACAGACACCCTGTGGGGTAGGTGGGGCTGAGAGAGCTCTTTCAGGACTGCCCTTGAGAGAACAGCTCTGAGAGAACTTGTGACTGACCCAAGGTCACACCAGTAGCTGCATATGGAGGAGTGGGGAATCAAACCCAGTTCTCCCGGATTAGAGTCCGCGCTCCTAACCACTACACCAAACTGTACAGTAACCCTGCATCAACTAGCTGGAATTTCTTCATAACACTAGCTTATAAGACACAGACTGCAGGCTTCACTTCCCTAGAATTTCACCCCAGACACCCTTACAGAAAGCCCCCGGGGGGGGGGGGAGGAAGAAATACGCCATAACTCCTTGAAGTGGTCTAAAAGTGCTTTTTCTCCCCTCTTCCAAAACAGTAACCAGAAACTTGTTTTTCACAAAGAATTGGATGACAGCACTTAGAACACAAATTTGGGGTGGGGGGAGAGTAGGAAAGGCATTCCATTGCCCCATAAATACAATCCATATCACCACACCTTTTTTTTTTGTGCAATGCCCGATCAGCTGCAATCTATTATTAAGTTAGCCAAAAAAAAATTGCACATCATGATACACGGTACATTCGCCCCATCATCGTACAGTTAATTTCTTTCAATACCCAGACGCAGTTTTACCATTTTTCTTCGGATATTTTTCAGAAAGTTCTTTTAGAACACAAAAGGGGGTAAAAGGTGACTCCAGCCAGAGTTTCAACAGGGAAATTACACAACACAGGAAACCCTCCACACAGTGAGCTGTGTGCTCACTAACAATGAAATGCACGTTACGTTTAAGACTTCCCTAGAACACCCGTGGCATTTTATGCTCAAGCAAGATTTCCGAGGGGGGACAGGGACGCAGTGGGATTCTGCCTCTTTTGTTTCTGTGGTTCTTGTTTTATGCAAAGTGCACATAGCATAGATCTCTAGCTTAAAAAAAATTTTTTTTTACATATAAAGGGATTTGGGGACGCCTTTCGAGGAAGAATATAAGCTCCCTACAATCTTGTATCAACATCCAGTTGCGTCGAGACAAAACAGACTATCGGGGGGGGGGGGCAAATCTGCTTATGGACCAGTGGGTGGTCTAATACAAAAAGAGGCACAAGGAGGGGGAAAATCATAAGGCAGACATCGTTACGATTCGAAGGCCTTTAACAGAAGCGTTATGATAGCACTACGGACCCCGGTGAACATTTGCTTGCAGCCAAGACCGTCAGCCCATTCCCGTAGACCCAGATACCAATTCTACCCCACCTTTGGCACTTATCTTGACTACTGGCAAAATATGATTGACAGACAACACAAACAAAGGTCCCAATTTCATTCCTACAAGATAGGCTTCAGCTCTGAATGGGGGCCGGCCTACCACAAAGACGAATTTGCAATTTTCCTCTGAGCTCCGGACTTCTCTGGAACTGAACAACTAAGATATGTTACTGACTACCATGGCACAGGGAGGGCTTCAGGGACTCCGCGAGGATTCGTTGCCTTGGTCTTCGGGGCGAACCCCCAAGGCATGGCGGCTTTTTGTGCTGACCGACCGCCCAGCTCGGAAAGAATGTCTTGAATCCACACGTGTTCAGTAAGAATCTCAAGTATCTACTCCAAATAGGATTTCTGGGTTGGACAGTAATGCAAGAAATGGCCCTGTGGGGAGAGAAGGCTCCTCTTGTACCCCAGGTCATTTTCCTTCAAATCCATATTTATCATTTCTTCAAGAGTCCGTAATGTAAATTCTTCATTATGTGTAAAGAACCATCCCAGTGGAAAGAGGATCCTTCCAAGCTGTTCAACCCCTCTCCGCGAGTGGACACAAAGCGCAGCTGTGTCTTCGCCCAAGACGTTTATAAACCGAGTCCGTTCCAAAGATCGGGTTCCGTGAGAGCCGCGTACAACGTGAAGCCGATCTCGTCAATTTCCTCCAAGCTCAGGTGCTCCAGGAGGTTGATCCGGCTGTCGAAATAGCAAGGGAGGGAACTCTCCTCCAGGTATCGGAGCAGCTCCTCCAGGGCCTGCCGGAACCGGTCGGCCAGGGCCGCCTCTGACCAATCGGACTCAGTTTCGCTCAGGTGTAGGAGGACATGAATCAAATGGCCACTGGTCAGCTTGCGCCAGGAGGGGTGGTTTTCAAAGACAGCCTTCAAGAGGTGAAGACAGCACTGCCGGACACCAGCATCTCTGGCGTCCAGATTTTTCAGTCTGGAGACCTCCATAGCATAGAAGCTTTGCTGCCAGAAGTTCTCAACCGGTTGTTCCAAGGACGCAGCAAGAAGGGTTTTGTCCCCGGCTTCCGTCATCGGGCACAGGGTTATATCCAGGTGGATCTGCTCGTGCCTGACTTCGAGTTTGAGCTCCTTAGGAGCCACGACAGGCCGGACCACGCACTCCAGCGCGCTCCCAATGGCCAGCCAGTTGATCGAGGTCTCCAACACCTTCCAGAGAGCGTCGGCGATGGCACTGGAGGAGAGATACCCACCCACGATGAACCTATCCCAAGGACTGCTTCCCCTCAGGAAATACTCCAAACCCGTCCGCTTGATCATCCAGATGCGGGGGTCGTTCACCACAGTCTGCTCCCCTGGGATCGGGGCCCAAAGGTCAGGCTCGAGAACGAGGGGGAGCACAAGGTTGACCTCCAGGTTTTCCCCTCCGACAAGACCGTCGCAGAGGTCCCCACTAAGGAAGGCGTTGCCGAAGGGCAGTTTGGAGTACTTTTTCAGGCAGTTCTGCAACTCGGCACAGATATCCTCCGACAGCCGTTTCCCCAGGTTCTCTCTGGCCTCAGAGGCGGAGACACGATCCTGGTAGTGGGCAAGGAGTTTCTCCTGAAGAGTGAGGCACAGGCGGGTCTTCAGTTCCGGCGGAGGCATCTCCGGAGATGGAACAATGTCCTCGGGTTCTGTGAAGGAGAAAATACAAAAACTGAAATCCTCAGTGTGGCCTGGCGTAAGAACATCAGAAGGACGTGCTGCGCTACATCAGAACAAAGGTCTGCCTAGTCGTACGAAGTTTCCTTGCACCGAGTGCTCTGACCGGCAGTGGCTTTACAAACTCTCAGAGTAAATCCCAGGAACGGAATCCTCTCTTTGCGAGGGAGAAGGCTGTACTACCAAGTCACAGCCCCACATTCTAACAGCAGGCAGCCAAATGCCCTAAAGAGCCCCTTTACAGCTCTCCAGGGTCTCAGGTGGAGACCTTTCCCATCACCTACTGCCTGGTCCTTTGTAACTGGAGATGCCGGGGATTGAACCTGGCGCTTTCTGCATGCCAAGCAGAGGCTCTACCACTGAGCCAAAGCCTCTCTTTACAGCTCTCCAGGGTCTCAGGCAGAGATCTTTCCCATCACCTACTGCCTGGTCCTTTGTAACTGGAGATGCCGGGGATTGAACCTGGGACCTTCCGCATGCCAAGCAGAGGCTCTGCCACTGAGCCACAGCCCCTCTTTACAGCTCTCCAGGATCTCGGGAGGAGGTCTTTCCCATCACCTCCTGCCTGGTCCTTTTTAACTGGAGATGCCGGGGCTCTACCACTGACCCACAGCCCCACCACTTCAACTGGATACAGGTCATTCTCAGAACCAACGTCACAGCAAAACATATTATTTAGCTATTTATATCCCAGTTTTCTCCACACTGGGGCCACAACCTGGCTGACAACACAGTTCTCCCTTTCCTCTTTAAGTTTAGCCTCACCACAACCACCCTGTAAGGTAGGTTAGGTTGAGCGAGAATGATTGACCAAAGCTCACTCAGCAAGCTTCCTTTGCGGAACAGGGAACATAAGAAAAGCCATGATAGATCAGGCCAGTGGCCCATCCAGTCCAACACTCTGTGCCACACAGTGGCCAAAACCAAGGTGCCATCAGGAGGTCCAGCAGCGGGGCCAGAACTCCAGAAGCCCTCCCACTGTTGCCCCCCTAAGCACCAAGAAGACAGAGCATCACTTCCCCAGACAGAGTGTTCCATCGATACCTTGTAGCTAATAGCCACTGATAGACCTCTGCTCCATAGGTTTATGCACCCCTCTTAACGCTGTCTGTGCTTCGAACCCCGGTCTCCCCAAACTCAGTCTGATGCTCTAGCCACGACACCACGGAGAAGCTCACAGTCTCGTCCGGCCTCACCTTGAGTAGTCCCACTTTTGACCGGCGAGAGCAGCGGCTCCTCCGGTTTTCCCCGTCTCGACGTGAGCTGCGGTTTTGGCACCGTCTGGGTCAAACTGAGTTCCTGCCAGCTCTCCTCGAGGGACTTCTGCTTGGCCTTCACGTCCTCATCGTCGTCCGGCGGGCTGGTGGCTCGGTCTATGAGCTGTAGGAAGAACAAACCCCTTAATTCAGCACTGGCCCCTACCTCCGCTGAGTCCGGAACACAAAATCTACGCCCGGGCTACAATCCAGAGGGATTAACAACAAGCCTGAGCGTCCGGGGCTTTCTGCCCAGTTCTTCGCTTGGGAGTTCACTGTCAGCTTCCAGTACACAGGATAAAAATAAGCACAGAACTCCCAAAGGGGGAATGGCTCCCGAGGAAACCAATCAAACAAGCCAAGTGAGAGAAAGGTTGGTAACCGTATAATCGCTACTGGCTAGTAGCACCTTTGCCCACACATAACTTGGGGGTCCCCACCTTTTCTGAGCCTGCGGGCACCTTTGAAATTATGACACAGGGTGCTGGGCGCAGCCACAAGATGGCTGCCGCACGAGGCAGTCTCTCTGGAGGGCCCACAACAGGGCATAGAGGCCGAGGCCTCCCCCTGAGAAGAACCTCAGAAAAGCCAGCGAGGGTCCATCCAGTCCAGCATCCTGTCTCTCACAGGGGCCAACCAGTTCCTCTGGAGGGCCAGCAACAGGGCATGGAGGCTGAGGCCTTCTCCTGATAAGAACCTCAGAAGTGCCCTGCTGGATCAGACCAACGAGGGTCAACCTAGTCCAGCATCCTGTCCCACACAGTGGCCAGCCAGTTCATCTGGAGAACCAACAACAGGGCATAGAGGCCAAGGCCTTCCCCTGATGTTGCCTCCTAGCACTGGTATTCAGAGGTTTACTGTCTCCAAACGTGGAGTTTCCCTTTAGTCACCATGGCCACTAATAGATCTGTCCTCTATGAATTTGCCTAATCCCCTTTAAAAGCAGCACCTTAAAGACAGACAAAATCTGTGGCAGGGGATGAGAGCCCCTGCGCAGTTTTTCCGATATGGAATCCCTTTAAAGCGCTCTTGTGAGTGACCACCCCTCGTCTAGACTGCTCAAAAAAAGTTTGAAGTAGGTTGCAACGATTACTTCCCGTGGCAGATGACAGACCTATACTCCTCTGCCTTGCACACTTTGCGATCTTCCAAAATAAACGGAGTACGTCCGCCAGGCATGGAAACCCACGGGAGGCATGGAGACCCACGCCACGCCGTGCCCAAGGAGCAAACCCACCACTCCTACCCATTTTCTACAGTCCCAGAGGACCACAAACAAATCTACGTGGGTACAAACTGCACTGCCTCACTCTACGGCAGGGGTGTCAAGCTCGTTTGTTACGAGGGCCGGATCTGACATAAACGAGACCTTGTTGGGCCGGGCCATGTGTCATAAAACGTAATGCCTGGTAGCGGCAATATAAACTTTACAAAGGACACAAACACAAAGGTTTTTTTTAAAAAACTTAAAATAAAAACATGCTTAAAACATCAGCACTCTTGCAATATCTTGTTTATTTAACAGTGTCTGGTAACTGACACCTCTTGCTCTGAATTATCGCGTTAAAATGTCTGTGCTGCTGCAATCCTGAGGGTGCTGTTCAGGTGTGTATCTGTAAGCTGCAAACCTACGATGACGCAGCAGCAGAAGCAGAACTGGAAGCAAAAGCAGAAGACAGACAGTTCTACTGTGGGCCTGATAGAAGCCCTCCGGGGGCCTCAAGTGGCCCCCGGGCCACATGTTTGACACCCCTGCTCTATGGTTTGCAATCTGCCCTCAATAAAAGGATGGCTTCACAATGGGGAAAATCCCCTCTGAGACGCAACCGGTGCATGGCTGCAAGCACCACCACCCCACCCCCCCGGAAAGGGAGAACAACGAGGAGTCTCACCCGCTTCACGGCCAGCGTCGCCAGTGCCAGCACAGCCGCCCCGCTGACGCCCAAGACCACCCTCGCGTTGGCTAGGAGGAAGTCCACCAGGCTGGCCAAGCCGGTGCCGTCGGCGTTCCTCCGCTTGTGGCCGAAGCCCTCCATCGTTCAGCCTTCCGGGGAGAAAAGGAAAAGCGAGAAATCAGGGGATCAATCCGGGGAGCAGACGGCCACGCTTTCACATCTCACCAGCAGTGTTCCCGCTAAGCTGAGTTAGTGTGAGCTAGCTCAGTTTTTTAGCCCCCAGCTCACTCGTTTTTGTCTTCGCTTAGGAAGGAGGGCTCCGGAGCAAACTGATTTATGCAGCAGCTCACCACTTTAATGCTGGTAGCGCACGAAATTGAATTTTTGCTCACAAGAACCCACAGCTTAGAGGGAGCATTGCTCACCAGCCAGACGCACAGGAGGGGCTTCCTGCGAGGTAGCCCCAAAGGGCCATGTTCAGGGCCATTTTACTTGCATTTGAAGAATCAAAAGGGACGGTCCGCCGACCTCACGTGCATTTCCACGAGGGAGTACGTGCCTCTCTCTTTTCTCTGTTTTTTCGCCCACCACAGTTGGCGTTCATGACTCACAACGCAACTCGGCAGCTGCGTCGTTATGGGAACGGAGAAGGCAGGGATCCAGTCTGACACGAGGAGCCCAGTGGGTCTTGAAAAGCCATTTCCACAGTGCCGCCTTCAGACGGTTTAACTCAGAAGCGATTCAGCGGGTTGAAGCCTGACACAGCTTGGGACCGGGGGAGAAGAGGGTCCCTCTACTCCCCTACATTCCTGCCCAGGAATTAAGATCCCAGGGAGAGGCCCTCCCAACTGTCCCGCCGATCAAAGAAGCTCATCTGATGGGTGCAGGAGGACAGAGCCTTTTCAGTGGCGGCCCCACGATCACAGAACAACCTCTCCAGGGAGGTGGCTCCCTCATTCTTGTTCTTTAAGAGGCAGCTTAAGATGCTTTTATTTAGGATTGCGTTTGACTAATTTGGGCTGCAGTGGCTCAGAGGTTAAGACGCTGAGCTGCAGACCGGAAGGTCTGTAGTTTGGCAGTTCGAGACCCGAGTGCCGCATGACGTATCCAGCCTCTGCCAACCTAGCAGTTCGAAAGCAAGAAATTGCAAGTAGATAAATAGGCACCACTTCAGTGGGAAGGTAACAGCATTCCGTGCGCCTTGGCGTTTAGTCATGCCGGCCACATGACCGCGGAAAACGTCTTTGGACAGCGCTGGCTCTTCGGCTTTGAAACGGAGATGAGCACCGCAACCCTAGAGTCAGAATCGACTGGCTTTCGAGCAAGGGAAACCTTTTACTTTGACTAATTTAACTTTAAAAATATATATATTGACAGTCCTAACTGTGATTCTAAATTGCAGTCTTTTATGTATTATTTTAGTAATTCCTGGTTCTACTTATATTGTATAATTCCTGTTCTATTTATATTTTTGAGTCACCTTAAGGTAGCTAGGTGACTAACAAATGTTTTAGATAAACAAAATAAGTATGCAGCAGGACTCTGGCCCTCTTTTCCCCCTTCCTCGTGACACACCGGCTTCCCGGTTGCTATTCTGAATCCTGGTAACAATATCTGCCAACCAATCCATTCTTCCCCCCGGGGGCAATCCTTTCTGTTCCAAAGAGCTGTCCAGGACATGTACACAAAGTCCCCCGGGGTTTCGTTGAAGGCAGAGCCCCCTACGTCTCTGGAATTCAATCCCAGAGCCCGTTTTCACAGCTGCCATTGTGCCTCGTAGGCAGAAGGCTCTCTGAGAACCCGCAGAGAGCATTTCTTTCAGAGAACTTCAGCCCAATGTGCGCACAAGCGTCTGCCACAGTGCAGTTGCCTGCAGACTTCACAGCATAGTACACAAACAACTAGACAAACAGATTTGCTAGGTGACCTTGAGCTAACCACACTCTCCGCCTAGCCTACCGCACAGGGTTGTTGTGAGGATAAAAATCTAAGCTGCTTTGTGTCCCCATCAGGAAGAAAGGTGAGATGTAAATAAAGTAAATAAGAAAATTAATGTACACACTACCCCCTCCCCCATGCACAACCAAGTATGTAGTGGTTAGAGGGTTGGACTAGAAACTGGGAGAACCAGGTTCGAACCCGTTTGGCCACAGAAGCTCGCTGGGGGGCCTTGGGCCAGTCACACGCTCTCAGCCTCGTCTACCTCACAGGGATGTTGCGAGGATAAAAACAGAGGAGAATGGGCAGGAGTGTTAGCAGAACACTCAAAGAACCAGTGGGGCGTTAAGGGCTTTAGAGGGCTGAGCTAGGACCTGGTTTGGACCAGTGTTTCCTCTAAGCTGAGTTAGTGTGACCTAGTTCACTGATTTTTAGCCTCCGGCTCACACATTTCTGTCTTAGCTCAGGAAGGATGTGGCTCCAGAGCAAACTAAGTTATGCAGCAGCCAAATCACTCGCTCACAACTTTAATGCCAGGAGCTCACAAAGTAGAATTTTTGCTCACAAGACTCCACAGCTTAGAGGGAGCATTGGTTCGGATCCCCGTTCTGCTAGCCTACTTAACAGGGCTGTTGTGAAGGTAAGATGGAGGAGAGGAGCCAGGCGACCAAGTTCGAATCCCCATTTTGCCATCGAAACTCACTGGGTGTCCTGGGCCCAGTCCCCCCCCTCCTTCCCTCGCCCCAACCTACCTCACTGGGTCGTCGTTATATAAACCGGAAGAGGGGAGAACCAGTTCGAAAGCCGCTCTGGGTCCCCCATTAAGAAGAAAACTAGGGCAGAAGCGTGACAAAATCAGAGTAAGACGCTCCCTGAGCATCGCAAGGGTTACCTCTGAGTAAACCCTGCAAGACCAGGTGCCTTAAGACTCCACCCTTTTTTCTTTAGCAAGCAACGACACATTTTGCCATTAATTTATTCTACTGATCTAATTTCTCCCCATACCCACTTCCCAGTCCCTTTAATTACTTGGTGTGGGGGGGAAGACATATCCCCCCCCACATCGCTCCATTAGAACACATGTAATTAGGCTTTTGGGAGCTGCGGTGGCTCAAGTGGTTAAGACGCTGAACTGCAGGCTGTGGAAGGTCAGTAGTTCAGCAGTTCGAGACCCGGGTGCCGCATGACGGAGTGAGCTCCTGTCTCTAGTTCCAGCTCCTGCCAACCGAGCAGTTCGAAAGCAAGAAATTGCAAGTAGATAAATAGGTACCGCTTTGGTGGGAAGGGAACAGCGTTCCGTGCGCCTTGGTGTTTAGTCATGCTGGCCACTTGACCACGGAAACGTCTTCGGACAGTGCTGGCTCTTCGGCTTGGAAACAGCGATGAGCACCACAACCCTAGAGTCGGATTCGACCGGCTTTTGAGCAAGGGAACCTTTACCTTTTACCTTTAATTAGGCTTTAAGGGTCTCTCTTTCGTTTTTACACGATTCGCCCTTGGCTCCTGACCTCTATAGGGTTGTCCGGTCGCCCCTGGCCACTGGCAGGGAATCAGGGGGTACGGTTGCCAGATCCAGTTTGGGGAACTCCGGGAGGTTTGGGGTTGGAGCCTGGGACGTCAGTGGGGTACAATGCCACAGAGTCCACCTTCCAAAGCAGCCATTTTCCCCCAGGGAAATTGATCTTGGCAGTCTGCAGGGGTCCCCAGGCCCCACCTGGAGGCCTTCCAAGGGTCCAGTCCCCCCCACCCCCCGCAGCTTTCGCACTCACCACTCCCAGCGCCAGGAACCGGCCCCGGCCCCGGCCCCGCGATCTCCCCCGCAGGCACCTCCAGCAGGCGGAGGGAGACGAGCGCAGCGGTGCTGCTCACGAGCGTCGAACGCGGAGACTTCCCGGGCGGCCAATCAGAGCGCGCGGCCGCCCTCCCCAGCGTTCCAAATCGGAACGTTGAGTGTCCACTTTGCGCTTCCGGAGGAGCGCCCCTTTGAGCCTGCGCGCGGGGGAGGCCACCTTGCCCCGCCCCGCCTTAAAGAGACAGCGCCCTGTTGGTCTCGCTCGCTCTTCCCGGTTCCGCCTAAAGGTCCCTGCCCCGCGGAGGGAGCAGGCTGATTTTAAAGGGGATGGCTAGCGAGGAACGGATCGTGGCCCTGCTTCCGTGCGCCCGATTGCAAGTGCGGCAAATGGGTGGCAGAGAAATTCACAAGGCTGTGGCTGCCAACTTCCAGGTGGGACCTGGAGATCTCACAGAATTGACGGCTGAGCGCCGGACTACAGAGAAAAATAGCTGCTTTGAAGGGCGGGCTCTGTGGCACCATATTTATTTTATTTAGTTATTTGTACTCCTCCTTTCTCCTCATTGGGGACCCAAAGACGCTTCAGGGCACGTTCCCCTCTCCTACGTTTTGCCCTCACAACAACCCTGCGAGGTAGGTTAGCTGTGAGAGGAAGATTGGCCCGAAGTCACCCAGCGAGCTTCCATGGCAGAGTGAGGACTCAAACCTGGGTTTCATCTTAACTGTAACCAACTGAGGTCCCTCCCCACCCCAGATCTCCAGGAATTTACCACCCCGGAGATGGCAACTCTTTCGCCGCCGCTGCCAAGCAAATCAACAAATGCATCTAGAAAATGGGAAGAGTTTGGAGTGCGCTCCCCAAAAGGAGAGTTTACAGTGCAGTCCTAAAGTCAGTTCAACAGGAGCTTCATCCCAGGCGGTCGCAAATTTAACCCGGATTGCACAGATCGATTACCTCCCAACACGACTTGGATGCCTTCCAGTCAGGCATCGTTGAAGGGGTTTTTATTCTCCTCTCACAAACACACGCTTCCAGTCAGCACCAAAGACCTATATTTGATTTGTTGTTGTTCAGTCGCACAGTTGAGTCTGACTCTTCACAACCTCATGGACCACATCACGCCAGGCCTTCCTGTCTTCCACCGTCCTCTGAAGTTGGCTCAATTCCATGTTCGTTGTATTGGTGACACTGTCCAACCATCTCATCCTTTGCCGTCCCCGTCTTCTTTGACCTTCAATCTTTCCCAGCATCAGGGTCTTCTCCAGTGAGGGCTCCCTTCTCATTTGGTGGCCAAAGTATTTGAGCTTCAGTTTCATTATCTGGCCTTCCAGGGAACAGTCAGGGTTGATTTCTTTTAGGACTGACTGATTTGATCTCTTTGCAGTCCAAGGGACTCTCAAGAGTCTTCTCCAGCACCATAATTCAAAAGAATCTATTCTTCGGCGCTCGGCCTTCCTTATAGTCCAACTCTCGCAGCCATACATGACTACTGGGAATATTTGATTTACACTGCATTAATCCAGATGACAGAAGTGTGGCTCGGAAGATACAGGCCTTTCAAACTCTTGTCTTTTGCACTCTCTTTTGCAAGAGAGGGACAAGGTGGGGCTACCCCCCTCCACCTTTTCCCCGCACAAGCATCCCATAATAGCCCTGCAGGATCAGACCGGTGGTCCACAGAACACCTTACCCTGTTTCCAGCAGTGAGAGGCAACCCAACCAGATGTGCCCCCCCCAATGGCATTGCTGGCAACAGCTCTGTTCCGCTGACCTCTCCCCCGTATGTCACAGAGGTAGGGAATCAGCCCCCATTTCGCTATCCTGGCTAACCATAGAAACACAGAGCTGGGTGGTACCCCCAAGGGTCATCTAGTCCAGCCCCCTGTACAATGCAGGGCATTCAGTCCGCCAGCAACCCCTGCTCTATGCCCAGAGGAAGGCAAAAACAACAACAACAACAACAATAAAACAACCCTCCAGGATCCCTAGACCAATCCAGCCTGGAGGAGAAGTCCTTCCTGACCCCAAAGCGGACCTCCCTAAACCTGGTAAGAACTGTCTTGTGGCTGGGAGTTTCACAAGTCAAGCTGAACTTGCCAACTCTGGGTTGGGGGACGTTCCTGGAGATTTGGTGGGAAGGGAGGAGCCTCAGCAGGGTGTAGTGGTTAAGTGTGCAGACTCTAATCTGGGAGAACCGGGTTTGATTCGCCACTCCTCCACTTGCACCTGCTGATGTGACCTTGGGTCAGTCA
Organism: Gekko japonicus; assembly: GCF_001447785.1. Lineage (NCBI taxonomy): Eukaryota > Metazoa > Chordata > Lepidosauria > Squamata > Gekkonidae > Gekko > Gekko japonicus. The sequence continues at coordinate 1,109,868 of NW_015160210.1, forward strand.
CAAGCTCTGGCACAGCTGTTCCTGAAAGAGCAGTTTGTGTCAGAGTTCTCTCAGCCCCACCCACCTCACAGGGGGTGTCTGTTGTGGGGAGGAGAAGGGAAAGGAGTTTGTAAGCCGCTCTGAGACTCCCAAGTGAAGGGCGGGGTATAAATCCAATCTCTTCTTTTTCTAACGTCCTACAATCCATCCTCCAGAGTAGCCCTTTCCTCCATGAGAACGTAGGGTTGCCAGATCGAGGTCGGGAAACTCCTGGAGGTTTGGGGCCAGAGCCTGGGGAGGACAGGGACCTCAGTGGGGTACAAGGCCACAGAGTCCACCCTCCAAAGCAGCCATTTTCCCCCAGGGGAACTGATCTCTGTCGTCTGGAAGTGAGCTGTAATTCCAGAGGATCCCCAGGTCCCACCTGGAGGACTGGCATCCAGAGCAGTTGTCATTCCGGGGGGGTGTCTCCAGGCCCCACCAGGAGGCTGGCAACCCTACAATCTACTCCAGTGGCCTGAACCAACCCTTCCCCAGCAGTGCCTAGCACTGAGCCCCAATGTAGGGTGACGGAGGACGACTGTGGCAAATTGCTCTGCATTAAACTACCCTGAGATTCTCATCGGTCCCCTGCAGCCGCCATGTGCAAAGAACCAGTTTGGTGTCGTGGTTAAGTACGCAGATTCTAATCTGGGAGAGATTTGATTCCCCCCTCCTTCACATACAGCCAGCTGGGTGACCTTGGGTCAGACACAAGTTCTCTCGGAGCTGTTCTCTCAAGGCCCTCTGGAACTATCGATACGAGAGCCAGTTTGGTGTGGTGGTGGTTAGGAGCGCAGACTCAAACCTGGGAAGAACCGGGTTTGATTCCCCACTCCTCCACATGCAGCCAGTTGGTGTGACCTTGGGTAAGTCACAAGTTCTCTCAAGAGCAGTTCTCCAAAGAGCTTTCTCAGCCCCACCGACCTCACAGGGTGTCTGTTGTGAGGAGGGGACGAGGAAGGAGTCTGTAAACCACTCTGAGACTCCCAAGTGAAGAGCGGGGTATAAATCCAACTCTTGAGAGCCAGTTTGGTGTAGTGATTAGGAGCGCAGATTGTAATCTGGGAGAACCGGGTTTGATTCCCAAGTCTAGAGATGTAAAATTTCCGGAAATTTTGAAGCTCGGGAAAAAACCTGGGTTTTTTCGGGGGGAAACGGAAATTTTCGGAAAAATTGAAAAAAATGCTACATTAGCATTTCTTTTGTCTTTTCTAGATTGAAAGTCATTCTGTTACTTTAGGAACATAAAATATGACTATGGACATGTTTACTTGGCATGAAATTATCACAACTAGCATATTAAAAATATAGTGTATCCAAACAATTATTACAAACAGAATACCCACCCACATGCAAAAACAAAACTGAAACTTTTTTATTTTCTTCTGACAATCGCACCTCCTAAAGGAAGAAATGCATCTTGTTCTTGCATTGGAGAGTTCAGTTTGTAACCTAGGACTTGCTTGTCCTCAGTGCACAGAAATTAGATCAATCTGATACCATATATATATATTTTAGAAATGATTTGTCTATTCCCGACTCCTCCTCCACATGCAGCCAGCTGGGTGACCTTGGGTCAGTCACTTCTCTCAGGGCTCTCCTCTCAAGAGCAGTTCTCTCAGCCCCACCGTGTCTGTTGTGGGGAGGGGAAGGGGAAGGAGTCGCCCTGAGACTCCGAGTGAAGGGCGGGGTATGAATCCAATCTCCTCCTCCTCCTCCTCTTCCAAAGCCATGCTCCGGCAGCGGCAGGCGCCCGCCAAAGGGTTAAAAGGAGGCGGGCGGCGCCGGAGAGCAAGTTTGCTTGCAGCGTGCAAGATTAAAAAAAAAGACAGAAGCCCCACCCGGATTTTTTCTCTCCTCCTTCCCGGGCTGTGTCAGCGGTGCCAAAAAAAGCATTTGCACCAGAGAATCGGCGCGTCCGCGGGAGGCGCACTCGGTCGCTCCGGTTTGGGGGAGCCCAGGAGGCGGCGGGATGGCTGCCACGGGGGTCCTTCCCTTCATCAGGGGGGTGGATCTCAGCGGGAACGACTTCAAGGTAAAGTTTTTTTCCCCGGGGGGGGGGGGGGGGGGCGGGAGGGAAAGGGG
>NW_015160210.1:1112002-1160582 GCF_001447785.1 Gekko japonicus
AAAGAAGTTGAAGGTAAGTTTTTGTGCCCGGGGGGGGGGGGGGGTCGTCGGAAGAGAAAGGGGACAGCCCGCGCCAGGCCCGGCGCCTCCCCGGCTAATTTTAGACTCCTGGTCTCAGGCTCATGGCCGGCGGAGGAGGGAGGCTGGCATCGGCCGTCGTTTTGGAGGGATCGGGGCCTCTTTTTTTTCTTTTTTTGGAGATTGGGGTTGGGTGGGAAGAAAAAGGTCCCAGCGCGCAAGGAAGCGGATTCTTGCAAGCTTGAGAAAGAAGCAGAGCTCTTTGGCAAAACACAGGAGTCGAGTGGAAACGTTGCCAGGTCCTTCCTGGCCACCGCGGTGTGTGTGTGTATGTTTGCCAGGGTTGCCAGCTCCAGGTTGGGAAACCCGTAGAGATTTGGGGCCGGAGCCTGGGGAGGACAGGGGCCTCCGTGGGGTACGATGCCATACAGTCCGCCCTCCAAGGCATCCAAAGTGCCCTACAAGCCTGGACGGCTTCAAAAGGGAATTAGAAAAGCATCTGGAGCAGAGGTCCATCAGTGGCCCCTATTAGCCACCAAGTATGGATAGGGACTCTGGGGCAAGTGATGCTCTGTCTTCTTGGTGCTTGGGGGGGGGGTCAACAGTGGGAGGGCTCCTAGTGTCCTGGCCCCACTGCTGGACCTCCTGATGGCCCCTGGTATTTCTGGCCACTGTGTGACACAGAGTGTTGGACTGGATGGGCCTTTGGCCTGATCCAACATTGGCGTCTCTCATGGTCTTATGTTCTTATTTTCTCCAAGGGAGCTGACCTTTGCAGGTTGGAGATGAGCTGTCACTCCAGGGGATCCCCAGGTCCCGCCTGGAGGGTGGCATCCCCGAGTGGGAGCCCCCCCAGAATTTTGTTTTTGCCACAGAAGCGATTCAGACGTGGCTAACAGTGGTCCCCCTAAGCTGAGTGAGTGTGAGCTAGCTCACTTTTTTTCAGCCTCCGGCTCACACATTTTTGTTTCTGCTCAGGAAGGGAAGGCTCCAGAGCAAACTAATTTACATAGTAGCCAAGTAGCTCACTCACAACCTTAATGCCCGCAGCTCACAAAGTAGAATTTTTGCTCACAGGACTCCACGGCTTAGAGGGAGCGTTGGTGGCTACCCCAACAGGACTTTTAATACATCAAATGCACGTACGTCAGCATGTCCTGAATAATTCTGGTTTTGTGTTTGACCCGTGTACGCCTGAAAGCGTGGTTTAAATCCCACTTTAAAAAAATAATAATAATAAGGTCAATGCTCCTTGGCCCTTTCATACAAACCGCACATGATGCGCATGGGGTCAATGCTCCCACTAAGCCGTGGAGTCCTGTGAGCAAAAATTCTACTTTGTGAGCTACTGGCATTAAACTTGTGAGCGAGCGATTCCGCTGCTGCATCAATTAGTTTTGCTCTGGGTCCGCATCCTTCCTGAGCCAAGACAAAAATGGGTGAGCCGGAGGCTAAAAAACTGTGAGCTCGCTCACACTAAGAGAGAACATTGGTGTGGGTCCCCCCTGTGGCTTTGTGCCTGGGAAGAATGCCATTTCTCTGCAAACTTGGTTGCCGTCTGCCACTGCTCTGAGAACTTTTTCTCCCCGTTTTATAGTTTCGTATATTGTTCAACAGAAAACTTGTTGAGGTGGGAAAACTTTGGTTCAATGCACAGGCCCCTGTGGTCTGTAAAAGAATGTATGTTTAGTAGCCCGGCACGCTGGCTATTAATAATACATTTATTTGCTTCATTTGTTTATGGAGCAAATTTATATGCACCCATTTTACAGATGTGCAGTAGTAATGGTTAGAAGGATGGGAGGCCCAGGTTCGAATCCCCTGCTGTGCCATGGAAGATTGTTGGGTAACCATCGCCTCCCCCCTCAGCCTAGCCTACCCTGAAGTGTTGTTGTTTATTGTTTTATTTATTCACTTATACCCTGCCTTTCTCCCCGGTGGACTCCCAAAGCCGCTTACATCATTCTCCTCTCTTCCTTGTTATCTTCACAACAACCCTGTGAGGGAGGCTAGGCTGAGAGCATGTGACCGGCCACAGGTCACCCAGCGAGCTTCCACGACACTCTAACCACTACACCACACTGGCTCTCATTTGAGAGGATAAAATGGAGACGGGAACAATGTCAGCCAGTTTTTGAGCCCCTCTGGGAGAAAGGGGGGGGGATTTAAATGAAGTGAAGAAAAATATAATAATAACGTCGCAATTGTTTGCTGATCGATACTTTAGACACATAGACCAGGTCTCTGCCCCCGTGGAGTTTACAATCTAAACAAAGATCCCCTTTGTATTCTGTAAATTATGGTGCAGAATACTGGTGCTATATAAATATATATGTTTTTAAAAATTGGTATTATGAATGGAGTAATTTATTTCTCTAACACGTTGGGATTGGTAGAGGGGGAAAGAAGACAGGTCTCTGCCCAGAGTAGCTTACAGTCCCAATTTAAGCAGTGGAGAGACAGGAAGGGAAAGCAGAAAGAGGGAAGGGGAATCGGGGTGGTGGTGGCAGGAAATGGGTGTGCGCATGATACATGTGCAAACACACAGCACACTCCTGAGTGGAGTGACACCCTTTTAAGCACATTGAAGCCGCTGGCGATAGAAGGGTGTTACCCCGATTAGGATCCCCTTCTTAGATGTTAAATTTAGGGGGCACGTTTCTACCTTCTCCCCATAATCACATGCGAGCATCGCTCCCGCTTTATTCCAGCTGGAGACTAGATTCCCACGCCACGTTAAGAGCGTTTTTAAGGACCATCGCTTGTTCCTCAGTTTTTGGCCCTGCATTTAACATTTAATCATGGTTTGGGCATTTAAAAACAAAAAAGCAACAAACCAGACGGGTCTGTCTCTTCAAATGACAGGTTTGGGCGTTTGCCAGCTAGCAATTTCTGTATAGCTCCCAGCGTTGGTGGATTGCGTGTGGGTAAAGAGAGCCAGTGCGGTTGGACGGGGAACTGGGAGGTACGGATTCAAACCCACCCCCACTCTGTCATGGAAGCTTGCAGGGAGTCCTTGGGGCAGGCGCGCACTCCCGGCCTCACCCTACCCCGTAGGGTTGTTGTGAGGATAAAATGGAGGAAAGGGGAGAATGTCATAGGCCACTTCATGAGCGAATGACGTCCGAGATGAGTTCCGGTCTATTTAGAGTGGGATTGCGCACATCTCTTGGTCCGCGTGTGGTCACCAGAGCTGAACGTGTGAAGTGACTCCCTCCAAAAACACCGGGTTTGAGGTCATGTGCTAAGACAGGAAAGTCTGACCTCTGAAGCTTCCTTGATGCATACCTTGAACATTTGAAATTGCCTGGTTATACTGAGTCATGCCCTCGGGGCCATCTAGCTAGCTTCCCGGCAGAGAAAAGTATTTCTCAACACCTTCTATTCTATTTTACCTCATGTATAACCCGCTTTCCCCCACACTGGGGACCCAAAGTGGCTTACAACACCAGCTTGGCGTAGTGGTTAGGAGCGCAGACTCTAATCTGGGAGAACCGGGTTTGATTCCACATGCAGCTGCTGGTGTGACCTTGGGTCAGTCACAAGTTTTCTCAGAGCTGTTCTCTCAAGCGCAGTTTGACCTTGGGTCAGTCACAAGTTTTCTCAGAGCTGTTCTCTCAAGCGCAGTTCTCGAGAGAGAGCTCTCCCAGCCCCGCCTACTTCACAGGGTGTCTGTTGCGGGGAGGGGAACGGAAAGGAGTTTGTAAGCTGCTCTGAGACGCCTTCAGGTAGTGAAGGGCGGGGTATGCATCCAATCTCCTCCTCTTCCTCCTCCTTCTCCTTCTCCACTTTATCCTCCCAACAACCCTGCGAGGTAGGTTAGGCTAAGAGAGCGTGTGACTGGCCCAAGGTCACCCAGTGGGCTTCCCTGACAGAGTGTGGATTTGAACCTGGATCTCTCATAACCTAGTTCGGCACTCTGACTACTACACTGCTCTGGCTGCAATCCGTTTTCAGCTGGAGATGCCAGTGATCCAAACCCAGGCCCTTCTGTGTGCAAAGCTACTGAACTACCCTCCCCTTCCAGCCCATGCGGGGTAGCGTTCACAATGTCAGACCAGGATTTTGTAGAGCAAGGTTCAGATTCCCTCTTTGGCTGTGGAAGCTTGCTGGGTGATTGGGGGCCTATCGCCGTCTCTCATTCTAAGCTACCTTGCAGGGTTGTTGTGGGGACAAACAGGCAGAGTCGTCTCCCTGGGTTCTTTACGGTCGGCTTCCCTTTCTGCAGCGAGTCAGTGTCGGAACGGGAACCGTGTTCCGGGTGCAGGGGTCCCGCCTTCTCTCGGGGTTTATCTTTGCTAGCCCCCCCTGCTCCGGTCTTCTCACAACACTTGGGTTAGCCAATACCAGCTACCTGGTTCGGCTTGAACCAAGTTCAGCTCGTTGCTTTGTCGCAAGGCCCGGGTCAGGGCTGGCACAGCTGGGCAGATTGATCCATGTGCCAATCTGACCAATCGGTGGGCTTTGGAAACCCATTTTCTACAGCTTCCCCCAGTCACCCGATGTCAGGTAGCCAGGGCTATTTTTGGGCAGGAACGCGCAGGAACGGAGTTCCGGCTGGCTCCCAAGTTGGCCACGCCCAGCAGGAACTCATTAGCATAATAGGCCACACCCAACAGCAGGAACTCATTAGGACTGGCTACATTAGGGGTGTGTGGCCTAACATGCAAAGGAGTTCCCGCTATAAAAAAGCCCTGGGTTTGGACAACAAACAAGGTAAACAGAATAAGAAGCAAAAGGTGGGTGTGGCTGGATCACCACATGTCTGCGAACATGGGGTGTGTGGCCTAATATGCTAATGAACGGTGCTGTCAGGGGTGTGTCCTAATAAGCAAATGAATTTCTGCTCTTGGGTGTGGCCTATTATATTAATGAGTTCCTGCTGGGCTTTTTCTACAAAAAAAGCCCTGCAGGTAGCCCTGTCATAGACCTGGAATGTGGAGGGGTGCACCTCCTCTTCGTTCTCCGCTCTTTCCTCTCCAGCTTCTCTGCGCTCTCTCATGCCTGACCTTGCAGTCTCCAGCTGCACTTTTCTCAGCTGGGAATGGTAACGATTTTTACGCTTTGCCCGCTTGCTTGTGCCCGCGCGCGGGAACTATAATCATTGGCTTACGCTTACAGGGGGGTGTTTTGATCTCACTATAAGTCAGAGGCCTTTATACTGACGGTCATTCCTGACACAATCTGTACACGTGTTCTTTAGTACTGGAAACGCTAATAAACAGTTACCTTCTCCTGAAGCCCTGTGTGGTGTGACCTGATTGAGGAGCCTCACACCCCTCCAGTTTTTGAGTCCGTTTCCCATTTCCACCCGGGACATGGGGGGGGGCACCCTCCTCTGGGAGGGAGGCTGTATGAGTGCACGCATGACCACTATTGGGAGAAAGCCTTGGCGCTGATTTTTTTGCCTAGGCCTCTCTGTGCTCTGACGCAGACTTTTTCTCGTGGTCTTTGTCCTTTCCCTCTCTCCTTATATCCTCCAATTGCAAAACAACAGCCTGAGGAAGCCATAAAGGCAACATTTGTCACGGCGTCCCCCGTGATGGGACAGGGTCATCTATAAAACTGGGAAGATGAATAACCTACCTTGTTGCGGGCTTCATGGGTAAGCGATTCCTTGGGGGTCTCCCATCCAAATACTAACCAGGAGCAACACTGTTGAGCTTCTGAGATCTGATGAGATCAGGCTAGCCTGGGCCGTCCAGGTCAAGGCAAGAGACGGACAGAGGTGGTTCGCCATGGCCTGCCTCTGCGTAGCAATCCCGGACTTCCTTGGTGGTCTCCCGTCCAAGTACGAACCAGGGCTCGTCCTGCTTAGCTTCTAGGATCTGATGAAATCAGGCTAGCCTGACGTCAAGGAATCCAAAGGAATCTTATGACATTTTCATCTCAGAGCTTCTTTAGAGAAGCTTTGCAGAAAGGGAAAACGGTATTGGTGAATAGTTGCCCAGAGTCCAGGTCTGCCCCATCCGGAGATTCATGCTGGTGCGCTAGAACAGTTGCGCACTATGCTGTTGTGTATACTTATGAATTATTGCGGGAGCTCGCGTGTGCCGCTTTCCTAATAAGGGACTCGCGGCTGCCAGTATTTGCAGTGTGGGAATTTTATGGGTTGTCCATCCACATATTAATTATCAGTAATCTAAAGTTCTATATATTGGTTATGCAAATAGATTCTCTCTTATACTGGCTGTTTGTCAATCTGCAGCTCTGAATTTCAACATAGTTTATTTATTATTATTATAGTTTGGGCTCTCCAGTTAGAAAAGGTTGCTGACCCAAAGCTGTGGAGAAACCCTTGGAAAATTCCACCCCTGGACAGTTTGCCATTGGGGTAGAAGCATGCTTTGGCGGCTAGACCTCAGGGGTAGTGTGGCGTAGTGCGCAGAGTGGCGGACCAGGTTCGAATCCCCTCGGTGACCTCGGGCCCGTCACAAACTCTTGACCTGGCCTGCCTCACAGGGCTGTTGTCGTGAGAGAATGGAGGATGTTCTCCGAAACTGTGGGAAGGAAAGCAGGATAGGATTAAATAAATGGATGCGCATTGGTTATGTGTCGTATCCATACTCTAGGAATCTCCCCTCATGGTCTGAAAGAACGAGGGCCTTCAGCTGCTCTCTCTTCAATCGTATGCTACCTGGTGGAACAAGCTCCCGGAGGAGATCAGGGCCCTGCGGGATCTCTCTCAGTTCCGCAGGGCCTGCAAGACGGAGCTCTTCCGCCAGGCATTTAATTAGGGGCCGCCGCTGCCGTAGAGCCCTGGCTCGCGGTCTGAACATCGAGCTGATGCCACAAGAAACTACAAGCAGAAGAACATCTGAGAACATCTGGGAAGCGGAAATTCATTTTGAAAACAAGCCATCCAAGTTAATCTTTTAACTGCCACCTGCACTTTGTGTTTGTATTTCTTTTATCTGTTGTGTTTTAAATAATTGTATGGTTTTAGCTGTATTCAAGCTTGTATGGAAGCCGCCCTGAGCCTGGTTTGCGGGGAGGGCGGGGTATATATCTGATAAATAAATAAATACTGCCTAGAAAAATTGGATACTATACCCCCACCCACCCCAATAACACCATCATCAAGTTTGCTGATGACACCACTGTGGTGGGGCTCATCTCTGGGAATGATGAGTCTGCTTATCGGGACGAGGTGGAATGGCTTTGTGTGTGGTGCAGGGAAAACAATTTGATCCTCAACACCACCAAGACCAAGGAATTGGTAGTGGATTATAGGAGGAACAAAATGGACATCCAGCCACTGTTTATTGGTGGAGAACGTGTGGAGAGGGTGGCTACTTTTAAGTTTTTGGGAGTGATTATTGAGCAAAACTTGACCTGGAGCGCTAACACCACTGCTCTGGTGAAGAAGGCCCAGCAGAGGCTCTTTTTTCTCAGACTTTTAAAGAAAAATAACTTGAGTGTGAAAATACTGATGTCATTCTATCGTTGCTCAATAGAGAGCATTTTAACATACTGCGTCTGTGCCTGGTTTGCCAGCTGTACGGCTGTGGAGAGGAAAGCACTCCAGAGAGTTATCAACACAGCCCAGAAGATTATTGGCTGCCCTCTCCCATTCCTGGAGGAACTGTATAGCTCTCGATGTTTGAAAAAAGCAAAGAACATTTTGCAGGTTTTGTCACACCCTGAACACTCCCTGTTTGAACTGCTGCCTTCGGGTAGAAGATATAGGACAATTAAAACAAGGACAAACAGATTAAAAGTAGTTTTTATTTGAGAGCTATTATTGCTTTAAATGCTGTCTGAAATTGGAATTTGGGTGACATTGGTGGTTTAAATTGCAATGCGAACCTTAAGGGAGTTATGGGATGGTTGTGAATGGTTGTGTGAGTGTATATGAGTATGGTTGTAGATCACCGAAATGATTGCATCTGTAATTTCGTTGTACTATGTACAATGACAATAAAGTATATTATTATTATTATTATTATTATTATTATTATTATTATTATTAACATGATAAGAGCACACAGAGTGCGCTCACCTTTATATTTAAGTTTAACTTTACCACAATCTCTTCCATCCTATTTTTTTTCCTGACAGTTCCACGCTACAGACAATTTATGCTGCCTAGATTGAATGCTATTCCGTCCAGGGAGCTATTGGGGCACTTAAATATAGCACATTACTCTGAGCGACTGTGTCAATACAGTTCTGGCCAAAATAGACACCCTTCAACATTGTCTATTCCAGGGGTGTCAAACATGTGGCCCGGGGGCCAGATCAGGCCCCCGGAGGGCTTCCATCGGGCCCGCAGTGGAACTGGCCCATCTCCTGCTTCCAGTTCTGCTGCTGCTGCCAGACTCTGCTGCTGCCAGACTCTCTCAATCGCTCAGCCATTTCATGTTTTGACCTGGGTCCTGGACTCAGACCTCTGAGCGTGAGATTTCTGTGGTGAACATCGATAGATCAAAAGTAGGTTTGCAGCTTACAGATACGCACTTGAACAGCATACTCAAGATTAAAAGAGTACAGACATTTTGATGCAATAATTCAGAACAAGAGGTGCGAGTCATCAGACACTGTTAAATAAAGAAAATATTACAAGAGTGCTAATGTTCTAAGCAAGTTTTTATTTTAAATTAAAAAAAACCCTTTGTGTTTGTGTCCTTTATAAAGTTTCTATCTCCGCTACCTGGCGTTACATTTTATGACACACATGGCCCGGCCCGACAAGGTCTCATTTATGTCAGAACCAGCCCTCGTAACAAATGAGTTCAACACCCCTGGTCTTTTTGACTGTGATTTGCTTAATGAGGCAAGAGATAGTTGGATAAAACTTTATATCCAGGATTCCAGGTGTGAACTGGGTAACTTGAGGTTTCTTTTAGCAGAGGTGGGTTTCAATCTCACCTTGACAGTTGCCAAGTTCTTTTCTCAGCTGAACAAGATTTAAAATCATTACATTTTTATATTATATTGGTCCATGTATTAAATAAATCCCCTTCTTTTTTGAGTCTTAGTGTGACACTTTCCAGAGCTGTTAAGAACAGTATCGTTAAAGTAAAGTAAATGCATGCGTGTGTGGTGGGATGGATACTGCCAGGGGTCATTTCGTAGAAAAAGAGGTGCAGGAGCTCATTAGCATAACTTATTTTCATATGCCGCACCCCCTGACATCACCGGAAGTGTGTCAGAAGGCAACACCCACCGCTCAGGCTCCACTGGACTGTTTAGGATTGCTAGCTATGGGGGGGGGGGACGTGCAGATCTGTCCTCGCAGAGGAGGGAGAGCTTGTACCTGAATAAAACTTGGTCTTAAAGGTGCCACTGGACTGTTTTGGACCGGGGGGCCGGGGAGGGGGGCTCTGCAGCTTACCTGGCTGCTTCTTGAGCCAGTTTGGTGTAGTGGTTAAGGGCGCGGACTCTAACCTGGGAGAACCGGGTTTGATTCCCCACTCCTCCACTCGCACCTACTGGATGACCTTGGGCAAGCCGTAGTTCTGATAAGAGCTGTTCTTGAAAAAGAGCAGTTTCTGTCAGAGCTCTCTCGGCCCCACCTGCCTCACAGGGTGTCTGTTGTGGGGAGGGGGAGGGAAAGGAGTTTGTAAGCCGCTCTGAAACACCTTTGGGTAGTGAACGGCGGGGGAGAAATCCAATCTCTTCTCTTCTTCTTCTTCTTGCTCTGACTGAGGGCTGCTGGGAGCAGGGGGTGGGGCTGGTTGCATGTGCCTGCCCCCCTGGGCTCTTTACTGCCGGAGCTCCGCTCCTGTGTGCTCCTGCATGAGATGACCCCTGGGTACCGCCACAGGCTTTTAAGTTAGTGGGGTGCTGAAGCAGAATTCTACATGTGGTCAATGTTCCCTCTAAGCTGTGGAGTCCTGTGAGCAGGGCTCTAGTCGGGGGGGAGCTCTCAGGTACGGAGCTCCGGAAGAGAACCTCTAGGGGGCGGGGTGGTCACGTGGTGAAGCCCCGCCCCCTTCTTTACCCCGCCCTCTGCTTCGATCCTCATTCCGTTTGGGAATGAGGATGAAGCAGGAGGGTAAGTAGCCGGGCCTTCTGACACACTTCCGGTGATGTCAGGGGGTGTGGCCTTCTGTCACTTCCGGTGATGTCAGGGGGCGTGGCATATACAAATAAGTTATGCTAATGAGTTATGCTAATGAGCTCCGGCAGCTCTTTTTCTACAACAAGACCCCTGCCTGTGAGCAAAAATTCTACTTTACGAGCTATTGGCATTAAAGTTGCGAGCGACCGATTTGGCTACTGCATAAATTAGTTTGCTCTGGAGCCATCCTTCCTGAGCTAAGACAAAAATGTGTGAGCTAGAGGCTAAAAAACTGTTAGCTAGCTCACAGTAATTCAGCTTAAAGGGAACACTGCATCTGATGCAACTTTCTTATTTTTCACGGGCCGGTGTGAAACTGCAGGTTATGTGTCAGTGGCCCTGTTTGTTTTGTACTCGGTGGATAAATGCAAGACGCCGTGCCTCTCAGACGGCACCTGATCTGACCCTCTTTCTCACCGATCTGCACTCAGGGCGGCTATTTTCCCGAGCATGTGAAGTCTATGACCAGCTTGCGATGGCTGAAACTCAACCGGACTGGCCTCTGCTACCTGCCCGAAGAACTGTCTGCCCTCCAGAAGCTGGTAAGGGGCTTGTCTTGCGCGTAGGGTGGGTGCTTTGGGGGTCGCGGGGCTGGTGACTTTGGGAACGGACCGTCTCGGGGATTCAGCCTGGAGAATCCAAACTGGCGGGATTCCGAATGCAAATGTTTCAATGATATTAGGATGGTGATTTTATGGATTCTGAATTGAGTGTTGTAATATGTTTTTAATGTTGTACATCTGCATTAATTAATGAATACATATATGCGGGTACCCACCCTGAGCCTACAATGTGGGGAGGGCGGACTATAAATCTAATGAAATAAATAAAATCAGTAGAAATAAATAAACCGACTTGCCGTTTTCAGGAAGCGACCGCGTGAGCCGGCGGATCTGTGTTCTCTTTGCCACCAGGAGGTTTTTCAAGCCTCGGCTTGTATACTTGCAAGATTGGGTTTCTCCCTTTGTGGCCTTGAGATGTGTGTGTGTCTACTCGTGTGTAAGGGAAGCTCGGCCACTCAGGGTGTTGCATTCTGTGTTAGAAATGAAAACTGGTTCCGGCCCCGGGAGTGCGGCAGTCAAAGTGTCCAGCCCAGACCACAGAGAGCCGAGTTCCCTGACTTGGTCTGGTCGCATAACCCTCCCTCGCAGGGTCGTTGCACTGATAACTGTGTTTGTTCCTTACTTCTTTCCGAACAGGAGCATCTCTCTGTGAGCCACAACAACCTCACCACACTCCACGGAGAGCTCTCTGGCCTCCCTTGCCTCCGGGTAAGAGTTCATCACTGTCTTGCGTTCAGATGCGCTGTTTGATCTGGTGTCGTGACAGTTCAGCAACGGATTTTATCTGCACGATCACACAGTCAACATCTGCCTCCCGTCCCCAGCTGTTGGTTTCCGGCTCAAAACCGCTTTAACCTGGAGTATTTTGTTACCAGGCCCCAAAGTGGTGTTTTCACAGTTCTCCCGTTTAAAGCCGCATTTCCCCCCTGTGTGATCGCTCCTCCGGTGTCGAACCACTTCTGGTTTAAACCCCCTCCCTGCTCAAAAGCTGCCAGAGGCTTCCGCTTTTCACCCACCATTTTTTTAATGCGTCGGTGGTGCGCGCATAGGCTAAGCTCCGCTACCGTGTTTAGAAAACCGACATTTAAACGGTCACTTGTTTTAGAGTTTAGCTGAGTTCGGGATCTCACGGAGGCCATTTTCGGATCAAACGTTTAAAGGGAAGTCTTTTGTTGGAGGGGTTGGATTGATTCGCTCTGGTGTTTCTGCGCATGCGCCATGGTAGTTTCGCCCCCCCATTCTATGGATGAGCGCCTATGCGCATGCGCTAACTGAGGGTGGGGAATTAAAAACCGCCGACACACGCTCCAGTGTGTCGGTAGTGTAGACGCCGGGGAGCGATGTGACTGCGCGGTGAGGCGAGATAAGGGAGATCAGTGTGATCGCCAGGGGTCATTTTTTAGAAAAAGAGGTGCAGGAGCTCATTAGCATAACTCATTAGCATAACTCATTAGCATAGAAGGCAACACCCACCGCTCAGGCTCCACTGGACTGTTTTGGATTGCTGGCTATTGGGGGGGGGAGTGGAACGTGCAGATCTGTCCCCGCAGAGGAGGGAGAGCTTGTGCCTGAATAAAACTTGGTCTTAAAGGTGCCACTGGACTGTTTTGGACCGGGCTCTGACTGAGGGCTGCTGGGAGCAGGGGGCGGGGCTTGTTGCATGTGCCCGCCCCCTGGGCTCTTTACTGCCGGAGCTCCGTTCCTGTGCACTCCTGCAGGAAATGACCCCTGGTGATCGCGATTATCCAGGATCAAATATAATCCGGTCAGAACAGGAGCAGTTTAACCTGCACTCAGCATGCCGTCTGACCGCACCCAGAATGTCACAAACTGCTCCTAAGTCCACACCGTGCTCCCTCTAAGCCATGGAGTCTTGTGAGCAAGGCTGGTATCGTCTACTCTTACTGGCAGCCACTGGTCCAGGGTCTCAGGTGGAGGTCTTTCCCATCACCTCCTGCCTGGTCCTTTTTAAATGGAGATGCTGGGGACTGAACCTGGGACCTTCTGCCTGCCAAGCAGATGCTCTGTCAGTGAGCCACAGCCCCTCTCGACAGCTCTCCAGGGTCTCAGGCGGAGGTCTTTCCCATCACCTCCTGCCTGGTCTTTTTAACTGGAGATGCCGGGGATTGAACCTGGGACCTTCTGCCTGCCAAGCAGAGGCTCTGCCACTGAGCCACAGCCCCTCTTTACCGCTCTCCAGGGTTTCAGGCCGAGGTCTTTCCCATCACCTCCTGCCTGGTCCTTTTAACTGGAGATGCCGGGGATTGAACCTGGGACCTTCTGCATGCCAAGCAGATGTTCTGCCACTGAGCCACAGCCCCTCTTTACAGCGATCGAGGGTCTCAGGGAGAGGTCTTTCCCATCACCTCCTTCCTGGTCCCTTTTTAACTGGAGATGCTGCTGGGGATTGAACCTGGGACCTCCTCCGTACCAAGCAGTTCTTCTTCCACTGAGCCATGGTCCACCTCTACATAATGTCTCCATCCATCTCTCACCCACCCCTCCAGGCCATCGTTGCGCGGGCCAATTGCCTGAAGAACTCCGGCGTTCCCGACGACATCTTCCAACTGGACGATCTCTCTGTGTTGGTACGTTTTTGGTGTGCTCCGCGACGGGGGCTTGACCGGCTGCAAACGATTTTCCCCGTGTGTTTCCCCCCCTGGTATTGCTTGCCAAATAAGAGAGGTAAAGTGGCCCAGAAAGGTAGTCCGGACCTTCAAAAGCATGAGTGTGTGCGTGGTTTTTTTGGGAGGGGGTCATAGTGCAGATATCCTGAGAGTACATTCTTGCATAAGAAACGGAGCTGGGTGGACCTTGAACCTATGAGGCGCCTTGACAGGGCTGCGAATCGTTGCCACGAAACAAAGATCCATTATATTCTCCCCCAGACAAGCCCATCCTCCTCGCCAATTGTTACGTCGGTTACTTAACAAAGAGTCAGAGAGTGATTTCAGCAAACTCCTTTACTTTATTCAGCAACTCCTAACTCAACTCCAAACAGATCAACATGAATAGCCAGAACAGCTTTTGCATAGAAGCTGTTCCACTTTTAAACTCTCCCGGCTAATGTAGCCACGCCCTACTACACAATATCAACCTATG
Source organism: Gekko japonicus (assembly GCF_001447785.1). Taxonomy (NCBI): domain Eukaryota; kingdom Metazoa; phylum Chordata; class Lepidosauria; order Squamata; family Gekkonidae; genus Gekko; species Gekko japonicus. Next base: position 1,125,752 of record NW_015160210.1, read on the forward strand.
AGGTTGCAGAGATAAGGTCCAATCACATTCGTTCCCGCTTCTGGAACTAGGCGTTGGTGATTGGTCGGCTCTTCCTGGGCTACCAATTACAAGTGGGGGATTTGGATCCTAGCCCAGGACGAAGCTTCACATGGTGTTTCAATCACTGCGTTTCATACCTACATTGGGTCAGATTGAATACACCACATAAAGATCCTCGGAGGACTTAAGGGGGGTTCTAGTGAAAAAATACGTCAGTGGCGGAAGAAAAAAGGAGGCCTAGGATATCCTTTCGTTGCTTTCAGCCGCTAAGGGGCTCTAGTTTATTAATCCAGTTCAGTTCGGTTTATTAGGCTTAAGACCCTGTAGGCCACACACCATAAAAAAGGATTTAATTTAAACTTTTAAGACATTTTAAACATGTAAAAAGACAGGATAACAGAAATGTGCCACATCTATTATACAGTTATTGCACTCAGCAGAAGTCTCAACCCTGTAGATTCTGAAAAGGAAGAAAATTTTAATAGACGTTTCCTCAGGAATATTTCTCTCGCAACTGAACATTTATTAGCCGCTCTTTTACCTTGTGGGACTCAGGGCGGCTGACGGTGTAAATAAAATGACGGTTATAAGAAACACATAAAAGACCACAATTTAGAAACTCCAGTTAGGACTGCCGCTACATCAAAAAATGAAAGGCAAATACGACCCTAGATAAAACTAGCCCTAGAGAGCCAGTGTGGTATAGTGGATAGGAGCGTGGACTCTGATCTGGGAGAACCAGGTTTGATTCCCCACTCTTCCTCATGCAGCTGCTGGTGTGACTTTGGGTCAGTTACAAGTTCTCTCAGAACTGTTCTCTCATGGGCAGTCCTCAAGAGAGCTCTCTTAGCCCCACCTGCCTCACAGGGTGTCTTTTGTGGGGAGGGGAAAGGAAAGGAGATTGTAAGCCGCTTTGAGAATCCTTCTTCTTCTCTTCTGCCGATGTCTTCAACCAGCTCCCATTTTGGCCACCTTAAAGGTGGTTTTGTCAGAACCATCTGAAAGGAGGAATCCTTCCTCTTTTTATCCTAGGATCTGAGCTACAACCAGTTGACCGAGTGTCCCCGGGAGCTCGAGAACGCGAAGAACATGTTGGTGCTCAACTTGAAGCATAACAGGTGAATTAGCAAAATCTGGTTTTTCTGCATAGAGGAATGCAAAACAAAACAAAACTGGGGGGCTCACCGAAGGCAAGTTGGCTCTCCTTTGGTCTGTAAAATGGGTGGGTCAACAAATTAGGGTTGTTTTACTTTCCACGTTCAATGCTCGGACATTTACTCCTCACAACAGCCCTGTAAAGTAGGCCCAGTACTGAAGATTGGGGTTTTTTTTGAAGCAGAATGGCTTTGCTTAAGACCACCTCGTAGGTTTCCCAAACTCCAGATGGGGCCTTGCGTTCTCCTGGAATTGCCACTGACCTCCAGACGACAGAGATCAGTTCCCCCAGAGAAAACAGCAGCCCTGGCAGGTGGACTCTGTGGATTTATACCCTGCTGAGGTTCTTCCCCAAACTCTGCCTTCTGCAGGCTTCACCCCCAAATCTCCAGGCCTTTCCCTGATAAGCACATCAGGAGGTCCATCTAGTCCAGCATCCCCTCTCACACAGGGGCCAGCCAGTTCCTCTGTAGGGCCAACAACGGCATAGAGGCCGCGGCCTTTTCCTGAGAAGAACATTGGAAGAGCCCTGATGGATCAGATGGGTAGTCTGTTTAGTCCAGCCTCCCGTCTCACACAGGGGCCAGCCAGTCCCTCTGGAGGGCCAGCAACAGGGCAGAGAAGCCGAGGCCTTCCCCTGAGAAGAACCTCAGAAGAGCCCTGCTGGATCAGACCAGTGAGGGTCCATCCAGTCCAACATCCCGTCTCACATGGTGGCCAACCAGTTCCCCTGGAGGGCCAACCACAGGGCAGAGAGGCCGAGGCCTTCCCCTGATAAGGACATCAGAAGAGCCCTGCTGGATCAGACCAGTGAGGGTCCATCTAGTCCAGCATCCCGTCTCACATGGTGGCCAACCAGTTCCTCTGGAGGGCCAACCACAGGGCAGAGAGGCCGAGGCCTTCCCCTGAGGTTGCCTCCTGGCTCTGGGATTCAGAGGCTGACTGCCTTTGAACGTGGAAGTTCCCTTTAGTTACCATGGCTAGTAGCCACCGATAACCTACCACCTCATGAGATCGCATCAGATTTGAATTGGGGTTCCTCTTGTAGCTGGATTTATCCGCCCCTGCCAAGTCATCTTCGAAAGGGCTTCAGGGGCAGCCAATGAGCTTGCACTCGGCCGACCTCTCTAGTCTTCTACAGACAGGGCTGAGAGGGGGCGGAGGAGAACTTTGCTCACTTTCCCCCCGCGATCTGAGGCCCTGAGGAGGAACAAGGGGGCAGGGCGGAGGTGTGCAAGAGGCAGAGCTAAGGCGACGCTGCCCGTCACACTGCTACTGAAAGGCCGTATGTGAACTGCCCTGCAGAGGGAGTTCCAGAATTTGGGGGCCAAGGCCAAGAAGGCCCCGTCGGCTGTGCGTGGCTGAATCACGTCAAGCGTCTGGGAGTGCGCGCCACGGAGCCTCTGAGGAAGGTTGTAAAAGTAGGTTTCGCAGGGGAGAAAGCTGTCTTGTGAGGACCACGCCTGTGTGCCTGTTCTCCCACATGTACGTGCGCTGCTGGGAACTGCCAATTTAAAAAAATCAGCGGTACCATCTTGCGTCGCATCTCTTGCTCCGTGCCCATCCCCGCCCTCGAGCCAGCGTGTAAATTGCAGGATCCGGAACCTGCCTGTTACAGAGGGCGTTGCCTGTCCGTCTAGTCATTCACCATCCCCCCCTTTCTTTTCTTCCACCCCGAAGCATCGACAGTATCCCCAACCAGCTGTTTATCAACCTGACGGACCTGTTGTACCTGGACCTGAGCGACAACAAGCTGGAGAGCCTCCCCCCCCAGATGCGGCGCTTGGTGCACCTCCAGACCTTGATCCTGAACAACAATCCCCTCATGCACGCCCAGCTCAGGTAAAGGGAGGGCAGGTGTGGGCGCGGTCCACTCGCTATGGGTGTTCGAAGCAGGGGGATTGGCAAGGTGGGCAGAATGCAGCCATCCCGAGGCTCTCTGTTCTGTTGCTGGAAATTTATTTAAGGTCATTTATATCCCATGTTTTCTCCTCAATGCGGCGCGCTTCATTTTCCTCTCCTCCGCTTTATCAGTACAATAACCCCGCGAGGTAGGCTAGGCTGAGAGCGTGTGACCAACCCAGGGTCACCCAGCAAGCTTCAATGGTGGCGTGGAGATTCGAACCTGGATCTCCTCGCTCCTCTCCTCCATTTTATCCTCACGGCAATCCTACGAGGTAGGCTAGGCTGAGAGCGTGTGACCGGCCCAGGGTCACCCATCGAGCTCCCATGGCAGGGTGGAGATTCGAACCTGAGTCTCCTAGCTCCTCTCCTTCATTTTATCAGTACAACAACCCTTCAAGGTGGGCTAGGCTGAGAGCGTGTGACTGGCCCAGGGTCCCCCCGCGAGCTTCCATGGCAGAGTGGAGATTCGAACCTGAGTCTCCTAGCTCCTCTCCTTCATTTTATCAGTACAACAACCCTTCAAGGTGGGCTAGGCTGAGAGCGTGTGACCGGCCCAGGGTCACCCATCGAGCTCCCATGGCAGGGTGGAGATTCGAACCTGAGTCTCCTAGCTCCTTCCCTCCATTTTATCCTCACAATGACCAAGTGAGGTAGGTTAGGCTGAGAGTGGGTGACTGGACCCAGGTCACCTGGCAGGCCTCCACAGCAGAGTGGGGGCCTTCCCGCGTTCCTTAGTATATTGATAAAGTCAGTACAAAAGTTGAAGCCAGTCGGAAAAGAGGAAGACCCAGCATGAGAGGAATTGATGGAATAAAGGAAGCCACGGACTTCGGTTTTCAAGACCTGCGCAAGACTGTTAACTGTAGGACGTTTTGGAGGTCATTAATGCATAGGATTGCCTATGTTGGAACATAGGAGAGGAGGAGGAGGAGATTGGATTGATACCCTGACTTTCTCTACCCAGAGGATTCTCAGAGCGGGTTACAGTCTCCTTTCCCTTCCCCTCCCCACAGCAGACACCCCGTGAGGTAGGTGGGGCTGAGAGAGCTCTTTCCAGGACTGCTCCTGAGAAAACAGCTCTGAGATAACTTGTGACTGACCCAAGGTCACACCAGCAGCTGCATCATGTAGAGAAGTGGGGAAATCAAACCCGGTTGTCCCAGGTTAGAGTCCGCGCTCCTAACCACTGCACCAAACTGGCTCTCTTTAGCCATCTATATATCTAATAGCCAAGTGGCCCCCGGAGTGCGGATCGCTAAATCAGCGCTCCGGGGGCACTTGGGGGGGGGGAGGTTTGGGCACTCTTGGGGCAGTCCCCAGGGGGGCACAAAAATCTAAAAACTAAAAAAAAATATCGGGGGGATGTTTAAATCCCCCCGAAAGTGCAAGAGCGTTCCGCGCATGCGCACGGAACGCTCTACGAACGCCACCACTTGGAAGGCGAGCAGCCAGCGGGGGGGAGGCCCTCCGGAGGCCAGGTCTACCCATGCAATGGGAAGGGGTGGGTAGACCTGGCCTCCGGAGGGGTGTGTGTGCTCCAGGGCAGGGGGAGGGGAAGATCGAGCCAGGGGGTGGAGGAGGGGTGGAGGAGACGGGGAACCGGCGGAATAGGGGAACCGGCGGGATAGGGGGGGAACCTCCTCCTGCTGCTTCCTCCTCTTCCTCATAGGTGTGGAGGTCCCCCTCTCCCGCGAGTATCGCGGGTCCCCCACTTGTGTTCTCTAAAGGTGTGCAACCCCCCCCCCAGAAATCAGAATAATTCGCTCCTTCCATAGACTGATGAAAATCTGAAGCAGCAAAGGAAAAGGAAAAGCAGCTAGTTAAGCAGTAAACATTTTTTAAAATTGAGCAGAAGTCAGTACAGACTTTTGAACAAGGGGCCGGAATTACAGCCAGCGAGATACAAATGCCACATCTGTGACTGATCAGAACTAAGTAAATTATGCAAATCTATACAATATCTACGGGCATTTCTCTGGTGGCGATGCTGGCCCATTGGATAGGTACAGATAGGCAATTGTCTAGGGCGCCAGAGGTGGAGGGGGCCAGCAACCAGACCTGTCGTCCCCCCACCTGTCTGCCCGCCCCCAATATCGAGGTCTGCCACAGCAAGTGGCAGAACTCAGTCAAAGTGGTCTTTTCCTGTATCTGGAAATCTTTTTTGCTTGTTGTCAGATCATCAGTGGACTTCTCTGTTCCTTTTTTACTTTTTGCTACCATTCCTTCCCTCTTTCGAACCCAAGACAACTTCCCGCAATGGCCGCCTTGCAGACTCTCCACCTCCGGAACACGCAACGGACTCAGAGCAACCTGCCCACCAGCCTCGAAGGGTTAACCAACCTAACTGGTACGAGTTGCGTCATGTTCGGTCGGCATTGTGCCTTGTAGCCCTGCCGAGCGCCGCCGTCCTCGGATAGCGATCCGCCCGTGTGACCGTCTTCCTTTTCTGTGCCCAGATGTGGACCTCTCCTGTAACGACTTGACCCGTGTCCCCGAGTGTCTCTACACCTTGTCCAACCTGCGGCGGCTCAACTTGAGCAGCAACCAGGTCGCCGAGCTTTCCCTCTGCATCGACCAGTGGACTCGGCTGGAGTCCCTCAACCTCTCGCGGAACCAGCTCACCTCTCTGCCGGTAGGTAGCCTCCGCCGCCGCGTGATCACCCTTCTCGTCAACCCGTGTTCTTCGGGGTTTATTGACACATGGGTCGATTCAGTGCATTTGGTGATGGAAGGGGGCGGAGTTTCAGAAGCGAGGGGTGGGACTTTTGCTGCTGGGGTGGAGCTTCAAGCGGCTAGGGCAGGGCTTCACCCGGTGATGGGGAGAAGTACTGAGAGTCTGCCATGAGGTTACACAGAGAATGTGGATACTTGGTGTTTTTATTGCCTGAAAAATTTGCCCGTTCGTTAAGCTCCGAATCCCTGCTTCAGCCTGTCTTCGGGTGAGAGGTGTACTAGCTATCTGGTCTAGGCCTTTCTTCCTCTTCCGCCTGCTTATTTATTCTCTTTTGTCCTTTTCCTCCCCCTAGTCAGCTATCTGCAAGCTGACCAAGATAAAGAAGCTCTACCTGAATTCCAACAAGCTGGATTTCGACGGCATTCCCTCGGGCATTGGGAAGCTGGCCAACTTGGAAGAATTCATGGCGGCTAACAACAACCTCGAACTCATCCCAGAAAGCCTCTGTCGGTATGTAGCAAGCCCTGCCCTCCTTCCCTGGATACCCTGGTCCAAAGCAACCAGAGTGGGACTGTAACGATTTCATGTTTAACTGTGTGTGTGTGACCTTAAAAGTTTGGATGCATGGCTGTATGATAGTCTAGAGTAGTGGAAACAAGCAAGTGGTGTGATTGGTGAGTGACAGAGAGGGGGAGGGGTTTTGGAAATGATTCTGTGTGGATGAGCAGATATGTCAGTCAAGAGTTACAGTTAAGACAGTTAGTGAGATGACAGTTAAAAGTTAGTTGGAGTTAAGTTCTGAAGTCTGAGAGAAGAAGGACACATCCCTGTGTGGGGTAATTTGGTTCTGTGTAGTAAAAGAGTTAAGCAGTTTGTTCGTTTTAAGGTCTGAGAGAGAGAAGTCTTGTGTGTGTTATGAAAAGTTGAAGTATAAAGAAACAGTAACCCTAAAGGGAAAAAAGTATTACAAAGTTACATGCCCAGATCCCTGACAGTGGGAGAGAAAAGTGTGTGAAATATCAATAAATCTACTTTTATTTAAGATACCAGTTCTGAAAGAAATTCTTCCCAGAAAACACATAGACCCTCGTGAACGCCTAAACCCTCGGTATACCTACCCAGTAATGAATATTATATTATAAAGGTTGGGAAAGCCTTAAATTTCCTGGTGGCAGCCAGATTACCCAGTAGAGAAAAACATAAAGTACACTTTTAAAGGGAAACCAGACCTCCCCAGTAAAGGGGTCGTCACAGGGACTCTCTTTCAATGGGACTCATAGGCGGGTTTAGGCATTTTGCTCTCCACTCAAAAGAGTGTCTGGAATTGCGGGACGTGGTTTCAGACCCAAACCCACCCCATCTGATGGCCTCACCGTCTAGGAATTGCGTCCGGCTCCTTCGAAGCAAAGCAAGGGCGTAAATAAATGAACGACTTCTGTGCAGCACCCCGTTCTCCTAGATCAGATGGAAAATACCTCTAGGGCAGGGGTGTCGAACTCGTTTGTTATGAGGGCCAGATCTGACACAAATGAGACCTTGTTGGGCCGGGCCACGTGTGTCATAAAATGTAATGCTGGGTAGCAGAGAGATATCAACTTTATAAAGGACACAAACACAAAAGGGGTGTTTTTTTTAACTTAAAATAAAATCATGCTTAAAACATTAGCACTCTTGCAATATTTTCTTTATTTAACAGTGTCTGATAGCTGACACCTCTTGCTCTGAATTATTGCATCTAAACGTCTGTTCTGTTGCAATCTTGAGTATGCTGTTCAGGTCTGTATCTGTAAGCTGCAAATCTACGGCCGAGTTCAGACTGGCCGTTTGGCCCGGCAGCCAAACGTTTCAGGAGCATTTCAGTAGCGGATTAAAGGGGCGGGTTCACACAGGCACATCTGTCAGGCGTCCCCCAGCCGTACTCAAGCCGTCTTGTGCCGCTTCCCTCCCGAGTTTAAAAAGTACCAGGTGAAAGTGGTAGCAAACCGTGTGTAGAGCGGGTTGATTCCGGTTCCCTGGCGTGTGAACGCAAGCGCTGCTAAGGCGGGAACAACCTGCAGTCGTTGATAAGAGGCGCTGGCTGTTTCCGCGACAGGTGCCCATGCGCATGCAGCGGAGCGCAGAAACAGCTGCTAACAACCCGCCAGGGGCGGGCCGACAGTGTGTATGCTCCCTTGCGCTTCCTCCACGGTATTCTCCCGCTTCATTCGCTGCAGTGTGAACGGGAATACCGCAAACAAGCCATTCCCGGTCTGTTCCGGGTCTTCTTTGCCACGACTCCCTAGCGCTTCAAATTGCCAGTCTGAACTCGGCCTACGATGACGCAGCAGCAGCAGAACTGGAAGAAGAAGCAGAAGACAGAAGAAGTTCCACTGCAGGCCTGATAGAAGCCCTCCGGGGGCCTGATCCAGCCCCTGGGCCGCATGTTTGACATCCCTGCTCTAGGGCTTCTTCTGCCCAGCGGAAACGTCTGGTCCTAAAAGCCCTGAAATTTCGTAACTGATAAACATTTTGCAGACGGGGATTTGCAGACCGCCCAGTGTGAAAGTGAAGAAGGGGTAGAATTGCACCGCCTGGATCAAGCCCGCCCCATTCAGTCGGCCTCGTTCAATCGAACGGGGACGCCTTCCAACTTCTGCCAATTTTGCCATATTTTCATGCACGCCTTCCCCTTTTTAGACTCTACACACCTGGTTTTACCACCGATGTCGTGAGAGACGAGGCCTGTTTCCCAGACCGATTTTTCTCTGCGGTTAAAGAATCCTGCACGGCAGGTGTTAAAGTAGACCTTTCTCTGCCTGAACCCTCCTGTCAGTCAGAGCAGACAGTCCTAAGCTTCGAGGGACAGGTAGACTGCCTTGGGCTGAGGCAGTTTCCGACCTCCGTGTGTGTTTATATGGCCTGCTTTCCCCCTCCAGATGCGCCAAGTTAAGGAAGCTGGTTTTGAACAAGAACCGGCTAGTCACCCTGCCTGAAGCGGTGCACTTTCTGACGGATATTGAGGTGAGGTTTTCGGAACAGGAACAGGTGCAGGGAGAGAAAATCTGATTTCTTGTTCCTCGGGGTTGGGGAGGACAAAACCATTTGCTTGCCAAGGGAGGGGGCCCCACCATTCCAGACCCGGGTGTGTTTCAGCGGAGGTAGCTTGAAGCAAATCGGTCACATAAGCTTACATAAAAATGTGATGTGTCTTGAACCCGGGGAGGCAGCCTAGGGGTTGCGATCCAGGTACGGCTCAGTAGGAAAAGGGGTTTGATTCCCCACTCGTCCACATGCAGCTGCTGGTGTGACCTTGGGTCAGTCACAAGTTCTCTCAGAGCTGTTCTCTCAGGAGCATTCCTCGAAAGAGCTCTCTCAGCCCCACCTACCGCACAGGGTGTCTGTTGAGGGGAGAGGAAGGGGAAGGAGATTGTAAGCCACTCTGAGACTCCTTCGGGTAGTGAAGGGCGGGGTATAAATCCAATCTCTTCTCTCTCTTCTTCTCTTCCTGGTCCATTATTCACCTTATAGACAGTGTTCCAAAAACCCTTTAATGTAATGAAGGGGGTGTTGGTTAGGAGTGCGGACTCTAATCTGGGAGAACTGGGTTTGATTCCCCAGTGCTCCACATGCAGCCAACTGAGTGACCTTGGGTCAGTCACAAGTTCTCTCCGAGCTGTTCTCTCAAGAGCAATCCTCGAAAGAACTCTCTCAGCCCCACCGACCTCACAGGTTGTCTGTTGTGGGGAGGGGAAGGGAAAGGAGTTTGTAAGCCACTCTGAGACTCCTTCGGGTAGTGAAGGGCGGGGTATAAATCCAGTCTCCTCCTCCTCCTCAGTGGCGGCTTCTTCCTCCTCTTCCTCCTCCTCCTCCTCCTGAAGCGTATTGGAGGGGCAGGTCAGATACTAGGAAAACCAGTTTGGGAAGGAAGCAGCAAGCACAGATTGGGGGGGGGCTAAAACACCACCGAGAGGCAGCGTGGTGTAGTGCTTATAGCATCAGACTAGGATCTGTGTGACCCAGGCTGGAATCCCATTCTGCCACGGAAGCTCGCTGGAGGACACCATCCAGCCAAACCTACTCCCAAGGGTTGTTGTGAGGATAAAATGGAGGAAAAGACTCAAAGCACTTTGCCTCATTCTCTTCTCCTCCACGTTATCCTCACAACACCCCTGGGAGGTAGGTTAGTCTGAGAGTGGGTGACCAGCCCAAGGTCTCCCGGCACATTTCCATGGCAGAGTCAGGGCTTCCTCTAAGCTATGGAGTCCTGTGAGCAAAAATTCTACTTTATGAGGTATTGGCATTTGCTCTGGAGCCCATCCTTCCTGAATCGAGACAAATGTGTGAGCCGGAGGCTAAAAAACTGTGAGCTAGCTCACACTAACTCAGCTTAGAGGGAACACGGGGGGGGGACGGATTCGAACCTGGGTCTCTTAGATCCCAGTCCAACACTTTAACCCCGACACCACGCTGGGTCTCTTGCCCCTTGCTCCCGTAGCTCGCTTTACTCTGTTGCCTTCTCCGTTCCAGATCTGGATTTTTGCTATCTCTCCCTACCGTTTGTTTGGTGTCGTGGTTAAGTGTGCGGACTCTAATCTGGGAGAACCGGGTTTGATTCCCCACTCTTCCACTTGCACCTGGCTGGATGACCTTGGGCAAGCCATAGTTCTGTCAGAGCTGTTCTTGAAAAAGAGCAGTTTCTGTCAGAGCTCTCTCAGTTCCACCTCCCTCACAGGGTGTCTGTTGTGGGGAGGGGAAGGGAAAGGAGTTTGTAAGACGCTCTGAGATATCTTTGGGTAGTGAAGGGCGGGGTATAAATCCAATCTCTTCTTCTCTTCTTCTTCTTCTTCCCATAGATCTTGGACGTCCGCGAGAACCCCAGCCTGGTGATGCCCCCCAAACCCGTGGACCGAACCTCCGAGTGGTACAACATCGACTTCTCCCTGCAGAACCAGCTCCGGATGGCGGGGGCCTCTCCGGCGACTGTGGCAGCTGCCGGAGCAGGTGAGCTTGGAAGGGGTTCAACTTGTTGTCCGTTATTTGCGTGGGGCTCCCTGTTCGGGGAATTTCCAGTTGCCGTTGACTTTACAGTGGTTTCCCCTCAGGCTTTGGTTGAGGCAGCGGACACCACAATAGATCTCCCCCTCCCCACCCTCCCCACCTGGTCCATCTCCTGTGTTACCTACAGGTATAAATTTATTTACTGATCTTGGGAACTTCGCCCCTTCTTGGAAAAACAAAAAAATCAGTGGTGGCCCCACACTGTTGGAATGAGCTCCCGGAGGAGATCAGGGTCCCGTGGGACCTTTTACAGTTCCGCAGGGCCTGCAAGACGGAGCTCTTCCACCAGGCTTTCATTTGGGAGCCGCCACTGACGAATGTGCCCTGGAACATCTTCTGGCTTGAAACTTAGGACATCTTCTGGCCTGAGACCTTGCTGGACGCTACTCCTATCATTGGGTGTGATTTGGATTGTCGCCATCATCTGTTGGTTTTTATCTGTAACTGTTGCTGTTTTAACTGTCTTGTATTCTAACTGTTTTTTGTTGTTGTTTTAAACTGTCCCCAAAGGGGCAGGGTTTTATTACATTTTCCACATAACATACACAAACAATCATAACATATACATACAAACAGTACAAACAGATACATGGAGGTTATTTTCAATTTTTACCAGTATTTATACTGGTGCCTATTCCACCTTAATAACAATTTCTCATGAACTATGTAAGCAACTTTTCTGTCTCTATCATCCTCACAGGTATATATTTCATTTAGTAAACTCTTAGTCTGTCTCTTGCAAGCTTGCCTACATATATTTATCATACCCATTATAAAACCGTGACCAAGTATTCTGGAATGTCGAATCTGTTGCGCCTTTTATTCTAACTGTTTTCTCTCTATCTTGTTTACGTCATTTTAATCCTGTTGGCCGCCTTGAGTCAGTGTGCCCGGCAAGGCGGGATATAAATAGAAATAATAAAATAAACGAATAAATAAATATAAATATAAAATTGAGCACACGTACATGGGCCAATTTTCACCGAGAGCATTTTAATTGGATCACAGCCATTTTGTAATTAATTTATGAAATGGAATTTTAATTTTTTTTACTGTATTATGTTTTAATCTTTTAAATTGTTATACTGGTACGTTGCAAGCCGCACGGAGCCCGCTTGCGGGAGGGGGTGGGGTAAAAATCAAATCAAATGGCTAAATAAATGAAAAAATAAACCCTGATGGCCAAGGTGCCATTGGAGGTCCGTTTCTCTCTTAAATCTCCAAAATGACCCCACCCCTTTTAGACTGTAAATCACATTTCTTCAGAGCATTCCTTCCCCACTGCGTTGCCTCCGTGTGGAAAGCGGGCAGCTCGGAAGACTAACTCATGCAGAGATGTAACAGACAGCCTCCTTGGAGAGAGGACAATTCTTAAGGGTCCGTATCTATGCAGGGTATCTATGCAGATATATTATAGTCTGCTGTTTTCCCAGTGAGATTCCAAAGTGGCGGATGGCATCATTCCCCTCTTCTCTGTTGGACAATTTCAACAACAACTCGGTCAGTCTGGAGCGAGTTACTGGCCCATGGTCTCCCAACAAAAATCCTATACCAGAAGTTTAGTTTATACATAAACGAGCAATAAAGCTTGTTTTGGGGAGGCAAGCAGTCGAATTTCTGTTTCTCCTTCTCCAAAACCACCAGCAAATCAGACAGAACTAGACAGGACTTGCGTTTCTCTCCCTCTTGAAAGACCGTGAAGATAGATCAGGATGGGTAGACATCTTAGTCTGTTTGCAGCAGCAGAAAAGAGCAAGAGTCCAGGAGAACCTGAAAGACTGACAAAATTTGTGGCAGGGGAGGAGCTTTCGCGAGTCACTGCTGAAGAAGCTCAGAATTTTGTTCGTCTTTAAGGTGCTACTGGACTCTCGCTCTTTCCTACTGGGAGACCACAAACGCTGTAATTCCATTGCACAGTACAGAGGGGAAAAACCTGGCGTTTTAGCCATTTTTTTTTTTTTTTTAAGAGTGGGGCATGATTACCCCTCCCATTTTCCTCCAACATCTTTCACGGCGTCTAGAAAGTTCTGGCCGCCTCCCGAATCCAGGTCAAGTGTACCCCGTAAGCCGCCTTTCAAGTTTTGGTCTATAAGCGTGCCTTGAAAATTCTTTCTCCCCCGTCAAAAATCCTGTTTTCAGGGAGCGGCCCGAAAGATCCCCTGGCTCGGAAAATGCGCCTGCGTCGGCGCAAAGATTCCACGCAGGACGATCAGGCGAAGCAGGTGCTGAAGGGGATGTCAGACGTGGCAGAGGAGAAAAACAAGAAGATGGAGGTAGGGATTCCATGTGCAAGACGGTGCGTTGGTGTGTCAGGGGCAGCCTGGAGTGACTTGCTGCTGGGGCAGGGTGGTGTCGGAAGAGGGAAGACCGGCTGGTGAGTGGAAGGCCCCTAGTGGCAGGTGCAGGATTTTGGGGACCTCTGGAAATGGGGTCATAAGAACATAAGGGAAGCCATGTTGGATCAGACCAATGGCCCATCCAGTCCAACACTCTGTGTCACACAGTGGCCAAAACCCAGGGGCCATCAGGGGGTCCACCAGCATGGCCAGAACTCCAGAAGCCCTCCCATTCTTGCCCCCCCCAAGCCCCAAGAAGACAGAGCATCACTGCCCCAGACATAAGAACCTAAGAGAAGCCCTGTTGGATCAGGCCAATGGCCCATCCAGTCCCACACTCTGTGTCAGACAGTGGCCAAAACCCAGGTGCCATCAGGAGATCCACCAGCAGGGCCAGAACTCCAGAAGCCCTCCCACTGTTACCCCCCAAGCACCAAGAATATAGAGCATCACTGCCCCAGACATAAGAACGTAAGAGAAGCTAATGTTGGATCAGGCCAGTGGCCCATCCAGTCCAACACTTTGTGTCACACAGTGGCCAAAACCCAGGTGCCATCAGGAGGTCCACCAACTCCAGAAGCCCTCCCACTGTTGCCCCCCCCCCAAGCACCAATGGGGACCTCTGGAAATGGGGTCATAAGAACATAAGGGAAGCCATGTTGGATCAGACCAATGGCCCATCCAGTCCAACACTCTGGGTCACACAGTGGCCAAAACCCCCGGGGCCATCAGGAGGTCCACCATTTGGGTCTTCGCAGGGGTGGGCTACATTTGGTGGTCCATGGGGTCGCGAAGAGTCGGACTCGGCTGTGCGACTGAACAACAACAACAACAACAACAACAGGGGTGGGCTACATTTGGGCCAGGCAGATCATGTGAACTGAGAATTCTTGCACGCAAGATCTGTGCCATGCGGAAAAGACAGTGCGGCTAAGGCGACATGTCTGTTTTCTCTGCACATGGTGTGTCCCCCCCCCCCCCCCCGGCGCCTCTCACCCACTAGGAGAACGGGGATTTGAAGTACACTGACCTGAAGACCCGCCGTTGGGACCAGAGCCTAGAGAAGCCGCAGCTCAACTACTCCGAGTTCTTCACCGAGGACGTGGGCCAGCTGCCGGGCGTCTCCGTCTGGCAGATGGAGAACTTCGTGCCTGTCATGGTGGACGAGACTTTCCACGGGAAGTTCTACGAGGCGGATTGCTACATCGTGCTGAAGGTAAACGGGAGGCTTCGGCGATGGCCCGAGTCCGTCATCCTGGGAGGAACGGCGGGAGGTGAACATTGGTCACAAGTTCTGCCAGAGCTGTTCTTGGAAAAGGGCAGTTTCTGTCTGAGCTCTCTCAGCCCCGCCTACCTCACAGGGTGTCTGTTGTGGGGAAGGGAAGGGAAGGGAAGGGAAAGAAGATTGTGAGCCACTCTGAGACTCATTTGGGTAGTGAAGGACGGGGTATAAATCCCATCTCTTCTCCTCTTCTTCTGGTCGCTGTCTCTTGGCCTAACCAACCTCGGAAGGTTGTTGTCAGGATAAAATGGAGAATGTTTTAAGCCGCTCTGGGGGCCTAATGGAGTGGGCTAGAAGTATCTAAACTGAGTTTCCCAGTCCACCCACATTGGAGACACAGAGAGAAAAATACAAGAATTAAACATGGCCTTCGTTGGTGGTCTCCTTTGGACTGGGTGCTGCCATATATGAGCACAGGAACAGAGCCTCTCTACCCCTCACCTCTATGGTGCCCTGACTTTTTAACTTCCCATTGGTAGCTCTGGGCTGTCAGCTGGGTCCAGGGAGGGGGTCGCTTGAGAGCCAGTTTGGGGTAGTGGTTAGGAGTGTGGACGCTAACCTGGGTTTGATTCCCCACTCCTCCAAGCTGCTGGTGTGACCTTGGGTCAGTCACAAGTTCTTTCCGAGCTGTTCTCTCAAGGGCAGTTTCTATCAAAATACAAGAATTAAACGTGGCCTTTGTTGGTGGTCTCCTTTGGAATGAATGCTGCCATATATGAGCACAGTAACGGAGCCTCTCTACCCCTCACCTCGATGGTGCCCTGACTGGTTAACTTCCCATTGGTAGCTCTGTGCTGTCAGCTGGGACCGGGGAGGGGGGCGTTATGCTGCACTGTTGAGTCCGTGATGCTGCAGTCACTAGCCAATCAGACCTGGACAGGGGGAAATGCCTTTAACCCCAAGCCTGGCTCAAGAAATGGCTTCTTCCCAGACACTGCTAGATGATAACGGTTCCTTGAACTGGGAGATCTACTACTGGATCGGCCAGGAGGCCACGATCGACAAGAAGGCCTGCGCGGCCATACACGCCGTCAACTTGCGGAACTACCTAGGGGCCGAGTGCCGGACCATCCGGGAGGAGATGGGGGACGAGAGCGACGAATTCAGCCAGGTAAAGGCCCACCAGTTGAGAGATGTCTTTCTGACGTGGAGGATTCTTTGTACAGGGGAGATACTGGCCCCCGGGTTGTCTGTGGACTCCTCAGAATCCGCACTGGTCACACAACTTTAAAGAATAAGTCCTTCAGATTTAGGAGAGGAAAAGAGAGAAGCTTGAGAACAACAAAAGCAAACAAAAGCAAAAAAACAAAAGCAATTTTTGCATAGGATACTACTTGTTAGGGCTGCATACATGAATAGATTAATCAACTAAACTTTTGGTTGATTGGTCTATTTCTATTTGCAGGCCTTTCAACTAAAGCTTTCCTTTGTCGCTCTCTAGGGGATGAATGTTCATCCGCACAGAATAAAAGGCAAATACTAGAAACCGTATTTTTCCTCTGCATGCAGACTGGTAACGTGCGATTTAACGGCAACATTCAGTCTTGCATTCCTTCGGTATCTCCCCAAAGGGGCCTGGGTTCAGATTCTTGCAAATGAAGTCATGATGTGCTTGTAACACAGGATAGATCAACTTTGATTGATCGGCGTGTTAAAAGCCAGGTGCCTACTTAGCTAAAAATGGCAGCCTTTTCTCTAGCAGCCCTTCAGGGACCCATGAAGCTTATGGGCATAAGTTTGGTATAGAGCAGAGAATGGCGGGGAAGAGAGGAACGGGCGTGAATGCATTTGTGTGGCATTTATGTCAGGACACCTGTTTTTATTTCGAGAAGAGGCTTTTTTGCGAGTGGGGGGAACTACGGGTAAACCCCGTGATTGTTTTCAGCTGTTTTTAAAATCGTTTGAACCTTACTTTGTTATGGCCGCTTGGCAGGTCTTTGATCATGAGATCTCGTACATCGAAGGGGGCACGGCCAGTGGCTTCTTCACGGTGGAAGACACTCAGTATATCACCAGGTAATGACACCTTCACCCTCTTGGCCTGGGGGGAGGTAAAAAATTGGAGGTAGCTATCAAACACAGTGGCTGTGGTGGCTCAAGTGGTTAAGACGCTGAGCTGCAGGCCGGAAGGTCGGTAGTTCGGCAGTTCGAGACCCGAGTGCCGCGTGACGGAGTGAGCTCCCGTCTCTGGCTCCAACTTCTGCCAACCTAGCGGTTCGAAAGCAAGAAATTGCAAGTAGATAAATAGGGACCGCTTCGGTGGGAAGGTAACAGTGTTCCATGCACCTCGGCGTCTAGTCATGCTGGGTACATGACCACAGAGAAGTCTTCAGACAGCGCTGGCTCTTCAGCTCGGAAACATAGTTGAGCACCGCATCCCTAGAGTCAGATTCGACTGGCTTTTGAGCAAGGGAATCTTTACCTACCTTATCAAACACAGTCCTTAATAAAACAGTCTTCATCTGCCTCCTAGGGATCGAAAGTGAGAGGGCCAGGTGACCAGCCCTCGGGAGATCGTTCCATAAGCGTGGGGCTGCCACCGAAAAGCCCATCTCGTGTGCCCACTAGACAAGCTTCCTTAAGAACATAAGAGATGCCAATGTTGGATCAGGCCAAAGGCCCATCCAGTCCAACACTCTGTGTCACACAGTGGCCAGAAATACCAGTGCCATCAGGAGGTCCACCGGTGGGGCCAGGACACTAGGAGCCCTCCCACTGTTGACCCCCCCCCCCCAAGCACCAAGAAGACAGAGCCTCACTGCCCCAGAGTCCCTATCTATACCTTGTGGCTAATAGCCACTGATGGACCTCTGCTCCATATGCTTATCTAATTCCCTTTTGAAGCCGTCCATGCTTGTAGCCGCCACCACTTCCTGAGGCAGCGAATCCCAAGTGTTAATCACTCTTTGGGTGAAGAAGTACTTCCTCTTATCCGTTCTAACCCGACCGCTCTGCAGTTTCATGGAGTGCCCACGAGTTCTTGTATTGTGAGAAAGGGAGAAAAGTACCTCTTTCTGTACCTGCTCTTTCCCATGCATAATCTTATAAACCTCAATCATGTCACCCCTCAGTCGTCGTTTCTCCAAGCTAAAGAGCCTAAGCGCCTTAACCTTTCCTCATAGGGAAAGTGTTCCAGCCCTTTTATCATTCGAGTTGCCCTTTTCTGCACTTTTTCTAAAGCTATAATATCCTTTTTAAGGTGTGGTGACCAGAATTGCACACAGTATTCCAAATGAGGTTGCACCATTGATTTATATAAGGGCATTATGATATTCTCATCATCATCATCATCATCAAGTTTATTGTATTAGCCCTTGGCCATAACAAAACATAAATACAAACACAATCCTTATACATCACATTAAGTTATCCCTTCACTAACTTGCGCTGAATCCTAGCCTTAATCTTATCTTTTTTGCCGCCAAAGCAAACAGGGACATTCTGCAGGTAACATATACGTCCATATCAGAGAGCAAAAAAACAACCAACTCCTGTTTTAAGAATCCATTGTGCAAAGGTAAAATAGGGTATATAAATCTCTGCCTAAGTGATTCGTGCCATGAGCATCTCAGTAAATAGTGCTCAATATCATCCACTTCGCCCAAACCACATTGACAGATTCTTAACAGGTAAACCCATAAAACGACCAACACAGACCATTGAAGGAATGGCATGGAAGGCTGATCTCTTTTCAATACCCTCCTAATAATCCCCGGCATATCCTTGATTGATGGGATAGTCCGGAGGGCCTCTCCCAGTGACTTTTAATTTCCAGGCAGGAGTGTATTGGGAGAAGACAATCCTTTAGATACCCTAATCCCAAGCCGTATAGGGTTTTAAGTCTAGCAAGACGGCCTTTTCCTGCGCCTTCTGTTTTGAATTGCAGTTTCCGGTAAAGAGAATTATTTTGTTTTCCGATGCAGGCTTTATCGGGTGTACGGCAAGAAGAATATCAAACTGGAGCCGGTTCCACTGAAGGCAGTGTCTCTGGACCCTCGGTAAGTGACCGGCCAAGAGGATCGCTCCTCTGTAAGGAGGGAAGGAGACAGCAGAGAATCTTGGCAGAGCGCTTTCCAAATTTGGGGAGTTTTTAAAACTCTAGTAGAATCTCCCTTTTGCCGAGTTCTGTCGGGGAGAGGAAAAGATTCACTGAAGGCTTTTTTGCGAACAAAGCAGGCAGTTTTATTAAGAATGATCAATCTGATGCAAGCAGGGGTCATTTCGTAGAAAAAGAGCTAGGGGAACTCATTAGCATAACTTATTAGTATATGCCACACACCCTGACATCAGGGGCCCGGCGGTGGACCTGCAAGGCCAGCGGGAGTGCGAGGAAGCCCCGCCAAGGCCCTCCCTGGCCCCAGGCAGGCAGGGGTGGGGAGAGGCGGGGAGGAAGCAACTTACCCTCCCTCTTCTCCTGCCTCCTCCTGGCTGAATGAGGGCTGGAAGCGGGGTGGCCGGAAGCAGGGGGCGGGGCTTCGTCATGTGCCCCCCCCTGCACCTCACCCGGGGGAACTGCGTTCCCCCGCGTCCCCCCCCCGAAATGACCTCTGGATGCAAGCAAGAACAGATCATGCCAGAAGAAGAAGAGAAGAAGAGATTAGATTTAGATTCTACCCTTCACTCCTTTCCCTTCCCCTCCCCATAACAGACACACTGTGAGGGAGGTGGGGCTGAGAGAGCTCCTTTCGAGGACTGTTCTTGGGAGAACAGCTCTGAGAGAACTTGTGACTGACCCAAAGTCACACCAGCAGCTGCATGTGGAGGAGTGGGGAATCTAACCCGGTTCTCGCAGATTAGAGCCCGCGTTCTTACCCACTACAGCAAACCAGGATACTGAATGAGATTCAAAGTTCTTCCTTTATAGAATAAAAGAGACAAAATGTCAGGATCTAGTATTTCGAAAAGAATTCATCAATTCCGTTCTCAAACATAATTCCCTCCACCCTCTGTTTAGAGTACATCCTATATTTCTAAGAGGGACATAAGGAAAACAAACTTTCTGCACTTTTCCCTGAAAGATAAGGGTTGGCGCATACCCTTGACTGAGAGCCGGTCGCTTAGAGACCCGGAGGCCAAAGAAGAGAAGGGTGAAAGTATGGGCAGAAACATCCTAAAGTATAGCAAATCAATCCAAAAGATAACAGATTGTCAAGTCCTGGATGCAATCACTCTGTAGCAGCAAGATTTGTTTATTAAGAGGTAGAAAGGTTCCAAGCATAGACAGCTTCTGTGTCGGAACTGGGGAGCAGACGGCAGTTCCACCAATGTACTAAAAGCAAGAAATTCCACAAAGGCCAAGCGACCAATCATTGCTCCCATTCAGCCCACCACATGTCTGCCCCTGCCCTTGCAACTGCCCCTAGCACCTGCAAGCTAACGGTTACAGTATCTAGAACAGGGGTGGTCAAACTTGCTTAACGTAAGAGCCACATAGAATAAACGTCAGATGTCTAAGAGCTGGAAGATGTGAACAGATATTACACACATGCTTTTATTAGAAAATATGCAGATTTGCTTTTTATTAACATTACATGAGCAGGGCTCTTTTTGTAGAAAAAGCCCAGCAGGAACTCATTAGAATAATAGGCCACACCCAGCAGCAGGAACTCATTAGCATATTGAGCCACACCCATGACAGCACAGCTCATTAGCACATTAGGCCACACCCACATGTTACCAGAAGTGTGGTCATCCAGCCACACCCACCTTTCGCTTCTTATTCTGTTTACCTTGTTTGTTGTCAAAACCCTGGGCCTTTTTTTGGAGCAGGAACTCCTTTGCATGTTAGGCCACACACCCCTAATGTAGCCAATCCTAATGCGTTCCTGCTGTTGGGTGTGGCCTATTATGCTAATGAGTTCCTGCTGGGCGTGGCCAACTTGGGAGCCAGCCGGAACTCCGTTCCTGTGCGTTCCTGCCCAAAAATAGCCCTGCATGAGACTGCCAAAAATAAAAGCAAAAGGAATAAAAACAGATATTGATAATGATATTTATTTGTCCAATGATATTTATTTGTCTAAGAGAGAAAAATAGAGAGAGAGGTAGAAAGAATGAAAAGGAGAGAGAGAGAGAGAGAGAGAGAAACAAAGACAGCAAATAGATGGGGGGAGGGTGGGAGAGATGGAAAGAAAGCAACTTTAACTTTAAATGCGGCCTCCAAGCCCCCACCCCCAAGCCAGCTTGGAGAAGGGATTTAAAGAGACAAATGCCTTCTCTAAGCCGGCCGGTTGGGGCGGGGGAGACGGACTCTGAGAATGCATTTAAAGTTGCTTTCTTTCTCTGCCCCCCGCCACCTCAAGCCTATCCAGGGAGGGGAACACTGGCCGGGGGAAGGGAAGACCGATCGGGGAGGCGTGCCTCCCCTTCGCTTCCCCAGCCACCCTGCTGGGAGCCACAGAATATGTGTGAAGCTCCCCAGACTACAAGGCCACACAGAACGATGAAGCTCCCCAGACTACAAGGCCGCACAGAACGATGAAATCGTATACTTCCCAAGGTGTTCTCAACACACTCGGTAGGCCCCTGCATGAGAACTGTTACGAGCTGATACTGCCCAAGCGACGCAGACTGCAGACACATCCACTCCCCCCCCCCAGTTCCCGGCAGAGATGATAAACAGCAGTAGAGAAGAGAAGAAGAGATTGGATTTATACCCCACCCTTCACTCAGCGTCTCAGAGCGGCTTACAAACTCTTTTCCCTTCCCCTCCCCAGAACAGGCACCCTGTGAGGTAGGTGGGGCTCAGAGAGCTCTGAAAGAACTGGCCTTGAGAGAACAGCTCTGACAGAACTATGTCTTGCCCAAGGTCATCCAGCAGGTGCGAGTGGAGGAGTGGGGAATCAAACCCGGTTCTCCCAGATTAGAGTCCACGCACTTAACCACTACACCAAACTGGCAAAGAGTAAGGTTGCATGCAACATAGGAATTGTAGAAGAATGCATGTGAATCCATAACACAACCAATGGAATAATGACATGTGGGAGAGGAACCCCAACAGAACATGAGCGTAAGAAAACAGGAGATATTTGGCAAGCAAGGCCCGAGCTTGACAACAGATCGACCTTGGCCTGGCTAATCAAAGTTATTGCTAGGATCTTAAATTTTTTCTCAATTCTTAATGGAGAAATAAAATACTTAAGCGGTTGCAACCTGCTAGAGCTCTTCAGCTGGAAGGGTGTGTGTCTGAACGACTGACCCCATTGAAACAGACCAACGAGTGTGATACTAGGTCGTTCGATAGCCCCTTTGAACAGACGTGTTTCCGCTCGGACACATTTATTATTTATTTATTTTTATTTATTTATATTTATAAGTTCAATTTATACCCCACCCTCCCCATACAATTTATTTATTGTATGGCAGAGTTACATACAGGAAGCCTATAATAATTTTTAAAAATACGTAACCAAGTTGAAATGATGGGCTTGCAGACCGATTGGCCAGTCCCCATAAATACTGATATCCAGGGCTCTTTTTGTAGAAAAAGCCCAGCAGGAACTCATTAGCATCATAGGCCACACCCAACAGCAGGAACTCATTAGCATATTGAGCCACACCCCTGACAGCACAGCTCATTAGCACATTAGGCCACACCCACATGTTACCAGAAGTGTGGTTATCCAGCCACACCCACCTTTTGCTTCTTATTCTGTTTACCTTGTTTGTTGTCAAAACCCAGGGCCTTTTTTTGTAGCAGGAACTCCTTTGCATGTTAGACCACACACCCCTAATGTAGCCAATCCTAATGAGTTTCTGCTGTTGGGTGTGGCCTATTATGCTAATGAGTTCCTCCTGAGCGTGGCCAACTTGGGAGCCAGCCGGAACTCCGTTCCTGTGCGTTCCTGCCCAAAAATAGCCCTGCTGATATCTAAATTTTCAGTGCACTCGATTGCAACTGGAAAGAGTTCAAAGAGCTCTGTGACATCTTCCTGGGAAGTACAATGCTCACATTCCGGTGACAGGGAGGAAATAGTTTGGCAGGTTGCATCACAATCGCATTCGGGTCCTGGTGTTTTACCCCATTTAAACCACAGGTCCGCACACTTGCCAAAGCCTGTTCGTATTCGACTAGCCGTCTTCCATACTTCATGTGGCAAGGCAAACCCTGCAGGCCTCTTCTCGAGGTTTATCAGGTTATGGATATCGGGTGGAATTGATTGCATCCATGTTTGCAACCATTCATTCCCTAGATCGAAATTTTGTGATAGCAGGATTTGTGCAGATTGTTTTGCTGGGTGTTGGGATCTTAGTTTGGTTAAGCCCACGCCAGCCATGTCTTTGTGGATGATAACTAACAGGATGCACTCCCCAGAGACAGAAAAATCCACATCAAGCAATATCAGAGAATTTCAATAGAATAGAAAATTAATCTCTCCTTATAATAAAGGAGTTTTCGTGTGAGATGTTCCACACGCCTCCCCAGCCTTTGTGTCCCGGGTCTGTCGCTCAGTAGGGGGGCCAATCCCCTGCCTGCGTTGCCTCCCTCCCGTCGCCTCCGTCCTGCCCACAGACCCGCCAGGCAGTGACTCGCCCTCAGTCTCCAGGGAGCCGCTGGGCAGGATGGACGCTCTGGCGGCTGAATGCCTCTGACGCCCACCGCCTCGCCACCCGGCCTACGCCCGCACAGGGACCGACGCCCCACTGGCCTGCGGAGTGCTCGAGGTGACCCTGATGCTGCCGCAGCACGGCTGCCCAGGGAGACGGTGCTGACCCCTTCCAGCACCCCTCGAGCCGGGGAGCTTGCCAGGGGGCCGACAATGCGGGCCCAGCCCTCATTCCCCACCCGGCTTCCTCGCGCTGCAGCTCCCACGAGGACTCCCTTTCTCGCCACCGCTCCAGCATGACGTGCGGCACTGGGTCGGAGCCGGCGAGCCGTGCATCATGCTGCCACCGCGTGCGAACGGGACCCGCACCACCTTCCTCCCCCCACCACTCCACCTACGACCGCCGCTGTGAGGCAGCCAGCTGCAGCACCGCGCCCGCACTCCCGGATGCGCCTGCGCCAGTGCGCCTCAAGCGGGTGGTGGGGAGGCCGAGGCCGGGTGCTTTGACCCGCTGGCCCCTTGAGTGGGCGGGGGAGAGGGACGAGCCCGGCTGCCTTGGCCCGCCGCCACCTCTCCACTGCTGCCTCCATTGCATGGTGGTGGGGGCAGGAATGAGGCCGCCCACCTTGGCCTGCTGGGACCATGAATGCGCGGCGGGGGGAGGACCGCCTTGGCCCACCAGGCCGCCCACCTTGGCCCAGCAGCCCCTTGAACGCGCGACGGGGGAGGAACGACCCCAGCCACGTTGCCTCGGTAGCCCCTCGGGCAGCCGGGGGGGGGTCCAGTAGCCTTGGCCCGCCAGGGACTCAGGTGGCGGGGGGGCACCGGAAAGGAGGGAGTGCCGGGTGGCCAAGCTAGCGCTCGTTGTCTTCACTGCTACAACCGGCCTGCTTCCTATTATATCATAAAGCACAACACATAAAAGAGGCAATATGCACAATATGACAAAATCAGTGTAAGAAAACATCAAGAGTAAAGCAATTCCACACACAATTAAATATTAAGTCAACATGGATAGTCTTAGCAAACATAAGACGCTTATCAAATGTCCACAAACACTCCAAAGGAGGCACAATAAAGTGATAAGTTAATCACTATTTTTTTTAACTCAACGGTCGTTGAGACGTTGATTCAGACCATTTCGGAGAACAACCCTCATCATTTTTTTCTTCCTCCGCAAGAACAATAACAATGAGGAGCCTAAAAAAAAAAAAGCACAAAAGCAAAGGGCCCTGTATGTTTTCCTCTATTTTCCCACTATTTTTCATTTCTTGGGCTCTTTCAGATATACTTTATTTAGGATGCTTTTGTTATGATTGTCCATTGCTTTTGTGGTTCTTTGTTTTTTGTCTCAGGCAGGAGTCTTTCACATCACCTACTGCCCAAGACTCTGGAGAGTGGTAAAGAGGGGATGTGGCTCAGTGGCAGAGCCTCTGCTTGGCATGCGGAAGGCCCCAGGTTCAATCCCCGGCATCTCCAGTTAAAAGGACCAGGCAGTAGGTGACGGGAGAGACCTCCGCCTGAGACCCTGGAGAGCTGTCAAGAGGGGCTGTGGCTCAGTGGAAGAGCCTCTGCTTGGCACGCAGAAGGTCTCAGGTTCAATCCCCTGCAGCATCTCCAGTTAAAAAGGACCAGGTAGTAGGTGATAGGAAAGCCCTCCGCCTGAGACCCTGGAGAGCTGTCAAGAGGGGCTGTGGCTCAGTGGAAGAGCCTCTGCTTGGCACGCAGAAGGTCTCAGGTTCAATCCCCTGCAGCATCTCCAGTTAAAAAGGACCAGGTAGTAGGTGATAGGAAAGCCCTCCGCCTGAGACCCTGGAGAGCTGTCAAGAGGGGCTGTGGCTCAGTGGAAGAGCCTCTGCTTGGCACGCAGAAGGTCTCAGGTTCAATCCCCTGCAGCATCTCCAGTTAAAAAGGACCAGGTAGTAGGTGATAGGAAAGCCCTCCGCCTGAGACCCTGGAGAGCTGTCAAGAGGGGCTGTGGCTCAGTGGAAGAGCCTCTGCTTGGCACGCAGAAGGTCTCAGGTTCAATCCCCTGCAGCATCTCCAGTTAAAAAGGACCAGGTAGTAGGTGATAGGAAAGCCCTCCGCCTGAGACCCTGGAGAGCTGTCAAGAGGGGCTGTGGCTCAGTGGAAGAGCCTCTGCTTGGCACGCAGAAGGTCTCAGGTTCAATCCCCTGCAGCATCTCCAGTTAAAAAGGGTGATGGGAAAGGAGGGGATGGGAAAGATCTCCACCTGAGACCCCGGAGAGCTGCTTCCATGCTGAGTAGGCAATGTTGACCTTGATGGATTGAGGGTCTGATTCAGTAGAAGTCAGGTTTATGTTTTCATATGTCAGATGTCAAAACTGTGTCTGCTTTTCCGAGATGGAATTGAGTTGGGTTTTGCTTCAGCCAGGCCTCCGTAGATTTAAAGCAAAGATTGCAGCATCTCTGAGTCTTGGAAAGGCCAGAGCGTGACCTTCTTGCTGTTTCCCCCCCCCACCCCTGTTTCTGGGACTTCTCAGGTTCGTCTTCCTCCTGGACCACGGCCTCGATATCTACATCTGGAGGGGTGGCCAGGCCACTTTGAGTGGGACCACCAAAGCCAGGTAAGCCGCAAAGCAGCCCTGCCCCTTTCCCTCCCGCCCTTTGCCCTGTGGTACAAGCCGGCGAACTGTGCCCTGGTTGGGTGGTGAAGGAGCAGCCACAGTTGGGGGAAGGAGGGTGAAGGTCAGTGCTCCCTCCAAGCTGTGGAGTCCTGTGAGCAAAAATTCCACTTTGTGGGCTGCTGGCATTCAAGTTGTGAGCAAGCAATTTGGCTCCTGCCTGAATCAGTTTGCTCTGGAGCCCTCCTTCCTGGGCCGAGACAAAAATGTGTGAGCCGGAGGTTAGAAAACTGTGAGCTAGCTCACACCAACTCTGCTTAGAGGGAACGCTGGTGGAGATGCTGTGTATGAGTGGCAGGAGATGTTCAGAGATGCCCATCTTCCCCTTCAAGCCAAGATCTCCAGTTCCACCGCTAGCTGTTCCGCCTCCCCCACTCCCCCGCCCCAAAAGGATATCCCTCAGTAGCTTTAAGTTTGCAAGAGGAAGATGTTAGATGCAACCAGAAGATGTCCCCCCCCCCCCCAAGAGAGATTTAACCCTCACAGACTGAGAGCTCTTTTACAGGGTGGTTGTATGCAATGCTCCCCTCTAAGCTGTGGAGTCCTGTGAGCAAGAATTCTACTTTGTGAGCTCCTGGCATTGAAGTTGTGAGCCAGCAATTTGGCTGCTGCATAAATTAGTTTGCTCTGGAGCCCTCCTTCCTGAGCAAAGACAAAAATGTGTGAGCCGGAGGCTAAAAAACTGTGAGCTAGCTCACACTAACTCAGCTTAGAGGGAACACTGGTCAGGACGAACTGGACGGAGCAATGCTCCCCTCTAAGCTGTGGAGTCTTGTGAGCAAGAATTCTACTTTGTGAGCTCCTGGCATTGAAGTTGTGAGCGAGCGATTTGGCTACTGCAATAAATTAGTTTGCTCTCGAGCCAGCCTCCCTGAGCGGGGATAGAAATGGGTGAGCCGGAGGCTCAAAAACTGCAAGCTGGCCCACACTAACTCAGCTTAGGGGAAACACTGGTCCCCAACCTTGTCCCCAACCTTCGGGATTTCAAGGACAGATGTGGATGGCCGTGACAAAATGGCAGCCACCGGGGGGGGGGGGGGGGCGGTCCAACCAAAAACTTTAGGGAAATGCCGCTTTGAGGAGGAAGCAAGCAGGCATCAGGAAACACATCAGCAGGTGCCCTCGGGCACCACGTTGGGGAGCACTGATTATTAGACAGGTGCAAGGAGGAGGAGAAATCTATCATTGATAAGGGGATCTTGAGAGCAAAACAGAACCTCCAGAGGGGCTGTGGCTCAGTGGCAGAGCATCTGCTTGGCATGCAGAAGCTCTCAGGTTCAATCCCCGGCAGCATCTCCAGTTGAAAAGGACCAGGGAGGAGCTGATGGGAAAGACGCTCTGCCTGAGACCCTGGAGAGCTGTCAAGAAGGGCTGTGGCTCAGTGGTAGAGCCTCTGCTTGGCATGCAGAAGGTCCCAGTTTCAGTCCCCGGCATCTCCAGTTAAAAAGTACCAGGCAGGAGGTGATGGGAAAGACCCCCACCTGAGACCCTGGAAAGCAGTAAAGAGGGGCCATGGCTCAGTAACAGAACATCTGCTTGGCATGCAGAAGGTCCCAGGTTCAATCCCTGACATCTCCAATTAAAAAGGAACATAAATTAGTTTTCTCTGGAGCCACATCCTTCCTGAGCGAAGACAGAAATGGGTGAGCTGGAGGCTAAAAAACAGTGAGCTAGCTCACACTAACTCAGCTTAGAGGGAACACTTGTGGGGGGAGGCGTGTAATGGAGCGGGTAATCATATACACAGCTCTGAGCTCTTGGAGGGAGTGGATTAAAATTACTAAAAGATAGAAGGGAAGAAGCTGTTTAATAAGGGGTCTCACCCTGTTCTCCAAAGTGTCCCTGCTTGCCTTTCTTCGAAAGGAGAAGGAAAGGGCGTGGCACTGTCTGGCAATGCTCAATTGTAATTCCAGTTTTGCGACCCACCTGGCTGTGGCCGGCCAGGGACTCAAGCAGAGACACACCTTCTCCAGCGCCCGCCCCCTGAGAGAGTTTAATGACTTCTCCATGCCAGTCGGTCATTTGGCAGGCCGCCTTCCTCTCCGGGAACCGACCGCCTAACAAACCCCTCTGTCACCCCCGCCCCAGGCTCTTTGCGGAGAAGATCAACAAAAACGAGCGGAAGGGGAAAGCGGAGATCATCCTGCTGAGCCAGACGCAGGAGACGGCCGAGTTCTGGGACGTCCTCGGGGGGCAGCCGGAAGAGATCAAGCCGAACGTCCCCGACGACTTCAAGGCCCCCAGACCCAAGCTCTATAAGGTGGGGATGATAATTCTAGATCTGGCCACGTGAGACAGTGATCCTAAGTCTTTAAGAACCCTTGAATATGAATTTAAGGAGGCCAGAAGGTATGGTTGCCAGCTCCGGGTTGGGAAATTACTGGAGATTTCGGGATGCAGTCTAGGGGAGGGGACCTCAGTCGGGCACAGTGCCATAGACTCCACCCTCCCAAACACCCATTTTCTCCAGGGGAACAGATCTCTGTCGTCCGGAGATCAGTTGGAATTCCAGGAGATCTCCAGGCCCCACCTGGAGTTTACAACAAACAGGATCACGGTGTATAATAGCTAGTAAAACAGCAAATCACCGTGTACAGTTAAACAAAATTTGTTGGTTTTTATATGCAATGTTTAGAATTCAATTATTAACAAAATTACAGCAATAGCACTACAATATGCAGTATAAAGCTTAGCAGTACGTACAGAGTAATACAGTACTAGTTGCAGACAAACGACGGAGTTCTAGTACACTATCCGTTTGCGTGTCCTTCTTCAGGTTTGTCATTCTGTAATTATTTCTTCATTAGAATGAAGTGCTGCAAGCCATATTTCAAAATGCTAATTGTTATACAATTTTTTGAGTACGCTACCGCGCTTAGATTCTGGTGACTGGGGAGCTCCTATAGCAAGCTCTAATGTGACTGGGTCTACAGCATATACTAATTGGCTAAGCTTCCCTCAGTCTTAGCCAATTATTATATGCTGTAGACCCAGTCACATTAGAGCTTGCTATAGGAGTTCCCCAGTCACCAGAATCTAAGAGCGGTAGCGTACTCAAAAAAGGACAAACCTAAAGACGGACACGCAAACGGATAGTGTACTAGAACTCCGTCGTTTGTCTGTAACTAGTACTGTATTACTCTGTACGTACTGCTAAGCTTTATATTGCATATTGTGTTATTATTGTAATTTTCTCCTAATGCTTGAGGCTGATTGCAGATTTTTTATTTTACAGTCAAGGGGATGGACTACCTGTGGGAAATGCGGGTGGGGAAAAAACTACAGATAACGCTTGGGCAGCGTTTGAACCGAACGTGCACAGAATTGACAGGACCGAAATGGACGGGCTCCTTATTGCCTTGCCCCCCCCGCCCCCCCGCCCCCCCGCAAACTTGTCCTCTTTTTGGTGTAGCAGTTTGGTATAGTTGTGAAGTCTGCAGACTCTAATCTGGGAGAACCGGGTTTGATTCCCCACTCCTCCACTTGCACCTGGCTGGATGACCTTGGGCAAGCCACAGTTCTGGCACAGCTGTCCCAGAAAAAGTTCTGGCACAGCTGTCCTTGAAAAAGAGCCGTTTCTGTCAGAGTTCTCTCGGCCCCGCCTACCTCACAGGGTGTCTGTTGTGGGGAGGGGAAGGGAAAGGAGTTCGTAAACCGCTCTGAGACACCTTTGGGTAGTGAAGGGCGGGGTATAAATCCAATCTCTTCTTCTTCTTCTTCTCTTCTCTCTCCCCTCCCGCACAGGTCGGCTTAGGGCTGGGGTACCTGGAGCTGCCCCAAATCAACTATAAGCTCTCAGTAGAGCACAAGAAGAGGCCTAGTGTGGACCTGCTCCCGGAGATGAGATTGGTAAGTGGGGAGGTGGTGGGGCGTCAAGGAGAAGATTTCCCCTCTCCCAGCAATTCCCGGAGACCCCTGAAACTGGCACAAGATGTAGGAATAGCCGGCCGTTTTGGAAACTTTCAAAAAGGGTCCCCAACCTTGTCAAAGAGTGGGCACGTTCGGGATTCCAAGGACAGGTGCTGGGCGTCAGAACAAAATGGCAGCCACAGAGGGGGCAGATCCAACCAGAAATTCAGGGAAGAGAGGCTTTGAGGAGGAAGCAAGTGGGCATCAGGAAACACATCAGTAGGTGCCTGCGGGCACCACGTTGGGGAACACTGATTATTAGGAAGGTGCAGGGAGGAGGAGAAATCTATCGTTGATAAGGGGACCCTGAGAGCAAAACAGAACTTCTGGAGATTGTATACCTCTGAATGTCAATATCTATGGACAGGAGGTTGTCTGAGCCATCAGAGGGGCAGCAGATCATCTGCTTGGTGTGCAGAAGGTCCCTGGTTCAATCCCCGGCATCTCCAGTGTAAAGGACGAGGCAGGAGGTGATGGGAAAGACCTCCACTTGAGACCCTGGAGAGTTGTCAAGAAGGGCTGTGGCTCAGTGGCAGAGCATCTGCTCGGCACGCAGAAGGTCCCAGGTTCAATCCCCGGCATCTCCAGTTAAAAAGGACCAGGCAGGAGGTGATGGGAAAGACCTCCACCTGAGACCATGGAGAGCTGTAAAGAGGGGCCGTGGCTCAGTGGAAGAACCTTTGCTTGGCACGCAGAAGGTCCCAGGTTCAGTCCCCGGCATCTCCAGCTAAAAAGGACCAGGCAGGAGGTGATGGGAAAGACTTCCACCTGAGACCATGGAGAGCTGTAAAGAGGGGCTGTGGCTCAGTGGAAGAGCCTCTGCTTGGCACGCTGAAGGTCCCAGGTTCAGTCCCCGGCAACTCCAGCGAAAAAGGACCAGGCAGGAGTTGATAGGAAAGACCGCATCTGTAGACCCTGGAAAGCTGCTGCTAGTCTGAGTAAACAATACTGCCTTTGATGGAACAAGGGTCTGACTCCGTATAAGGCAGTTTCAGGTGATTTCAATCCCCGGGATCTCCAGTTTAAAAGGCCGAGGCAGGAGGTGAGGGGAAAGGAGCAGACTGCCAGCCTGAGCAGACAAGAGTGATCTTGATGGGCCAAAGGCAGCTTCATGTCTTCATGTGATTGGCCAGTTTTTGTTAGAAATGGAATGTTGGGCCAGAAGGACCCTTGGTCCGAACCAGCCATCGTTGAGGTCTGTTCTTGAAGGTTAAGGAGAGAGATTTCTCTTGGATATTGTAGCTCTGCAGGCAAGAGGATTGGGGAGAGAAAGGGTTAAGAGAATTACCTCATACTCTTGGGTACACTTGGCCGTTGGCCCCACTCTTCATCAGTTAGCCGTCAAACCTTTTTGGCCGTTGCTGGCCTTCTGTTTCATTTTATACCGGACCTCTCGTCTTCTTTCTCTGACCTGGACTTGGAGCTGTAGCAAGTTAACCTTTTTTAAAAAATATATATTTTTATTGTTTTCCACCAATGTAGAAAGAAACATAGGTATATATAATGATATACATCAAGAACGAATCACAACATCAAAATCACGAAACACCAGGGCTATTTTTGGGCAGGAACGCACAGGAACAGAGTTCCGGCTGGCTCCCGAGTTGGCCACGCCCAGCAGAAACTCATTAGCATAATAGGCCACACCCAACAGCAGAAACTCATTAGGATTGGCTACGTTAGGGGTGTGTGGCCTAACATGCAAAGGAGTTCCTGCTACCAAAAAAGCCCTGGGTTTTGACAACAAACAAGGTAAACAGAATAAGAAGCAAAAGGTGGGTGTGGCTGGATGACCACCCCTCTGGCAACATGGGGATGCAGCCTAATATGCTAATGAGCTGTGCTATCAGGGGTGTGGCCTAATATGCTAAGGAGTTTCTGCTGTTGGGTGTGGCCTGTTATGCTAATGAGTTCCTGCTGGGGGTTTTCTACCAAAAAAGCCCTGCGAAACACATTGTACCCTTATAGATTTGTTGCAATATATAAGAACAACAAATACTTTTGACCAAACTTTAAACTAGATTCAGCGTGAAGAGTGTATGCAATATGCCTTTAACTAATTTGTGTGGTGTCTAAGAGTTGAGACCAGAATTCACAACTAGTCAGTGAGGTGTTTAAACTATAGAGGTATCGCTTATACAAAGCGCGCTTTATGAGTGTAAAAAAGCGAGATAGATTGGATTGTATGGTTGGCATTCTGTTTTTAGGATATATTCCAAGAATGGGAGCCATTTCTCATTAGAACTGGACTGTCTAGGGTATATTTCAGATTGTTGCAATCGGTCAGTGATCTTCTCCCTAATATAGTGGTCCCAGATTCTAATAATCCAGTTGTTGCAAGTTGGGGCATTAGGAGATTTCCATTTGGATGCAATTAGATTTTTTGCAGCAACCAAAAGGCTGCGTATGAGATCTTTTCTAATTTTTGGGATGTTCACATTTTGCCAATTATCTAGAAAAACTAACCCATTCCCCTGTCTGCTTCCCCTCTTTCGTAGCTTCAGAGCCTGCTGGACACCAAGTCGGTCTACCTCCTGGACTGCTGGTCGGACGTCTTCATCTGGATTGGCCGCAAGTCCCCTCGCCTGGTGCGGGCGGCTGCCCTGAAGCTGGGCCAGGAGCTGTGCAGCATGTTACACCGCCCCAAACACGCCCTGGTCATCCGCAACTTGGAGGGCACCGAATGCCAGGTGGGAGACTGTCAGCTAAGCTGCCATGAGTAGGAAGAGGCTTTCTAATTGTTATGCATTCCTTCCCATGCGCTTCATTGCTTCACAGCTGCAGCGCTTATCTGTAAAGAGTGACTGGAGGAGTTGTGGTGTCTACCTTCCGTGGGATCGTCCTGGTTCCCAGCTTCGCTGCCGTTAGTGACTCTTGCCGTTGCCTGTGCGCGGGAGCCCATCTAATTGGGTATTGCTAGGGGGGGGCGCATACGAATGCCCTATATCCTATTATGCCAACAACAACAACAATAATACAGTCCACAGTAAACAATGGCCAAAAAAACAGCAAAAAACAACTGTGTACTGCACAAACCCGCACCAAAGTTAACAAAAAGAGACTTCAACACAAAGGTAATTCAACACATGTAATCCATCATAGGAAAATACAAAAGTCCACAATATCCCAAAGGGAAAGAACAAAGTCCAGAATAGAAATTTCTCAAAGGGAAACAATGAAGTCTGGAATAGATATCAACACTTTTCCTAGGTATTGTTCAGTGTTTCGGACTTCAGGAACAAAAAGCTATAAGAACATACAAAATACAAACATTTTTTACTGCCATTTAAGCCACTTAATATTTCATAAAGTACAAACATTTTACACTTATTTCACAAAGTCTCATATAATCTTACCCACTACAGGAAGTCTCATTGCAATTTCTTAACAGGCAAACTTTATTCAGTTTCTCTGGAAAAGAGAATGTCTCCTTACTGTCCTTTCTATTCCGGACTTTGTTCTTTCCCTTTGGGATATTGTGGACTTTTGTATTTTCCTATGATGGATTACATGTGTTGAATTACCTTTGTGTTGAAGTCTCTTTTTGTTAACTTTGGTGCAGGTTTGTGCAGTACACAGTTATTTCCTATATCCTATTATGCGCATAGGTAACCCGCCATTCCTAACAGTGTTCATGTTATTGCATCTATAGCTTTTCAATAAAAGTAAAGCCTTCCTGGAAGCGTGGACTTCGTTGTTTTGCTGTGGATCCTGACAGAGACCCGGAGATCTGAACACGAGATCCACCTAGGCTGGGTGGGGCCAACGGAGTGGGTAGAGCCAGAGGTGGAAATTGGATCTCCGGAACCGGGAGGATTCTTATTTCCGAAAATTTATTTAATTCATTTTCTCCCCGATGGAGACCCGAAGCCACTGACATCACGTCACCTCTCCTCTCCTCCATTTTATCCTCACAACAAGGTGAGGTGGGTGAGGCTGGGAGTTTGTGACTTGCCCAAGGACGGACAAGAGGAAATACGGCTTTACACAGAGAGTGGTTAAAATGTGGAAATTCGCTGCCAGGGGATGTAGTGATGGCCACAGGAATCAACAGCTTTAAAAGGGGGGTTAGATAGGTTCATGGAGGATAAGTCTATCAGTGGCTACTAGCCATGGTGGCTGAGGGGAACCTCCACATTCAGAGGCACTAAGCCTCTGAATCCCAGAGCCAGGAGGCAACATTGGGGGGAGGCTTCGGCCTCTATGCCCTCTTGGCCCTCTTGGGAACAGGTTGGCCACTCAGACAGGATGCTGGACTAGATGAACCACTGGTCTGATCCAGCAGAGTTTTTCTTGTCTTCTTATAGGCCTTGGGCTCTATACCCTGTTGTTGGCCTTCCAGAGGAACTGCTTGGCCATTGTGTGAGATGGGATGCTGGCCTAGATGGACTCCTGGTCTGATCCAGCAGGGCTCTTCTGAGGTTCTTCTCAGGGGAAGGCCTCGGCCTCCATGCCGTGTTGCTGGCCCTCCAGAGGAACTGGTTGGCCACTGAGTGAGACAGGAGGCTGGACTGGATGGACCCTCACTGGTCTGATCCAGCAGGGCTCTTCTGATGTTCTTCTCAGGGGAAGGCCTCAGCCTCTCTGCCCTGTCGTTGGCCCTCCAGAGGAACTGGTTGGCCCCTGTGTGAGGCAGGATGCTGAACTAGATGGACCCTCACTGGTCTGACCCAGCAGGGCTCTTCTGAGGTTCTTATCAGGGGAAGGCCTCGGCCTCTCTGTCCTGTTATTTCTTAAGGGATCATAGAGATGGTCTTTCAGTCCTTTGGGGTCATGGACCATGGTGGCCAATAGTGGAGACAACCCTTTGAACCTCTAAGCAAAGACTCGTTAAAGAGTCATTAAAGGAAGGGACTGTTCCCGTTGAGCTCTCTTTTGCAAACGGGGCGTAGGGGGGTTCCTAATTTGTGTCGCCTCCCAATTTGTGTCGGCAAGAGCAAGCACAGAGCTGGCATACTGTAGGCAGGTAGATTCAGATGGTGGTGAAAAAAAGCCATCGAGTGACAGCCAACTTCGGCCAACACCATAGAGTTTTCAAGGCTAGAAATGAAATGGAGGTGGTTGGCCATGGCCTGAATCTGCGTAGCAACCCTGGGCTTCCTTTGGCGGTCTCCCATCCAAGTACTCACCAGGTCCGACCCTGCTTAGCTTCCCAGATCTGACGCGATCGGGCGAGCCTGGCCCATCCAGGTGGAGGCTGGGCAGAAAGACTTCCTCTTAATGAGACCGCCTCACTTCTTCCTTCACCGGCAGGTCTTCAAGTCCAGATTCAAGAACTGGGACGACGTCTTGAAGGTCGACTACACCCGCAACGCCGAGGCGGT
>NW_015160210.1:1160600-1178236 GCF_001447785.1 Gekko japonicus
TCAGCAGGTGGGCGGCCTCTCGGGCAAAGTGCAGAAGGACGCGGAGAAGAAGGACCAGATGAAGGCGGACCTGACGGCCCTCTTTCTGCCCCGGCAGCCCCCCATGCCCCTCAGCGAGGTAGGCCTTCGGGGCGGGGGGAGAAGATGAGCAAACAAAGGTTATCATCAGGGGAGGGGCCAACTTCCTGTGGGTCACTGCTGCGCGCGCCCCCCCCCCCTTCCCCGAGAACCAAGCACAACGCAAATTCCTCATGTTTAATTATTAGGGTTTAATAATGTTCACTAAAAGGCAGGGCTATTTTTGGGCAGGAACGCACAGGAACGGAGTTCCGGCTGGCTCCTGAGTTGGCCACGCCCAGCAGGAACTCATTAGCATAACAGACCACACCCAACAGCAGAAACGCATTAGGATTGGCTACATTAGGGGTGTGTGGCCTAACATGCAAAGAAGTTCCTGCTACAAAAAAAGGCCCTGGGTTTTGACAACAAACAAGGTAAACAGAATAAGGAGCAAAAGGTGGGTGTGGCTGGATGACCACACTTCTGGTAACAGGGGGCTGCGGCCTAATATGCTAATTAGCTGTTCTGTCAGGGGTGTGGCCTAATATGAAGAAGAAGAAGAAGAAGAGATTGGATTTATATCCCGCCCTTCACTTGGAGTCTCAGAGCGGCTGACAAACTCCTTTCCCTTCCCCTCCCCACAACAGACACCCTGTGAGGTGGGTGGGGCTGAGAGAACTCTGGCAGAAACTGCTCTTTTTCAAGGACAGCTGTGCTAGAGCTTGTGACTGACCCAAGGTCACATCAGCAGGTGCAAGTGGAGGAGTGGGGAATCAAACCCGGTTCTCCCAGATTAGAGTCCGCACACTTAACCACTACACCAAACTGCTAATGAGTTTCTGCTCTTGGGTTTGGCCTGTTATGCTAATGAGTTCCTGCTGGGCTTTTTCTACAAAAAAAGCCCTGCTAAAAGGTAAAGGTTCCCTTGCTCTAAAGCCAGTCGAGTCCGACTCTAGGGTTGCGGTGCTCATCTCCGTTTCCAAGCCGAAGAGCCAGCGCTGTCTGAAGACGTTTCCGTGGTCATGTGGCCGGCATGACTAAACACCAAAGCGCACGGAACGCTGTTACCTTCCCAGTGAAGTGGTACCTATTTCTCTACTTGCAATTTCTTGCTTTCGAACTGCTAGGTTGGCAGGAGCTGGAACTAGAAACAGGAGCTCTAGTTCCTTAATAATGTTCACTACACTACTACATAATAATAATAGGAGGGAAAAACAAGTGTAGTAAACAGACTCAACGATTACAACTCGTCAAGAAGCTGAAGAACATGTAATGGAGAATGATGTATACAAAGCAGCTACCACGAAAAAGTACAACGTGTAAACAATGGAGAACGACTAAATTATTCGACATTGTGTCCGGATGTTTGATAACAACGTTTCAACGTTCATCCTTCATCAGGGTGTTCTATAATAAAATACATAACTAGACTAATGTTGCACGCAGCCTCACTTATGGAATATTGTAGCTCTGGTAAGATGCCAAGAGGTTTGCGCGTTCAGAAAGGACCAGCAGTGTTTCTAGATGATGAAGAATTTAAAAGAAAATGGATAGAAATATTGAACAAGTGCTCATATGATTTAATGTTATTGATAATTGATCAGGCAGATGTGGAAACCAATAAGGCCCAAACTGACATAGATGGGCTAGAG
Organism: Gekko japonicus; assembly: GCF_001447785.1. Taxonomy (NCBI): domain Eukaryota; kingdom Metazoa; phylum Chordata; class Lepidosauria; order Squamata; family Gekkonidae; genus Gekko; species Gekko japonicus. The sequence goes on from NW_015160210.1 coordinate 1,162,313, forward strand.
CTCTGGGTTGGGAAATCCCTGGAGACTTTGGGGATGGATCCAGGGGTGGGTGGGGTTTGGGGAGGGGAGGGGCCTCAGCAGGGTACAATGCCCTAGTGTGCCCCCTCCAGAGCAGCCATTTTTCTCCAGGTGAACTGATCTTGGTAGCCGCCTTCGGCACAGAGACTCAAGGTGAATTCCAAAATGTACAACTTGTGCAGTGAAAAAAGCCTGAGACCATTTCTGGCCTCCAACTTATACTTTATCAGTTAATCAACCGTATTATCAGATTAAAAACAAGAAGATAGAAGATGGTGGAACTGAGGAAGCTAATAATTATCATGTATGTTTCAATGCCTAATTAATGATCATTTTGAAAGAACGAAAAAAGAAGCACACTGCTTGTGTAATAAAGAGATATAAATGTAATATAGCGACATATAAGTTGAATTGATATAATTTAGTTTATACATTAGATGATGTGATATACAATTTGTGTATCTTTTTGTTGTTGTAAGTAATATAGTTCTTCGATTAAATTTTTAAAAAACCAGAAAAAAGCCCCAAACAGCCAATAAACAACCCAGTAAGCCCAGGATGACAAAAAGTAGGGACACCATGAGCGTCAGGGTCGACCAGAGAGCCATGGGTTCAAATCCCGCTCTGCCCCAGAGCTTTGGTTACCGATCCCCGCCATGATGCATGTGTGCCCGTTTCTCTCTCTCTCTCGGGGACAGGCGGAGCAGCTCATGGAAGAGTGGAACGAAGACTTGGACGGCATGGAAGGGTTCGTCCTGGAAGGCAAGAAATTCGCCCGCCTGCCGGAGGAGGAATTTGGGCACTTTCACACCCAGGATTGCTACGTCTTCTTGTGCCGGTAACGAATCGTCCAGTTCTCTGTTCTCCCTTCTGTACTTGCCCAGGAAAAGACTGCCCCGATGTGGGGAACCGGGCTTGTGATTCCGTAAGCTAGTGCCAATCGCCAGGACATCTCTGTGCCAGGGTGGCATTTGCCAGTTTTTTTATGGCACCTGGCCAAAGCTGGCATTGTGGGTGGGCATCATTGAGTAGCTGACCCACGACCCTTGGAAGGACCCCCTGCTGTAAAGCCTCTCTCTGGACAGATGGGCATTTCCCTTGTGCAAACCGGGGGCAATTTCTAGTACTTCGAAGCTAGTGTGTTTTTCTCTCGGGAAGCGGGGCAGATGAATGGCGGAGGAGGAGATTGGATTTATACTCCGCCCTTCACTACCCAAAGGAGTCTCAGAGCGGCTTACAAACTCCTTTCCCTTCCCCTCCCCACAACAGGCACCCTGTGAGGCAGGTGGGGCTGAGAGAGCTCTGATAGAAACTGCTCTTTTTTTCAAGAACAGCTCTTATCAGAACTATGGCTTGCCCAAGGTCATCCGGCCAGGTGCAAGTGGAGGAGTGGGGAATCAAACCCGGTTCTCCTAGATTAGAGTCCGTGCACTTCACCACGACACCAAACTGGGGAGCAGTTTTTTCAAGCAAGCTTTGGCTTATAGTTTGGTGCAATGGTTAAGAGTGGCAGACTCTCATCTGGAGAACCAGGTTTGATTCCCCACTCCTCCTCCACATGCAGCCAGCTTGGTGACCTTGGGTCAATCAAGAGCTGTTCTCTCAAGGGCAGTTCTCAAGAGAGCTCTCTCAGCCCCACCCACCTCACAGGGTGTCTGTTGTGGGGAGGGGAAGGGAAAGGGATTGTAAGCCCCTCTGAGACTCCGAGTGAAGGGCGGGGTATAAATCCAACTCTTCTTCTTCTCCTCCTCCTCCCATTGGGAGCAATCTCTGGTACTTCGAAGCCGGTGTGTTTTTTCCTTTACCAATGCTGTTTCAGAAGGTGGGTGCAGATGGATGTCCGAGGCTGATCATATGGGGAGCAGTTTTTCAAAGCAAGCTTTGGCATTCCCCTGGTGCACACCGGTGGCAATTTCTGGTACTTCGAAGCTGGTGTGTTCTTCCTCTACCGATGCTGTCTCTGGAGGTAGGAGCGGATGGATAATAGAGGCGTTGTGTGCTTGGCTTTCAGGTACTGGGTGCCTGTGGAGAACGAGGAAGACGAGGAGAAGAAGAAGAGGAGCAGGGCAAAAGGCGCTACTGAAGGGGAGGAGGCAGCCGAGGAGGAAGAGGAAGAGGAGGAAGAGGAGAAGCAGCCCGAGGAGGATTTCCAGTGCGTGGTGTACTTCTGGCAGGGGCGGGAGGCCTCCAACATGGGCTGGTTGACCTTCACCTTCAGCCTTCAGAAGAAGTTTGAGAGCCTCTTTCCTGGCAAGCTGGAGGTGGGTGACGCGAGGGGGCGGGCTCGCAGGGGGAGCTGGGTGGAAGCAGCTTTTTGACAGGCTTTCTGGTTTTGTTGAAATCGGGATCCTCTTCCATGCAGAAAGGCTGTATCTGTAGAGACACATTTTCATGCCCGTTTACTGAGCTGCGGGAGCTGCGGTGGCTCAAGTGGTTAAGACGCTGAACTGCAGGCTGTGGAAGGTCAGTAGTTCAGCAGTTCGAGACCTGAGTTGCCGCATGACGGAGTGAGCTCCCATCTCTAGTTCCAGCTCCTGCCAACCTAGCAGTTCGAAAGCAAGAAATTGCAAGTAGATAAATAGGTACCACTTCGGTGGGAAGGTAACAGCGTTCCGTGCGCCTTGTTGTTTAGTCATGCCGGCCACATGACCACAGGAACGTCTTCGGACAGTGCTGGCTCTTCGGCTTTGAAACGGAGATGAGTACCGCAACCCTAGAGTCGGATTCGACTGGCTTTCGAGCAAGGGAACCTTTACCTTTTTTACTGAGCTGCGGTGGCTCAGCAGTTAAGATGCTGAGCTGCAGACCGGAAGATCGGTAGCTCAGCAGTTCGAGACCCGAGGTCTGCGGGACAGAGTGAGCTCCCGTCTCTGGCCCCACCTCCTGCCAACCGAGCAGTTCGAAAGCAAGAAATTGCAAGTAATAAATAGGCATCGCTTCGGTGGGAAGGGAACAGCATTCCGTGTGCCTCAGCGTTTAGTCACGCCGGCCACATGACCGCAGAAGCATCTTCGGACAGCGCTGGCTCTTTGGCTTGGAAACGGAGGTGAGCACCGCCCCCTTAGAGTTGAATCCGGCTGGCTTTCAATCAAGGGAAACCTTTACCTTTTGACTATTTTTGCAGAATCTATTCTAATTTTGCAGGCCTTGGAAAGGGACTGGGGGCATGAAGCTATAAGGACTCCTCCTCCAAAAATTCACTGACCACTGGAAATGTGGTCCAGCATCCCTTCAATGGCCACCATCTGGCTTTTTCTGCCCATCTGCCCTGCTGAAGTTGTCTTGGCCGCCGAAATAGTAACCAAAATGATATAGGACGGTGTTTCCCGATCTGCGGGTCAGGACCCAAAGGTGTTTAATTTTTGTGCACACGACCGCACAGTGTCTCATATGGCCCTCTGGATGGCGTCTAGGCCCACGTCAGCGCATCGCGCATCATGTTCTTAGCAAGCGTGCGGGTTCCCTAACCCTCCTGCATGCTCTTTGCAAACTGCAGGTCGTCCGCATGACGCAGCAGCAGGAGAACCCCAAGTTCCTCTCCCACTTCAAGCGGAAGTTCATCATCCACAAGGGGAAGAGGAAAGCCCGGGACGCCAACCTCCAGCCCAGTCTCTACCACATCCGGACCAACGGAAGTGCCCTCTGCTCACGGTACAGTGCCCCTGCCCTGGATCCACAGAGGCCTCGCGCCTTCCCCCTAAACAGGGTTTTAATTTCCAGGCCGCCTTTTCAGAGCATTAAACCTGGAACCCGGTCTTCCAACTTGTGGAATAATTACCGTGCCTCTGAGCATGGGCAGAGTACTTTTACTGTTAGCCATTGTATAAGATAAATGAAAAACTCCCTCTCTTCTCCTTCGTAGCTGCATCCAGATCAACACGGACTCCAGTCTCCTGAACTCGGAATTTTGCTTCATCTTGAAGGTAACTCGATCGATCTGTGCATCGTCTTCTGCCAAAACCCATGGCTATTGGCGGTGCCTGCCGTAACCCCAGTGTGCTGCCCTCAGCAGATTTTCCCAAGGGTCGTGACCGATGCTCCCTCCAAGCTGTGGAGTATAGTGAGCAAAAATTCTGCTTTGTGAGCTACTGGTGTTAAAATTGTGAGCGAGCAATTTGGCTGCTGCATAAATTAGGTTGCTCCGGAGCCATCCTTCCTGAGCTGAGACAAAAATGTGTGAGCCGGAGTAGGATATTCAAGAAGTCAAATTGTGCTGGTATCGTATTTCTTTAGCTTTTTATTGCTGGCGTAGTGGGATCTGGGAAACTATGTTTCGAATCCCCAATCTGCCAGGGATATTTATTAGGTGACTTCGGGTCTCTTTCTCTCTCTCACACACACACACAGAGCCTACCTACCTCACAGGTTTGTTGGAAGGTTACAATGGGGCAGGGAAGCTCAATGTTGTATGCCATTTTGGGTCCACTACTGGAGTGCAGCTACTTGGAGAAATTAATTTTAATTTCATTTTTCAATTTATATCTCGCCCTCCCCGCAAAGCAGGCTCAGGGCAGGTTCCAACCCGTTTTGATCTGCTGAGTGCAGATCTACAACAATAAAAACAAGATAACAGAATATATACAATGAATACAATAAAATAACTACAGCACTAAATACTTTTATGATAAATCATACCTCAGCAGACACATGAGAGCGACTCATTGCGGGGAGGCCAGATTGAGTTGGATATCCACTGCCTCAACTTGAAGGCCTGGCGGAAGAGCTCCATCTTGCAGGCCCTGCAGAACTGTAAAAGCTCTGCAAATAAATGTGATAAATCACTGTAAATAAAGGTGACAGAGTTGGTTGTGTCCTACGTAACGTCTGCCACGATACAGTTCAGAACCAAAAACATTAGTGGGATAGTTCCCCCATAATCAGGGCCGATCTTTCTGACCCCTTTAAAACAGTCGGGGCCTTTTCCACCCACCCATCCCTGACCCCCGCTTTTGCTTCATTTGTATATTTATTTGCTTTGCTTTCCAGGTTCCCTTCGAGAGCACCGACAATCAGGGCATCGTCTACACTTGGGTGGGACGAGCCGCCGACCCGGATGAAGCGAAGCTGGCCGAAGACATTATGAACCACATGTTTGATGATTCCTATAGCAAACAGGTGAGGAGGAGGAGGAGGAGGCTGGATTTATACCCCTGCCCTTCATTACCCGAAGGAGTCTCAGAGCGGCTTACAATCTCCTTTCCCTTCCCCTCCCCACAACAGACACCCTGTGAGGCACGTGGGGCTGAGAGAGCTCTTTTGAGGACTGCCCTTGAGAGAACAGCTCTGAGAGAACTTGTGACTGACCCAAGGTCACACCACCAGCTGCATGTGGAGGAGTGGGGAATCAAACCCGGGTTCTCCCAGATTAGAGTCCGCGCTCCTAACCACTACACACGGCCACGACCAGTCACTTTGCTGATTCCCTTTGAACTCGCAACCTTCTCAGTTGTAGGGTTGCCAGGTGCCAACCGGCAGAGGATGGGGGGAGACTTACGGGGAGAGGGAGGGAGGCCCAGCCGACGTTGCAGTGACGTGTCCACCTCACTTCCGACATGACCCGGAAGTGACATCATCACGCAGCGACAGTGGGGTGACGCTCTGGTACTTGGGGAAAAAACTCTGAGGTAAATTTGGCTTCTATTTTATTTTTAGTTACTTATTTTGAGATTTTCATCCCATCCGCTCCAAAGCGGGCTCAGGGCGGCTCACAAAAAAGCGAGTTCAAGACTCGTTACGTAGTGTTTTTGCCCACGATACCAGAGCGTCACCCCCATGTCGCAGATGTGATGACGTCACTTCCGGGTCATGTTGGAATTGACCTGGATACATTGCTGGAGTCCCCCCCACTGGCCACCTGATCAGGGGCAGGGTGGTGGGCCTGGCAGTGGGGGACCCCCACCTCTACCGGGGGGGGGGGTCTGGTGACCCTTACTCAGTCACTAGCCCACGTAAGCTGTCAGGTGCAAATGCGAGCCAAATTGACATATGGGGCACAGCTTTTGTTCCACAGCTTTTGTCCCCTCCAGTTCCATCCACCCCAAACAGTCAATGTGCTTCTTATTCGGTTGCAGGTGATCAACGAAGGGGAGGAGCCGGAAAACTTCTTCTGGGTCGGCATCGGAACACAGAAGCCCTACGACGGAGACGCCGAGTACATGAAGTATTCCCGGCTCTTCAGGTGAGAGCCAGTTCTTCCATGACGGCTTTTCTCTGGCCTGGTCTTTGTGGTTCCTCTGTGTCCACCCGACATTTTAAAGTAATTTTGTTTTTCGTGGGCCGGTGTCAGGGTTCGATAGTCAGATCACACCACACAGCACTTCATAAGAAGAATTCTGTTTATTGGTAGTTCAAAACTATGACACGTGAACTTCTTTTGTCAGGAATGGCCCACAGCAGCTAGGCACCCTGAATTATACTAGTTTCAAAACATCCCCCTTACAAGCAAAAGCCAATAAGCATTGTGCGCACGCACGGGGAAAAGAGGACAGGCAAAGCCGAAGCCGTTTATTCCCAGCAAGTCAGGAGCAGCTGGACCAGCCAAGGTCAGGAAAGCAAAAGCAGATAAAAACCCAGACAGTAGACACTGTTAGTGCACCAGGCAGAGGCGAGGAGGATTCCCCCACACACATTCCAGAGAATGGCAGTGTTAACTGGGAAAGAGCATGCCTAAACATAGCATGGAAGTGAAACACCTTTGCAGGGTCGATTGGGGGCAGTTGTGGGATATCTTTCTTGTTTTGTAAGACCAGTCCCAGAAAGTAGGAAAACAGAAGAACAGAAGAGAAGCCAATGTTGGATCAGGCCAATGGCCCATCCAGTCCAACACTCTGTCACACAGTGGCCAGAAATACCAGGTGCCATCAGGAGGTCCACCAGTGGGGCCAGGACACCAGAAGCCCCATCACACTGTTGCCCCCCCCCCGCACCAAGAATTCAGAGCATCCCTTGCCCCAGACTGAGAGTTCCTATCTAGACCTTGTGGCTAAGAGCCACTGATGGACCTCTGCTCCATATGCTTATCTAATTCCTTCTTGAAGCCGTCCATGCTTGTAGCCGCCGCCACCTCCTGTGGCAGTGAATTCCATGTGTTCATCACTCTTTGGGTGAAGAAGGAATTCCTTTTATCCATTCTAACCCGACTGCTCAGCAATTTCATGGAGTGCCCACGAGTTCTTGCATTGTGAGAAAGGGAGAAAAGGACTTCTTTCTCAACCTGCTCTATCCCGTGAATAACCTTGTAAACCTCGATCATGTCACCCCTCAGCCGTCGTTTCTCCAAGCTAAAGAGCCCCAAGCGCTTTAACCTTTCTTCATAGGGAAAAAAGGTTAAAACGCTTGGGGCTTCTTTAGCTTGGAGAAATGACATGATCGAGGAAGGGACTGTACTACAGACGACCCCTGGCTGATAAGTTTTTTCTTTTTCAGGAAGGCCGAACCTGCTTTAAGATGAAACAAAGCAAGAAAAGATTTATTTATTCACTTAATTTATACCCTAGCTTTCTCCACCAATGGAGACCCATGCGTCTTACGCCACTCTCCTTTCCTCCACTTTATCCTCACAACAACCCTGTGGGTAGACAATGCTGAGAGCATGTAACTGGCCCAAGGTTGCCCAGTGAGTTTCCATGACAGAGTGGGGATTCAAACCCAGGTCTGGTGCTCTAAATGCTGCCTCTCAGACATTCTGAGGACACATTCTGTGGCTTTCCTGTAGTCTCAGGGAATGCTAAAATATCCCCATACCCGACCAAGCTTTTTGGTTAAAGCTCAGTTCAAACGTTTGTTGTTCCTAGCACACTTTATTGTTTCATTTGTACCCCTGCTTCCCCCCCCCCCCGCAGTGAAGCCCTCCAGGCAGCTTGCGTTTATCTTCCTTTCCTCCATTTTAGCCTTACAACAACCCTGTGAGGTAGGTGAGACTAAGAGCATGGGACTGTCCTATGACCATCCAGCGAGCTTTCACAGAAAAAGCAGTGATTTGAATCCGGGTCTCCCGGTGCCTGAACTACGCTAATCCAATCGATGTCCCTCCCCATGTTGCTGGGACAAGTACCCCACCCCCTCCAACACATGCTCTTTTTGGTTCCTCCTCCTGTCCAGGTGCTCCAACGAAAAGGGTTATTTCGCCGTGTCTGAAAAGTGCTCCGACTTCTGCCAAGACGACCTCGCCGACGATGACATCATGTTATTGGACAATGGGCGGGAAGTGAGTTCGAGGCTGGGGTGCAAAAGACGGTGGGGGGAGCGGGGGGAGGGAAACAGCCAGTGCTGGGTGGGATACAGGCGGCAGGAAAAGTCATACGTGAAACAGAACCCTTTTACCCCAAGCAGTGCTCCCTCTAAGCTTTGGAGTCTGGCGAGCAAAAATTCCACTTTGTGAGCCACTGGCATTAAAGTGGTAAGCAAGCGATTTGGCTACTGCATACATTAGTATGCTCTGGAGCCCTCCTCCCTGAGCGAAGACAAAAATGTGTGAACCGGAGGCTAATATACTGTGAGCTAGCTCACAGTAACTCAGCTTAGAGGGAACACTGCCCCCAAGTGTCTTACCTTGTTTGTTTTTGTTTTTACAACTCTGCCCTACAGGTGTACATGTGGGTCGGAACACAAACCAGCCAAGTGGAGATCAAACTCAGCCTTAAAGCTTGCCAGGTAAGGATCCGGCCAGGAGCTCCACGCACTTAACCGCTATACCACACTGTCTCTCTTAGTGCGTAACCCTGGGGATGGAGAATCCATATATACCACCTTGCCCTCCTTGGAAGACTGCTGCTTGGGATCGTGGCCCCCTCCTTCCCTCCCCCCTGACCGTCAACTGGCGTTCTTTTTCTGTAGGTCTACATCCAACACATGCGCTCCAAAGACACTTCCCGTCCCCGAAAGCTCCGCCTCGTCCGTAAAGGGAACGAGCCGCCCGCCTTCACCCGCTGCTTCCACGCCTGGAGCATCTTCCGCAAACCACTGGCCTGATGGGTCGAGCAGACGCCGCAGGGAAGGGAACTTCCACCGGGGTGGTGGACTTTGGGGTGGGGTGTGCATTCAATGTGGGGAAGCTGGTTTATTTAAACCACAAATTAGACACAGGTAGGAGGCGGGGCTAATACTAGCCCCTCCCCTTTAAAGGGAAAGCATCTGAAACCAAATAATTCCCCCCCCCCTTCCTCCTGCCCTCTTGCTTGGTGCAAGGAAGTGGGTATCGCTTGGGGATTTGAAGCAAGGGGGAAAGGGGGGGGGTAAGCCGGAACTAGCACCACAAAACACACACAGAGACACATATTTTAAAGTTTGGCTTTTTTTATTCTGCACAGCACACAAGTTTGGCTTTTATTCTGTCCACGAGAGCCTTGCTTTTGGGGGTGGGAGGTGGACATTTGTTGGTTCTGGAGACAGCATCGTTGTGCATTCCCCCCACAGAAAATTATCTCCCCCCCCCCCCGTATGAAATTCACTGCTGTGGGGTGCACAGTGTGTGTGTGGGGAGTTTATGATGTTTCTGTAGAGGTGCAAAAGGAAAACACGGGTGAACACTTCTCTTCTTTTCAAGCCGCTTGAAAGGGCTAGTCCTCACGGAGGGGAGGGGTGCTGAAGAAAATGTCGACCATTTTTTTAAAAATGGCTGTATAAACGCCGCCTTCTGTCCCATGAAGATTGGCCGCAGCGGAGACAGAGTTTAACAAGGAAAGCGGAGTTCACAGTTGTCCGTACGGCTTTAGGGTTGGGGGAAAGGGGGCCGTATACCTACCAGGGCTGGGCTAGCGAAGAAAGGCAAAGTTGAGACTTTCTCTGTGACAATCCTTGTCCAAAACATATCATGTCAGAGGCACTTGGAAATGGGCGAGGATTTTTCTGTTAGTCGCTCTTTAACGGCACGCTGTCACACCGGTTTGGCCTCAGCCTGCTGGAAGAACAAACCCGTGGTGGTCTGGTCGTCTTCCAGCAGTGCCATGGAACTTGGGGGGGGGGGGCTGCCCTTTCCTCCCTCCCACCCAGCACCTGTGAATTTTCTACCCATAGCCCACTCTGAAATGTTCATTTTGAATCGGAGGCTGCTGGTGTAGCTATCTGGTCAAAAGGGCTCAATTCTATGCCTGGCAAAATTGCATGCCTATTCTCTCTCTGCCCTTCAAAAACGGTGTTGAATGTCCAGCTATGCACTGCGGGGGGGGGGGTGACTTAGACATTTTCGGGTAGGTTCTACGTGCAGCGTGGCCGTCAGCCGGTAGGGCGTGGCTCCCCAACTGAGCACGGATGCCCGCAAAAACCTGGTTACCAATTCATATATCCCCGTAATTTGGCTTGAGCCAATGGGCTGTAGAATAAGTAGGGCATAAGAAATCCTATAGCGAAGAACCCGACCGGCGTTTTGGACACGCAAAAACCTCCTGCATTAGATGGAGACACCCACCTCTGACCTGCTCTTCCGGCAAAATGTTTTTGCGAGAACTTTACCTCACCGTGGTGGCGGGCATTTCTCTGGGCACAGTTTTCACCCTCAGCGTGACACAATACCGGGACTGCAAGCTTTTGTACCACACCAATAAAGTGCAATCTTCACTGAATACCACCCCTCCAGACAGTGCTGTTATTTTTCTTTCATATCTCACTGTTCTTTTGACTCCAGGGTCATGGACGGATCGAGATCCAGTGTTACAGGCCGTGCTGTTATGAGTATAAGGATTTAAAAAAAAAAAGATTCGCACTTCTGTTCCCTTGCTGGAGGCAACCGGCAGGCCCATGGTAGCGGAAGCATCTACAAGGGGGATAGCCAGCAGCGGGTAGATGGTACTGTGGGGTAGACTGCTACTGCACATGGAAGCTCTTGTTGAGCAGTCTACTGTACATTTTTCTGGATAAGGCTTTTTTTGAAAGAGAACTGTGTAGCCACCTTTTTTTTTTTTTAGTGGAACGAGCTTTTTTTAGAAGCTGGGGTTATGTGAAGAGCTCCACCCATGGCTCGAGCACTTCCAGATAGGGAAAACATAAATTTACCCCACGGTTTTAATGCAGTAAATTGGGGGAGGGAGGAATCTGTTCCACTTGTTTTATATTCTCACATTCACTGCTTTGCCGATCGAGACAGAATTAACGTTCACGGAAACCAAAATAGCAAACTTTATCAGGCAGGAAAGTCTTTTCCTGGCCTTTTGGTTCCATATATACAATTTTTTTGTTTTACTTTAATTTGTTTTTAGGGGGGAATGTTTGGTGTCGTGGTTAGGAGAACCACGTGGTTAGGAGACTGTAATCTGGGAGAACCGGGTTTGATTCCCCACGCCTCCACATGCAGCTGCTGGTGTGACCTTGGGTCAGTCACAAGTTTTCCCAGAGCTCTTTGCTCAAGAGGAGTCCTCAAAAGAGCTCTCTCAACCCCACCTACCTCACAGGCAATGCTCCCTCTAAGCTGTGGAGTCTGGTGAGCAAAAATTCTACTTTGTGAGCTACTGGCATTAAAAGTTGTGAGCCAGCCATTTGGCTGCTGCATAAATCAGTTTGCTCTCTGGAGCCATCTTTCAAAAATGCGTGAGCCAGAGGCTAAAAAACAGTGAGCTAGCTCACACTAACTCAGCTTAGAGGGAACACTGCTCCCAGGGTGTCTGTTGTGGGGAGGGGAAAGGAAGGGGATTGATTGTAAGACACTCTGAGACTCCTTTGGATAGTGAAAAGCGGGGTATAAAAACCAACTCTTCTTCTACGTTGGATCTCTAAATTGTGTGAATTTTTTACTTAGTATTCACGATTCTAAGCTGCCCTGAGACTCCTTCAGGTAGTGAAGGGTGGGGTATAAATCCAATCTCCTCTTCTTCTGGTCATACCACTGATCACAGTTGCAAACAAAAAAAGATTTCTCCTCAGGAGGGAGAGCTGGTAGGGTTGCCAGATGGGGGTTGGGAAATACCTAGAGATTTGGGGGGGGGGGAGCCCAGGGAAGGCACGGTTTGGGTGAAGGAGGGACCCTCAGCAGGGTACGATGCCATAGAGTCCACCTTCCAAAGCAGCCATTTTCTTTAGGGAAACGGATCTTGGGTCATCTGGAGATCCATTGTAATAGCAGTCGATCACCAGGTGCCGTCTGGAGGTTGGCAGCCCTAAGAACCAGGCGCTGGGCAGCAGGAGGCCTTGAGGCCAGGCCTCCGAACTAGGAAGGGGAGCTAAGAGACGAAGAAGAGGAAGAAGAAGAGATTGGACTTATACCCCGCCCTCCACGACCCGAAAGAGTCTCAGAGCGGCTTACAAACTCCTTTCCCTTCCCCTCCCCACAACAGGCACCTTGTGAGGGAGGGGGGGCTGAGAGCGCTCTTTTGAGGACTGCTCTTGAGAGAACAGCTCTGGGAGAACTTGTGACTGACCCAAGGTCACACCAGCAGCTGCATGTGGAGGAGTGGGGGATCAAACCCGGTTCGCCCAGATCAGAGTCCACCGCTCTGGAGATCCATTGCAATAGCAATCGATCACCAGGTGCCGTCTGGAGGTTGGCAGCCCTAAGAATTGGACTAAGGGCCTTCACCCCCACGTGTGGTAACTCGTGCCCTCCTCTGAACATGACGATTCAAAAGTTTGGTTTACACAGCAAGGAAGTCTTCAAAAGGAGATACGAACACTGTGTGACAGACCCACATTCCCAGGAAGCCAGAGAGAGAGAGAGACGGCCTTTAGATATTAAATGCTTTTATTTTTCCATTATTAAAAACCAGTATTAATAACTAAACAATGCTAAATCCATCGTGATCTGAAACGGAAAAAAAGAAAGACCCCAGAGGGTGCATTCTACCAGGGAAACTAGCCCTCTCCCTCCCTGTCCACAATTAAGTCTGGCCGAAAAGAAAGAAGAAAAAAATTAAGACACGCAATGGCACATTTCGACTACGGGATTAAATTCTCCCGTCATTCATTCGTTCGCTCTCCGAGGGACACGCAAACACACGCGGAGCAGGAAATCGAGTCGTACCGAAATATCCTCGCGAGGAATTTCTCGTGAAGTGTCTGCAACTGCTTAATACCCCCCAACCCCCCCCTCAAAAAAAGTATTTGTGCCCTCCTGACCTTTGAACTCTCAAGGGGCACAACTCTCAAACCGGTGGGGCACAAAACCTGCCCGAAAATGAAAGCACCGACTCCGGAAACACTGTGAGTCCCAGGAGGACCTACTTTGTGCTGTTTTTGTATTTGGGTCTATGTGGGAAGGAGGCGATGGGGGCAGAGGGGAAGGGCAAAATCTGTGACAGGAAAAGGCAGGAGCAAAGCCCTTCGTGAACTGAATGAAAGCCTCTAGTGAGAATACGCATCGCGGGAGCATGGATCTCCACTGGGAAGGAAACGCCCAATCGTATTAACGCTCAACTTAAGAGCACCGCGCTTCTGTGCTCCGTGCACAATCCGCCAAACGGTCTTTGCATCCGCACAATTGTTCATGCCCCAATCCCTTCCCATGAGCAGCCAACTGAGTTACAATGAACACTACGGGGGGGGGGGGATCAACTGTCAATGGAAAGGCGGCCTGGTTTTAAGACACCCCTCCCATCTTGAACTGCCGTATTAATTGGGACTCGGTAGCCGATTCAGGGGATTCAGAGGATTAATTGTGGCTGTCTTTCATCAAGTATCTCGATCGAGCCTGCCAAAGCAGCCTTGAAAAGTTGTATCTCTAGCTTCGGGACGAGGGGAGCGAGTAGATGGGGAAATGACCAGCTCCAGAAGGTTTTTGCATTGAGAGTGTTAGGGTGGAGGGATCTTAGAGAAATCACGAGCGGAAAGAAGGCCTTCAGACTATCCCCAGTGGACTTTGAGGCCTGCATTCGGGTCCTTGAATCCAGAAGTTGGCAAATCATGGCCCAGGGGGGACTGAATATTCGCCGGTGGGCATTTTCCACCTGTCCCTCAAACTGTGCAGCCAATTTGGTGGGAAGGTTTTTGGTTCGCACTATTGGCTTGCGGGTTGATGCTTCTAAAAAACATGTTGGAGAGCCCAGAGCCCCACGGTAGGAGGGAGGGAGGGGAGGGGAGAGGACCCCACCCCACCTTTTCTGAGTGAGATGCTAGCTTTTCCCTCCGGAGATGGGTAGAGCGGCTGTCCAATACTGAGCTCTCCAAAGCGGCCAGAGATCCAAGCTGTGGCCCTCAAAAAATGGGTGCCCGCCTCCACCTGAACCTCCAGCCCCTGGCAGGGGAAAAGACTGCCATTACCAGCAACACTGTAGAGATATGAGTGTTATAGGTGTCATGGCGGGAAACATTTCTGTGAGCACGGAGTTTATTGCTTGTGGGGTGGGGGGCAAAAGAACGCTCCAAGAGAAGATGCCGAACACTGGTTCCAGTTCCAGATGGGCTTCTCTTTCCTCTTCCTTCCCCGCAAGGAGTGCAACCCGAGAAAATCACGGGTAAACCCTCTAGTAGAGACCACAGAATTCTGGACCCTCTGCCAATTCCTCTCGGCGAAGGATTCTCCTGAACACAGAAAACCCCTTTTCCAAAATACCATGGTGATTTTTTTTTAAAGGAGGCTATCGTGTCACTCTCAATATGTTAGCCGAACTGTCCGAGAACTGCGACGAGGGCTCGAAAATGGCCGCTTTCTGGAACATTCCACAGCTTCTTCTGCCTTCAAAATTCATGGACATGAAAAACCAAAGGCAGTTGAGAGGGAGAAATCTGTCACTTGGCGTCACAACTGCAGGGACACCGAAGTTGCGAGTTCAAACGCCCGCAGGGACACCGAAGTTGCGAGTTCAAACGCCCGCCACACCGATGGGAGAGAAACCTGATAACGGTGTGATGGATGGGTACCGTGCAAATCTGTCCTGTCTTCCTCAAGACCTGCCACCCCGTTGTACCACCTCAGACACACACTCTTCTTGCATACACACACAAAAACTAAGACCACTCGACAAGTTGTTCACTCCAAGGGGGGGGGGGGAAGTAAGGTGAGAGAGGCATTTTTCTTCAAGTCAGGCCTCGACCGAGGAGTTCCCCGCTAGTTGCAAGTGAGCAGAAAGGGTCGGGGCACTTACTCAAGGGTCGGTTTTCTCAGCCAACCGGGTTAGAAAGGGAGCTAGATACCAGAGGAAGTGGGGGGGGAGGGTGCGAAGTTAAGCGGTTAGAAACGGGTAAGAGAAACTGGAAGTATGTAAACATTCCCCACACGAGCGATGGGGTCAGCCAGCAAAATGAACGAACGTCTGCCCGCTGGATCAAGGAGGCATCGGGGAATTGTCCAGCGTACCAGGCAGTGAAAAAGAAAACCACCGACAGGTTTTTTTAAAGCCCCCTTCCACCCCCCCCTGGAAAAAAGTCTGATGCTGAGGCTTTGCTGAGAAGCCGATGCCCTCTCCGTGGGGTTTTGATGCTAACCATGATTCCCGGTTTTGCACGCCATACTGTTCCCCGTCGGGCGTCCCACGTGTCAGTTTTTTGCTTTGTAAAAAAATTAGAGCTTTAGTGTTTGCGAAATGGAAGGGGGGGGGGACTTGGTCCCGGAGACGATGGCACGCTTCCCTTTAGAAGATGAGAGGTACCGAGCAAGATTCGGGTGTCTGTTTTCAGTTTGGGTGTTGGGGGGGGGGGGGACATGAAAAGTTTTTCCAAAAAAATTAAAAAAAAAAAGTTGCAAAAGGGGGGGGCGAAAATTAAAAAAAAAAAGTTGCAGAGAAGGGCGACCGGAAGGTGGGGTTTGGCTGACGGGCCAAATCCGAACAAGTCCAGTCTTATGTCCGTGATGCGGGGGGCGGTCGGTCGGGGGTCCAAGCACTGTGCACCGTCCCTGGCAAAGAAAAAGAAGAACCGTGAGCGAGAGGGCTGCAAATTCTGCAGTGGACAATCGATTGTGTGCCAAAGGACGACACATTCTGCAACACCCACAATTCTGCAAAGGGAGGAGGGATCTGCTAACACTGCCGGTGACCTTGGAATCGG
>NW_015160210.1:1178293-1198847 GCF_001447785.1 Gekko japonicus
CATGCTCCCTCTAAGCTGTGGAGTCCTGTGAGCAAAAATACCACTTTGTGAGCGACCGACATTAAAAGTTGTGAGCGAACGATTTTGCGACTCCATAAATTAGTTTGGTCTGGAGGCCCGCTTCCCGAGCTAAGACAGAAATGTGTGAGCTGGAGGCTAAAAAACTGTGAGCTAGCTCACACTAACTCAGCTTAGAGGGAACACTGGCAGTAACTCATGAAAGCGCCTACTCCGGCTCACACATTTTTGTCTCGGCTCAGGGGGGATGGCTCCAGAGCAAACTAATTTATGCAGTATAGCCAAATTGCTCACTCAGAACTTTAATGCCAGTAGTAGCTCACAAAGTGGAATTTTTGCTCATAGGACTCCATAGCTAAGTAAAGGTAAAGGTGTCCCTTGCTCGAAAGCCAGTTGAGTCCGATTCTAGGGTTGCGGTGCTCATCTCCGTTTCAAAGCCGAAGAGCCAGCGCTGTCCGACCGACCTTCCACAGCCTGCAGTTCAGCGTCTTAACCACTTGAGCCACCGCAGCTCCATAGCTTAGAGGGAGCCTTTTGCACAATTTATTTGGCAAGGTTCACTCTTCGGTATGCCCTGGCCCGGATAGCCCAGGCTCGCCCGATCTTGTCAGATTTCGGAAGGTAAGCAGGGTCAGCCCTGGCCGGTGTTCCCTCTAAGCTGACTTAGTGTGAGCTAGCGCACAGGTTTTTACCCTCTGGCTCACAGATCTTTGTCTTCGCTCAGGAAGGATGTGGCTCCAGAACAAACTAACTGATGCGGCAGCCAAATCGCTCGCTCACAACTTGAACGCCAGGAGCTCACAAAGTAGCATTTTTGCTCACAAGACTCCACAGCTTAGAGGGAGCAGTCTGCTCACTTCTTCAGACACCATCTTTTCTACAGCTACAGACAGACTCACACGGCTGCCCATCTTCACGGTTCGCAGGACTGTACCTCATTTAATCAGAATCCCCAGGGATCGAGCCTCATCCTCGGTCACGTTCCTCAGATTTCTCTCGGCTTCCTCCGAGGGTCTAGAGCGGATAAAAACAAAACTGAAAAACCCTGCCTTGCTGGGCGACAGACCAGAAGACCTCAACCACCAACACAGACCAGTGAGCAAACGGCAGCCAACAAAATGTACCCGGGCCTACGCAACAGTTTGCCTCTTACACGTGAAAAACGGGTATACTGATGCTGAACATGGATGCTCCGTTTACCGGTTACGGTTCGCTGCCACTGACGGAGCCGCTGTGCACAACCTCAGTGTTTTTTAAACCCCTTCTGTAAGCAGCCATCTCTGGAATTGTTAGCTCACGGGTGCCGCGGAGCCTGCAAAATGTTTCCAGCAAGTGGGTGGGGCTCTTCCCTAGCAGGGCTCCTGATTGGCCACTGGAGATCTGATTGGCTGGGCAGAATAAAATAACGGGGAATTTCACATTACCCAGTTTCTCCCGGTTTCAAGACGGTATTCTTCCGTTTTGAGGTGAACCGGTACAGGGCTGCCATTTCACACATGGCTTGCCCCTACCGGAAACCAGCCGATTCAGAAGCAGTTTGGCATTTCAGACATGCACCGCTTTGTTTTCCCGCCATTTTCTTCCCGTGCGGGTGATCGATTTTTTTTAAAAAAAACGTTCAATTTATAGCGCTATAGCAGTATAGCAGTATAACAAAACACTCCATGCATTCCAATGGGATTGATATAGTGCTATTCCGTTATAGCACTATAGCGTTATAGCGCTATAAAGCGAACGTAAAAAAAAAACCAGCGGGAGATCGCCCCGCGCGGGCGAAAAAAGGCGGGAAAAAAGCATATCCGAACCGGGAGAGGGAACTGGAGACTACTCAGAAGCAGTTGACAGGTGAAACGCTTCAGTCCCGGTTCCTAAACGGGACTGAAGCTTTTGTGTGTGAAATGGCAGTTACATTCCGGTAGGGAACCGATTCTCAAACGGGTTCTGTCTGAAATGACAGACCAGAACCCGTTTGAGAACCGGTTCCCTACTGGGAGATATCACCTGTCTGAAATTCCCCAACGTTTCAGCGGCAGCTGCCATCACAGTGTTTTATTCCCTCTCATTCCTCTTTCCCAGTGTATTTAAAAAAAATTACTCTTCTTCTCCCCTGAAGTTGGGCTACCCCTGACACTCTGTAGTTTTCTTCACCTCCTGCGGTGGCCATTTTGTGGCTGGCTTCACTTCCTGCGGCAGCCATTTTGTGCCTAGAATTCCAAAGGTGCCCACAGACTCAAAAAGGTTGAGGACCCCTGATACAGATTTATGGCTTCCCCGAGACCACGGGCTTCAGGTCGCTAACGTCTACCTTTATGAACGCCACAAAGCTTTACGGGTCTAGATCCGTGACCAAGAGAACACAGAGAGAGACTTACACCAAGTAGTCCTTCACTTCCTCTGCTGTGATCTCCCCGGTGGTGTCCAAGGGGGTGTCTATGCTGTTATTTGGAGAGTCAACAGGCGTGGGGGAGAAAGACGCTTGGTGCTCATCAGGGGTCCCTGGAGGTAAAAGAAATAACAGACCCAATCCGGTGGTGTATCGCACAGCCCTCAGGTATTTTTCTTTCAAAAGAACGTCAACTGTGAGTTTATTCTGCTGGTTACCCCCAGCCCGAGGGACGTCCGCTTAGCCTCACCCTGAGCCAGGGCTTTTCCCGCCCTGGCTCCGGCCTGGTGGAATCGGCTCCCACTGGAGATCAGGGGCCCCGCGGGACCTTTTATCGTTCCGCAGGGCCTGCAAAACAAAGCTGTTCCGCCAGGCCTTGAATTGAGGCTCTGGGCGTCCATCAATGTTCCCTCTAAGCCGTGGAGTCTTGAGAGCAAAAATTCTACTTCGTGAGCTACTGGCATTAAAGTTGTGAGCGAGCGATTGGGCCGCTGCATCAACTAGTTTGCTCTGGAGCCCTCCTTCCGAGCTAAGACAAAAATGTATGAGCTAGAGGCTAAAAAACTGTGAGCTAGCTCACATGAACTCAGCTTAGGGGGAACACTGGCGTCCATCACAGTTGACCTCCCTGCTCCCAATCTGGTTCCCCATCTTCTGAAAGGGCCCCACTGATTCCACCTAGGGCTCTAACAGATGTGAAATCCTTGCTACCTGTATGAATGTTTACTGTTAGTGTTTCAACTGTTTTTTAATGTGGTTTCTTTTGTAACGAGTCCTGGACTCGGCTTTTGTGATCCACCCTGAGCCCACTTCGGGGAGGGCGGAATAAAAACCTCACAAATAAATAAATAAATTCCGGACACGCTCAAGACCACAGGAAGGGCAACAAAAGAGAAACCGGGGGGGGGAGAAGACAAGGGTGAGACTCTCACCGATAGACGGTAGTCCCAAAAATAGAAGAAAACAAAAGGCAATTCGCTTACGATCGTTGCTGGCGGGAGAGTGATTTGCTTCCGTTCCTTGCAGGGCATGCGTCCCGTTGGCTTGGTTCAGTTTTGGCGTCGCGGTGAAATTACAATTCCTGCACCCAAACAGAGAGAAGGGGAAAAGACAGTCTTGCTGCCGACCTGCTATGCCAAATTTCTCAGACACAACTGCATTTTTTTTTAAACATTTAAGGCAACTGAAAATAAGACGGAACTCTGACCTAGATGGCCAGATTCCACAACTTGCACATATTACGCAGACTGTGACAGAACAGGTCTGTTGGACTTGCAGACCCTGCTCTGCCAACTTCCTCCTATAGGGGTCGCCACATTCTGGAGGGAGCTATTCCTTTCTTCCACTGGAGTATCTACTGCCACCAGCCACACATTTTAGGGGTTCCCACTGAGAGGAACAGGACTCTGTTTGTTGTCGTGGTTAACTGTCCTCTAATCTGGGAGAACCGGGTTTGATTCCCCACTCCTCCACTTGCACCTGGCTGGATGACCTTGGGCAAGCCGTAGCTCTGTCAGAGCTGTTCTCTCAAGAGCAGTTTCTGTCAGAGCTCTCTCAGCCCCACCTACCTCACAGGGTGTCTGTTGTGGGGAGGGGGAGGGAAAGGAGTTTGTCAGCCACTCTGAGACTCCTTTGGGCGGGGTATAAATCCAATCTCTTCTTCTTCTTCTCTTAGTTCCCCTTCCTAGTTCGGAGGCCTGGCCTCAAGGCCTCCTGCTACCTAGTGCCTGGCTACCACAGGTACCAAATGCTGTTTTGGGGCTCCACTGGAGAGCTGGCCACTTGCACAATGACCGCTTCTCTCCTCCCTGGGGGTCCCTCTTGCAAAATAGCATGTCCAGACATGGTTTGGGAATCTATGTGGTAAAGAGACCCACAACTAGCATCAAAATGGGGGGGGGGGGAGAGGCATTTCTTCACAAAAACAAGGCACTTTCCAACAGGCACATAATTTAGCCCATTCTGATCTTGCTAGTCTTGGGAGGGGGCGTGGGTACAAGCCCCACCTCCAAAGCCCAGCAAATCTGATTACACACAGACACACGCGCACACACACGGCTCCCAAAGTTTCATCCAACGTCACCCGTATGCATTCAAATTTCTTTCTTTTTCATTTTCAGGTTTACAACAGAGTGAAAAAGTGTCTCTGGACACTCATATGGACTAGAAGCTTTCAAGGAAAGATTGTCTGGACTCCAATCCCATGACCAGGTGGTGTTCACAGAGAATTCCAGTGCGCAGACAGTCTTATATTTACGCAGGGGTCATTTCCTGCAGGAGCGCACAGGAGCGAGATGGGCCATTGGCCTGATCCAACACTAACTTCTCTTATGTTCTTATATTCTCTTATGTTCTTATATTCCCCACAACCAGGGGTCGTTTCGTAGAAAAAGAGCTAGGGGAACTAATTAGCATAACTCATTAGCATATGCCACACCCCCTGACATCATAAGGCCCGGCAGTGGACCTGCAAGGCCGGCGGGAGTGCGAGGAAGCCCAGCCAAGGCCCTCCCTGGCCCCAGGCAGGCAGGGGTGGGGAGAGGCAGGGAGGAAGCAACTTACCCTCCCTCTTCTCCTGCCTCCTCCTGGCTGAATGAGGGCCGAAAGCAGGGCAGCCGGAAGCAGGGGCGGGGCTTCGTCATGTGCCCCGCCCCCCGTACCTCACCCGGGGGAACTGCGATCCCCCGCGATCCCCCCCGAATCGACCTCTGCCCACAACAGACACCCTGTGAGGTCGGTGGGGCTGAGAGAGCTCTGAGAGAGCCGTGAATGACCCAAGGTCACCCAGCTGGCTGCATGTGAAAGAGTGGGGACTCAAACCCAGTTCTCCAGATTAAAGTCCACTGTTCTTATCCACTACAACACAGCTGGCTCTCAGAGGTCACAGCACGAATTTGAACACGGGACCAGCTGGGAGCAGAGCTCGCTCACGTGACCGCTACGCTATACCAGCTGTCTGTTTGACACATTCCCTTTCTTACAAAAAGATGTTTGCATGCAATAGGTAAGGGGAAGGGCTCTCTCACCCAAGGCAAGTGGTGTCGTGGGCACGGTTCAGATCCAGCAAGCACAGAGGTTCTGTGATGTTCCTGGTGCTGAGGGAGAAGCGCTCAAACTCGGACGGGGAGATAAGGTAGAAGCCTGGGAGGAAAGAGAAAGGAACACACAAACTTTTTTAAAAAAGCAGTAAGACTAACTGCTTTCAACATGGCCTCCTTTCCGAGACAAATTTACGTCACTCCCGCCAATCTAACCTGCCTCCTTCCTTCTGTCTTGCAGAACTCAAGGCCGTTTGCAATGTAAATAAAACTATTATTTTAAAAAAATAACCGGAAGGGCCACAACTTTAAAATCTCGCTTAAGAGCGCGAATAAATCAAAACCGAATAAAGGCTGTCTGAAACATAAATGTCTTCAGTGGCCTCCCAGAGACTGAAAGAGAAGGGGGGCCAGACACTCCTCTCTTGGAGAGGCTGTTTTACAATCATGGGGCTGCCCCCGAAAGGGCTCTGTCTCACAGTTATTTATTAACTTTATGAATCGCCCCCATCGCTCTGGGCGATGTACATAGTATTAAAAACAGTAACCAGATAAAACAATAGAACATATTAAATTACGTTATAAAACAGATGGCGAGTAGTAATCCTTATAATCAGGGGTCATTTCCTGCAGGAGCGCAAAGGAGAGGCGCTCTGGGAGTAAAGAGCCCAGGGGGCGGGCACATGCAACAAACCCCACCCCCTGCTCCCAGCAGCCCTCAACCAGGTAAGTTGCAGAGCTCCCCCCACCCCCCCTGTCCAAAACAGTCCAGTGACACCTTTAAGACCAAGTTTTATTCAGGCACAAGCTCTCCCTCCTCTGCGAGGACAGATCTGCACGTCCCCCATTCCCCCCCATAGCTAGCAATCCAAAAAACTCCAGTGGAGCCTGAGCGGTGGGTGTTGCCTTCTGACACACTTCCAGTGATGAAAAGAGAGCCACGGGAACTGTGTAAAGTACGCTCAATGTTTCTTTAACGATAGCAATAATGTTATAAATATGAAAATTACAAAAGTGATACTAATACACTCAAACTGTAAACCCAGTTACATAAGACGTTTGTCGAAACGGCATCACATTCCGGAGACCACCGTCCCGCCGTCGTTGTTATTTTCTATCTTATGTAACTGGATTTACAATTTGAGTGTATTAGTATCACTTTTGTAATTTTCATATTTATAACATTATTGCTATGGTTAAAGAAACATTGAGCGCACTTTACACAGTTCCTGTGGCTCTATCTTTTCATGTCTATGGACTGTGACCATATTTGTCTTTGTACACTTCCAGTGATGCCAGGGGGTGTGGCATATGCAAATAAGTTATGCTAATGAGCTCCTGTACCTCTTTTCCTATGAAATTACCCCTGCTTATAATTGATTATTCCCCTATTACAAACTGCCAACCGTTTCGCAGGCAGGGGAGAAGAGGGCCTCAACCAAAAAGCCTGGTGGAACATTTCCGCCTTGCAGGCCCTGCGGCATTGCGTAAGGTCTCGCAGGGCCCTGATGGAATTTGGCAGAGAGTTCCACCGGGTCGGTGCCAGGACCAAAAACACCCCGGCCCTGGTCGAGGACAGCCAGATATTCTTCCGGCCGGGGATCCACCGGTATGTTGTTATCCAAGGAGTCCAAGGAGCACAATGCCCTTCCGGGGACATAACAGAGGAGGTGGTCCCATAGATACGTTGGTCCCTGACCACCCAAGGCCTTATCCAGTCCTCCAGACATAAGAACATAAGAGATGCCAATGTTGGATCAGGCCAAAGGCCCATCCAGTCCAACACTCTGTGTCAAACAGTGGCCAGAAATACCAGTGCCTTCAGGAGGTCCACCAGTGGGGCCAGGACACTAGGAGCCCTCCCACTGTTGCCCCCCCCCCCCAAGCACCAAGAATACAGAGCATCACCTGCCCCAGCCTGTGAGTTCCTGTCTATACCTTGTGGCTAATAGCACTGATGGACCTCTGCTCCATATGCTAATCTAATTCCCTTTTGAAGCTTCTCTGCTTCTCTGATTGGTGGGATAGTCAGGAGGGCCTCTCCCTGTGAATTCCAGGCAGGAACATACAGGAGAAGACGGTTCTTCAGACATCCAGTCCCATGCCCCGCCCCTTTCCCCTCCCCGCCCCCCTTGCAGACTCACCTTGCCCATGTTTAGTGAATACGCAGGAGGCGATCCCACTGATGTCCTCCTTCCGGATGCAATCGTAGTGTACCTGCGGTCGCAGCCCAGGCACCGTGAAGACGTGGATGTCCCCCAAGTTGGTGAGGCACGCCAGGCAGTTCTCCGCGTAGTCCTCGCACGTCACACTGGCAAAGTTCACCAGCGCCACCTTCCGCACCCGGCAGCCCTCGTGGGCCGTAAGCTTGAACTTGGTTTTGGCACTGACTTTGGGGAGCGTGAACACCTGGGAGATGGAGGGGGAAGGGGTGTTGTTGTTAAGAGGGTCAGAGCAGGATCCAAAAGACCCAGGTTCGAATCCCCACTCGGCTGTGGAAGCTCACTCACTCTCTCAGCCTAAGCCAAAAAATGAGAGATCACGGGAGGAAGTGGAATTCCAAAAACAACATCCGTGACAAAAATAACAAAGAGTCAATAAAGATGTGTTGCAAAAAAGTTTACTGTAGTAATTCCATAGAAAATTTTCTTCTATAACGAATACTGCGCAATGAAAACAATTTGTTTCACAATATTTGCTTTATCTGCGCGTGTAGCAATCCCAATTCTTATCAATTACTACTTATCAGCTCTTGAAGGAAGCGTTTCATGTTGACTCTCTAATAACAGAACCCAAGGTCCTCACAATGTATGGGTACTGTGATAAAGCAAATATTGTGAAACAAACTGTTTTCATTGTGCAGTATTTGTTAGCGGGTAAGCGATAATAGAAGAATATTTTCTACAGAAATTACTACAGTAAACATTTTTGCAACTCATCTTTATTGACTCTTCATTATTTCTGTCACGGATGTTGTTTTTGGAATTTCACTCTCTCAGTCTAGCCTACCTCACAGGGTGCTTGTTACAATGATTAAATGGAGGAGAGGGCAATGTAAGCTGTGTGAAAAGAAGGGTCTAGATATCAAAATAAGTTACCTTGAACTGTTCCTCAGAAGCAATGAGCACTGAATGGCTACCCTGCATGTCGGGGGCCTTGGCCAGGTCCCGAGACACTTCATATGGTTCCGGCAAAGGGTTCCCCCGCCCGTCGAGGACGGCGATCGACACCACTGGCGCCCTGTGCATCAACTGGATCTCCTTGCCCAAGACGGCCTCGACGGAGCGCTCTGAAAATTTCTCCTGGGACGGGACCTCTAGGGCGTACGCGAACACCAAGCCCGAGTTGGTGCCAGCCCACATAGTGGGCCCGTGGTGCGCAGCTATGGAGAAGAGCAAGTTGCATTAGATGGCAGGACTCCTGTCAGCTATGCTGCCATGAAAGTTGGGGAGGTTGGTCTGTGTCTGGTTAATTGCTATTGCTTTCCTTTCAGGTTAATTGTGATTGCATTCCTTTCTGTGCTTTTTCTGCTGAGCGCTAAAACGCTTATCTATACAGATGTGCAGGAGGGTGTTGTAGTGTCTGAGATTTCATTAGGTGCCATGGGAGACTGTTCGTTATCAGCTTCAGCTACCTAACGGTCTCTAAGACCGCGCGTGGGAGGCCGCCTAATTGGCCAGTACTGTGTGTGGGGGGGGTGCATACGAATACCCTATATCCTATTATGCCCATGGGGCCGCCGCCATTCCTAACAGTGCCTATGTTACTGCATCTATAGCTCTGCAATAAAAGTATAACCGTTCCTGAATGCGTGTACTTCGTTGTTGGCTGTGTGTTCTGACAACTCCGTTAATTAATTAAATTAATTAACAAGGAAGAGATGGAGCATTTCAAGAGCTCCGAGGATACCTACTTATCTCTAAACACTTTGTGTCCAAGGAGCTCAGTAATATATACTTATTTCCTTCTTTCACAGTACTAATTTAAGAACGTAAGAGAAGCCATGTCGGATCAGGCCAATGGCCCATCCAGTCCCACACTCTGTGTCACACAGTGGCCAAAACCCAGGTGCCATCAGGAGGTCCACCAGTGGGAACAGAACTCCAGAAGCCCTCCCACTGGTGCCCCCCAAGCACCAAAAATATAGAGCGTCATTGCCCCAGACATAAGAACATAAGACAAGCCATGTTGGATCAGGCCAATGGCCCATCCAGTCTAACATTGTGTGTCACACAGTGGCCAAAACCCAGGGGCCATCAGGAGGTCCACCAGTGGGGCCAGAACTCCAGAAGCCCTCCCACTGTTGCCCCCCCAAGCACCAAGAAGACAGACAGAGTGGTCTATCTAGACCTTGTGACTAAGAGCCACTGATGGACCTCTGCTCCAGATGTTTATCCAATCCCCTCTTGAAGCTGTCTATGCTTGTAGCCGCCACCACTTCCTGTGGCAGTGAATTCCACATGTGAATGACTCGTTGAATGGAGGACTTCCTTTTATCTGTTCTTACTTGCAGAGACTGGAAACTATTGCATCACAAGCCTAACGCAAACCCATACCGCCAGAATAAGTGTGCCAGGCTTGGACTGGAAAGACCTGGGTTCGAATCCCTCTCTGCCACAAACCATACTGGGCGACCTTGGGCCAGTCGCTTACTCTCAACTTAAGCCCACCTCACAGGGTCATTGGAAGAATGAAATTGAGGAGGAAGAGAACGGCGTACATTGCCCCAAGTTCTTTACAGAAAGGGTGAGACCAGAATGGAAGACGGAGAAACTGAAGTGCTCGACCCTGCATCGGTGGAGGTAGCCAGCACGGGAACACAGAAAACCGCCCTACATGTGCCCAGATCCCTGGCCCTTCAAGTTTGAAAGCTCTCCTGGGTCTTTCCAAGAAGGATGCTGCACAACATCCTTTGACCTAGAAATGGCGGGATTTGAACCCAGGACCTCGTGCGCGCCCCGCACGGCGCCTCTCGAGCACAGTTCCCCCCACAACATCGCCGGAGAATCCTTCTTCGCCTTGAGTCCTCAACGAGAAAGGCGGGCTACAAACGAAGTCGATACAGTGACTAAAATCATGCTCTTCCCAAATCAGAGGCCCTCCCCTCGCCCCCGTTTCAAAGGCAACCGCCAACTTCCTCCCCTACATCCTTTACCATCTCGAAGGAAGGTATCAGCGAAGCAGAGGCAGCGGACGACCCCCGAGAGAGAGTCGTCAGCCGACCGGGGCTCGATCCGCCGCTGTACAGGAGTCATCTCCACCTCGTGGGGGCTGGCCTGTTCAGCGAGCTGAGCATTGGCCTCCTGAACCTGGAGGGAGGGAATGGGGTGGGTGTTTAAAGGGTCAAGACACGGCTGTTATCCACCCCAAATACAACAGCTTGCTGAAAATGAGAATTCCCTCTATCTACTTTCAGGACATACATAACCAGGGCTTTGTTCCTCTCTTCCATCCCCAAACCCGTAGCTTTGAGAACACATCTTTGTCGGAGGAGACATTAGACCAGGGGTGTCAAACATGCGGGCTGGGGGCCGGATGAGGCCCCCGGAGGGCTTCTATCAGGCCCGCAGTGGAACTGGCTGTCTTCTGCTTCTTCTTCCAGTTCTGCTGCTGCTGCGTCCTCGTAGGTTTGCAGCTTACAGATACACACCTGAACAGCACATTCAAGATTGCAACAGCACAGACATCTTGATGCAATAATTCAGAGCAAGAGGTGTCAGTTATCAGACACTGTTAAATAAACAAAATATTGCAAGAGTGCTAAATGTTTTAAGCATATTTTTATTTTAAGTAAAAAAACCCTTTGTGTCTGTGTCCTTTATAAGGTTTATATCTCCGCTACCTGGCATTACATTTTATGACACACACGGCCCAGCCCAACAAGGTCTCATTTATGTCAGATCCGGCCCGCGTAACAAATGAGTTTGACACCCCTGAGCTATGGGCTGTTCCCTGCAAGCATTAATACTCTCCGATCCTCTACCTCATACTTTGTTCAGGCCACTTTGGAAGTCACGGACTTGAACCCCTCGGCAGCAAGCCATGCCAGGGCATACGATTCAGCCTACCTTGCTGGAAGGACTGCTGGCAGTCACCCTCTTCTTGCCAGACACCCGACTCTTGCGGATCCGGCGGAAGGACTGGCGCAGCGACTTCTTCAACGACTTTACCCGGGAGAGCGGCCCCTCCATGGCAAGGGAGTCATTGGGATGTAACGTGCATCTACAAACACACACAAATGAATAATAATTAAACCACCCCGCCCGCCTTGCCAGGATGTTGCCCTGATAGAACGAGGAATCTTCAGATCTGCGCTCCGCAGCTTTATACAGCGACCCACCGAGAGCAAGATGGATACTTTTCCGGTACTATTGATATCCTCTTGCTGGGGGGAAAACTTCCAGCCTGGGAGGACAATAAAAGCTTGCGGGTCAGGTTCGGACTCGTCCTGCCCTGCTATCCCTAGCTTACTCCCCTCAAAACCCAGTCGCATGGAGTTTCGTTGCATCTGGACTGGAGATAGCCAACGGCATGCCAGAACCCCTTGGCCCGAAGGCACTGAAGTCTCACCCACCTCCCTAAAGGAACCCCTCCGCAACACGGTGGCTATCCTTGCACTCCTCCGCTTCACCAGGGGCGCAGCTGAGACGAGAAAAGGACACCCCTTTCTCCATCAGACTAGTGGGTTGGGGTAATACTAGCGGCACTCACAAGGTAATACTAGCAGCACCCGCAAGACACCAACCGAGCCGGGGAGCCAATGATCATGCTACAGACCCCTTCCAATTCAGCCCCTTGACGCACTAAAATCCAATTTGTGAGTTACCAGTCCCTCGTGAAAAGATCTCTGGCTCCACACAGCAATGAAAGACTGAGCACAAAATCTGTATACCCAGATTCAGAGACCTGGTCCATGCATGTCTTAGGCCTCACAGTCGCCCCCCCCCCGGCCCACACTTGTCTTATGCCCGTCTCATGCCTCCTAGTACCCCTTACCTGGCCTATGCTTATCGAACGCCCATCTTACGCCTCCCAGTCCCCCCGCCACCTGGCCCGCACTTGTCTTACATTTTCCAGTCCCTCCACCTGTCTCACACTCGTCTTAAACCTCCCGTTCCTCCCGACCTGGCCCATACCTGTCATACACTAGGGCTGCTAGGTCCCCCCCGGGGGGCAGGGGTTTTTCCACCGAAAGGGCCCCCAACCCGCCGGTCCAGATCCAGCCGGGGAAACCCGACTCCCAAAGTGGCTAGAGCAGGCCGACGTGCCCGGCATGATGACGTCACCCGGAAGTGACGTCATCACGCTGGGTACGTCGCCGGGCAACGCTCTAGCAACCAGCCTGAAAACTATGGTCCAAACAACTCCCGGATAGAGCGCAGGACTCCCCTGCTATTATGACGGTAGGACTCGGCAACCCTATCTTACACCCATCTTTTGTCCAACAGGCCGCCTACCTCATGCTCATCTTATACCCATCGTATACGTCCCAGTCCACCAGACCTGGTCCACACTCGTCTTATGCCTTCCAGTATCCCCCACTTGGCCATATTCCTCTTATGCCTGTCTTACACCACCCAGTCCCCCCTACTTGACCCATGCTCATCTTACCCCCATTGTATGCCTCCCACTCCCGCCTATCTGGCCCGGACTTATCTTACACCTCCCAGTGCCCCTACCTGGCCTGCACTAGTCTTATGTCCATCTTACACCTCCTCGGCAGGGAGGGCGGGGTATAAATTAAATAAATAAATGTATTTATTTATATATTCCTCACATTTCTACCCCGCCCTCCCAGCCAAAGCTGGCTCAATAAATAAATTATGCCCGTCTCCTGCCTCCCCGTCCCCCCTGACCTGGCCCGCACTCATCCTATGTCCATCTTACACCTCCTAGGTCCCCCCTACCTGGCCCATATTTGTCTTACACCCCTAGCCCACCTTTCTCCTATACCTGTCTTAAACCTCCTGGTCCCCCCCGCCTGCCCCGCACTCATCTTACACCTCCCAGTACTGCCTACCCGACCTGTGCTAGTATTACGTCCATCTCATGCCTCCCAATCCCCGTGACCCGGCCCACACTTTTTAAATGCCCCCTACCTGGCCCACGCATGCCTTACTTCTCCTCGTTCCCCCTACCTGGCCAGCACCGGGTTCCTCCGGTAGTAATCGTACAGCCCAAAGCCATGACTGGTCCCAAAAGCGACCAGGTTCCACTCCGAGTGCAGCGTGACAGCGGTGACGGCCGCGGGGGGCATGCTCTGCACAAGGGCCGTGGGCTGGAAGCCCTGGGCGAAGGGCAGGGAGCCGTTCTTGGGAGTGAGCCGGTCGTGCCCCTTCCAGGTGAAGCCCTCGCGGTCCTGGAGGAGGTCCAGCACGGCGACGTTGAGCATATGCTCAGACTTCTCGTCGTTCAGTTCCATGACCAGCACCTGCCATGAGAAGAAAAGGGAGGGCCATGCCTCAGGATCGAGACCACTGAGATATCCTTCCTTGCTTTGCCCTGGAAGGGAGCAGGTGGCACCGTTTGGACAGAGCTGTAATGATTCCATGTTTTGATGCGTGTGTTTCTTTAAATGTTTAGTTTGACTGCAGCACTGTAAGGAGAGTGATGGAGATAAGTGTGATGTGATTGGCTGGTGACTGAGAGTGTGGGAGGAGGGGTGTCTATGAGGCGATTCTGTGTGTGAAGTTTGAAGAGAGAGCATAGTCTGTGTGACTATGGGAGTTTGAGTCTATTCTGTGTGAATAAGACAAACAGTTTAGTCTGTGTGACTATGAGAGTTTTAGCCTGTGTGTATATATATGAGAGAGAAAGATTAGGCTGAGTGTCTAAGCCTGTCAGAGTGGAGTTTTGGGAGTCTGAGAGACTGTTTGTGACACCAAGCTTTATTTACAAGTTCCTTTCTTCAGCAACAGTTCAAAATAACCAGAAACCTATTTTGTTCTTTATTAAATAAATCATATTTTGTTTACACTTATCCCAGCAATCAGAATAGTCCTTCCTCAGGGCCACATAGTCCTCTGAAGTGCCCAGACCCTGGGTCATTCTACCAAAAGAGAGGTATTTGGAATTTCTAATTCCTGGTGGCAGTAGAAATCTACCAAGTTTAGGTACACGGAGAGTGAATAAAAGGAGAAACAGTCTCCCCAATAAGCAAGGACCTCACAGAAGCGCTTCAGGAAAGCTACTATCACTTTTTTCCACAAAATGCGCCAGATTCTTAGCCGCAGCCTATAAAATCCGCAAAGAACACGTTAAGGAGTGACTTAGACGATTCTTGAGCCTTTTGGAGTTCTTAATTTTTGAAAGTCTCAACATTCTGTCTTTTTAAAAAAATACTTGTATCTTAAAAGTTTTTCTCTAATTATTTCCAATTTAATGACTGTGTACCTGGAGTATGGTATCCACCTATGTTTATAGGAAGAAGAGGAGAGATTGGATCTATACCCTGCCCTTCACTACCCAAAGGAGTCTCAGAGCGGCTTACAAACTCCTCTCCCTTCCCCTCCCCACAACAGATACCCTGTGAGGGAGGTGGTGCTGAGAGAGCTCTGACAGAAACTGCTCTTTTTTGAGGACAGCTCTTATCAGAGCTACGGCTTGCCCAAAGTCATCCAGCAGGTGCAAGTGGAGGAGTGGGGAATCAAACCCGTTCTCCCAGATTAGAGTCCATACACTTCACCACGACACCAAAGTGGCTGATTTGTGCTGGTTACGTACCAAGATAAACCGAGCTGAACTGTATTTTATTTACCAAAATAGTTGTACCTTATCTGTGCAAATCCAAGGAGGCTAGCAACATGTCAAAAGCTACAATATGCACTGCAAAAACCAAGGTGCAAAACATAATGCACCAACGCTACAATTTTTGTTTAAAAAAAGAAACAATAAAACCATTCCGGCCACAGAAACACTAAACCTAGATCCTAACCTGTCATTAACACCTTTCGGGGGGAAAGCATGGTAAAGTTACAGCTTGTTGGGCCCTCGCTCCACCATAGCTTAGCCTTGGGACAGTCACTCTCTTTCAGCCCATCCTACATCACAGGGCTAGTGCCGTGAGGATAAAATGAGATGGGGAAAACTCCGATCACCCTTCAGGATCCACGGAGGATAGAAACGTAAGGTACGCTAAGGGCCAGCCTAAAGAAATTAGTCCTCAACGTCCGCTTAAAACCACAGAGATCCTGAAATAGTCGCTGGCGCAGAATTAACCCTCAAACTCTACCCCCCTCAGCCCCATCTCTTGCTCTGCCCAGTGACCCCGCTGGCTTGCTGGCTTACCCTCAACCAGAACCCACTCAGGGCAATGCTCCCTCTAAGCTGTGGAGTCTTGTGAACAAAAATTTGACTCTGTGAACCACTGTGCCATTAAAAGTTGTGAGCGAGCGATTTGGCTGCTGCATAAATTAGTTTGGTCTGGAGCCCCATCCTTCCTGAGCCGAGACAAAAATGTGTGAGCCAGAGGCTAAAAAAGATTGAAAGATTGTGAGCCAGAGGCTAAAAAAACCTGTGAGCTGGCTCACATTAACTCAGCTTAGAGGGAACACTGACTCAGAGGTATGTCCCACTGTGCCTGGTTACATCCATCTCTTGTTAGCCTTGTTTTGTTCCTCCCTCGTTAGCCTCATTCCTCCACCTACCTTTGAATTGTCCCCCCCCCCCACTGCTGAAATGTACCTGGTAATTTCCTTGGGGCAGGGACCTGCCTTTCTTCCCCTCGCGTCGCAAGCAACCCACAAACAACTGACGGGGCTCATTAAATTAATAACCTACTCCAAGCCCTTGGGACAGGGCGGGAAAACGAGTTTCAATGAAGAGCGAGTGGGAAGGGAATGGATCCCGCTCTCCCGCTGCAGACAGTACCTGCCCTGCTGTGCCAGCCACCACCATCTTTGCCGTGTATTTGCAGAGGACGATCTTCTGGATTCCCAGCCGGGGGTCGTCGCTGTAAGGGTCAAAGCAACCAACCTGGATGGAGCGGAGGAGTTCGGGGAAGGGGAGAGGGGTGGAGACAGAGGCAGCACTTTAGTGCGGCTGATCGGGAAGTGCCCTCGCGGCATTCAGCTCAAAGGTACTCTGAAACAAAAATGTTATTTCGAAGCCAAAGCCAGTTGTGTAGAACGTGGGCCGACTCCCTTGCACAGGACTGTCGGGCCTCCGACTATAGTGAGTGGCCCCCTACAGGTAGTTCACGACTTGGTAGGGCACCAGGGGGGTGTTGGGAAAATACCCATCATCCAGACTGCATGATGTCACTTCCTGTGTGACCCCTGAAGGGACAGCATTGGGGAGCAAGGTTCTGGGATTCCAGGAAGTGATGTCATGCCATTTTAGAAAAAGTACAAATAATGACTGGAGAGACAGTTCCCTTGACCCCAGAATCACTTCTCCTGAATAACGGATCAAATAAAAATGTATCTCCATCTACGAAGGAAACAAGAGCATTATTGTTGTTCGCCGCCAAAACGGCAATAGCTACCAAATGGATATCAGAGCAAGACTACACTTAAATTATGGCACACCAAATGATGGAACATGTATACCATGGAAAAAATAACAGCTGTGTTAAGACCTACAGAGGTCAGGAATAGAACATAGTGACTTTCCAACAACTTGGCTTCCGATTTTAAATCATCTAAGCTCTCGAAAGGAAATACTCAAAGCAATAGACGATTTGAATCTTCGGTAAACACTGTTAAGGTTACAAATGGATACTGTAAATCTATTTTATTTTGACGAAGAAGAAGAAGAGGAGGAGGAGGAGGAGGAGGAGGAGGATGGATTTATACCTTGCCCTTCACTTGGAGTCTCAGAGCGGCTTACAAACTCCTTTCCCTTTCCCTTCCCCTCCCCACAACAGACACCCAGTGAGGTAGGTGGGGCCGAGAGAGCTCTTTCCAGAACTGCCCTTTCAAGGACAGCTCTTGTCAAAACCAGGGCTCTTTTTGTAGAAAAAGCCCAGCAGGAACTCATTAGCATAATAGGCCACAACCCTGACAGCACAGCTCATTAGCACATTAGGCCGCACCCCCATGTTACTAGAAGTGTCATCATCCAGCCACACCCACCTTTTGCTTCTTATTCTGTTTACCTTGTTTGTTGTCAAAACCCAGGGCTTTTTTTGTAGCAAGAACTCCTTTGCATGTTAGGCCACACACCCCTAACGTAGCCAATCCTAATGAGTTTCTGCTTTTGGGTGTGGCCTATTATGCTAATGAGTTCCTGCTGGGCGTGGCCAACTTGGGAGCCAGCCGGAACTCCGTTCCTGTGCGTTCCTGCCCAAAAATAGCCCTGGCAAAACTATGGTTTGTCCAAGGTCATACAGCAGGTGCAAGTGGAGGAGTGGGGAATCAAACCTGATTCTCCCAGATCAGAGTCCGCGCACTTAACCACTACACCAAACTGGCTCTCTGACAACTGAAAGATACAAATAATATATGAAAGTTTGGTAAACCGTGTTATTCTATTCAAGTTCTGTTAAAAACTAATACAATTTATTTATTTTTTTAAAAAAGTGATGTCATGCAATTGGAACAATGGCAGTTTGAGTTTTCCCGCCACTACCCTGAGCTTTCTGTCAGTTGCCAAAACTCGGCTGGCTACCCTAACCCTTGTGGTGTCACCAAGACACACACAACCCCATCTCCCGACCAATCCGAGGCTCCAGTTTTCCCTTTTTTAAAGGAATTAAGACAAAAAATGAATGGCTAGACGCACGCGTGCTCGCACACGCTTCATGCTCGCACCTCTGGGCATCGTCCCGTCAAGCTACAGAGGATCCAAAACTGGTTTCTGGTTCCAAATTTGTACTGACTCCTTTTCTCCACATGGTGGCCCACTGAGACATACGTGGCCAAAGATTACACTAGGGAGAGACACCGATACACATCCTTGCCCTTGTAAACAAAGGCGGGAATGGACAAGTGAAGGAACGGAGAGGAACCGTGTGAATTCCCAGCCATGGACAAAGGTGCACCTATGGAGTCGTGCTGTCCAAAGTCACGGAGCAAACCCAGCAAGAGTTGAGGCCCCCTTCGCCCCAGCCCTCTCCTTCCCCCCCCCCCCCCAAGTGTCCCCGCTTTCCAGAGCCAAAGACATCAGGGTCCAGTACCTTCCGGAACGGAGGCCATTCCTCGTCGCCAGACTGGTTCAGGCTGTCGTTGTGCTCACAGTCGGTCTGAAAGATGTGGGCGGTGCCAAGCTTGTACAGGGGCTTGAGGGACACCCCTGAGGCGTCCCAGAAGCGGACCGTCCCATCCTCGTGACTGCAACGGTAAGAACAAGCTGATTAGTCAACACACGGGGGGTGTCACTGTGACAACTTCTACTCTGATACAGTGTTAGAAGTAGAAAAGAGCACAAGTCCAGCGGCACCTTAAAGACTAACAAAATTTGTGGCCACAGGGGAGAAAACCGTGGCATAAACAAAGAAGGAGAAGAGATTGGATTTATACCCCGCCCTTCACTACCCAAAGGTGTCTCAGAGCGGCTTACAAACTCCGTTCCCTTCCCCTCCCCACAACAGACACCCTGGGAGCAATGCTCCCTCTAAGCTGTGGAGTCTTGTGAGCTAAAATTCTACTTTGTGAGCTACTGGGATTAAAGTTGCAAGCAAGCAATTTGGCTACTGTATAAATTAGGTTGCTCTGGAGCCCTCCTTCCCGAGCTACGACAAAAATGTATGAGCTGGAGGTTCACAAACTGTGAGCTAGCTCACACTAACTCAGCTTAGAGGGAACACTGCCTGTGAGGTAAGTGGGGCTGAGAGAGCTCTGACAGAAACGGCTCTTTTTCAAGAACAGCTCTGACAGAACTTTGGCTTGCCCAAGGTCATCCAGCAGGTGCAAGTGGAGGAGTGGGGAATCAAACCCGGTTCTCCCAGATCAGAGTCCACGCACTTAACCACGACACCAATAAACAATTTGAAATTTTCAAGTCGCTTTTTAAAAAATCAACTCATGGTTGCCGAGGGCAATACATACACAGACACCCCTTACAGATGCTGATTTTCCATCATTCTGGTGACTGAGAATCAGAACTCAAGACCGAGAGGAGGAGGAGGAGGAGGAGGAGGAGATGAAGAAGGAGAAAAGGAGGAGGAGGGGGTTGGATTTATACCCCGCCCTTCACTAGGAGTCTCAGAGTGGCTTATAATCTCCTTCCCTTACCCTCCCCAGAACAGACACACTGTGATGGTAGGTGGGGCCGAGAGAGCTCTTTCGAGGACTGCTCTTGAGAACAGCTCTGGGAGAACTTATGACTGACCCAGGGTCGCCCAGCTGGCTGCATGTGGAGGAGTGGGGAACCAAACGCGGTTCTCCAGATTAGAGTCCACCGCTCTTAATGACTACACCAAACTGGTGTGATGCAAATGAAGAGGCAGGGCTGTGCAAATGAACACACTCAGTTCTCAACATCAGTGACCAGGAACCGGAAAAGACCCCCCTTCAATGGTGCCTCCAAACGGACCCTGTCGCTCCCATAGCTGGAGCTCTAAGTGCATAGAAGAAGAAGACGATATTGGATTTATACCCCGCCCTTCACTACCCAAAGGTGTCTCAGAGCAGCTTACAATCTCCTTTCCCTTCCCCTCCCCACAAGAGACACCCTGTGAGGTCGGTGGGGCTGAGAGAGCTCTGACAGAAACGGCTCTTTTTCAAGAACAGCTCTGACAGAACTATGGCTTGTGCAAGGTCATCCAGCAGCTGCAAGTGGAGGAGTGGGGAATCAAGCCCAGTTCTCCCAGATTAGAGTCCGTGCACTTAACCACTACACCAAACATAGCTTGCTGGGTGGGGTTTGAGTCCTGTCTGCGGTTGTCCATGTTGAAAAAGTCTGGTGCAGGGTTTGGGGGTGTCGTGGAGAGATCGTCTCTCTCCCCTCCCCGAGTCTGGCAGAGGCTCGTAAGAAAGGCTCCCCACAGGAAAACATTAATTGGACTTCCAGCGAAGTCCACGCAAGCATCTCCCCGGGAAGGATTTGGCCGTCTTCTTCAGGCGTTCTCCCCCCACCCCTCCGGCCTGAACATCTGCTGTCCCCGGCTGGGCTTTCCGAGGGGAGGGAGCGCCAAATTAAACCCATAAAGCCCTTGGCTCTGAGCAGTTCGGAC
>NW_015160210.1:1199009-1232392 GCF_001447785.1 Gekko japonicus
CTCTTCCGAGTGGATGGATACGTGACTGAAAAATTAAGAAGGTTCTGTTTACTCGTGCGCTGATTTAAACTGGATTTCTAAACAGAAAAGCCCTCAAAGAGCCCCCCTGTTCTGTCAAGCAAGGTGCTCCGTCCGTAATAATTTTGGGGTCCCCTTTCCATCGTTTTCCCAGCCCAAAGACATTTTAGAATTCATACCCCACTTTTCTCCTCAAAGAAGCACACAATAATTCTCCTCACATCCATTTTATCCTCACAACAACCCTGTGAGGCAGTTAGGCCAAGAGTGCATGACTGTCCCAAAGTCACCCATGGCAGAGAGGAGATTGGAACCTGGGTCCTGGCCCCACACTCTAACCCACCACACTATGCTGGTGACCCCTTTAACATCACCTGCCAAACACACTTTCTATGCCAACTTCTCCCCCCCCCCCCCTGTAAATAACAGTTATGTCACGAGCAATGCTCCCTCTAAGCTGTGAGCAAAAATTCCACTTTGTGAGCTACTGGCATTAAAGTTGTGAGTGAGCCATTTGGCTAATGCATAAATTAGTTTGCTCTGGAGCCGTCCTTCCTGAGCTATGACAAAAATGTGTGAGACGGAGGCTAAAAAACTGAGCTGGCTCACACTAACTCAGCTTAGAGGGAACACTGGTCACAAGCACAAGACTCGAACTCGCTTCCCACACAAGATTCAAACGCGCCTCACACACCTGCCCAAGACAGTATGGAACAGAAGCTGCTCCACAACTCACCCAGTCAAGAGAAGTCCTCTCTGCGTGGGTTCCTGCGCCAGATTTCTTCCGCCAGTGATGGGCCAGTTCTGTTAAAGGGGCAAAAAAGACCCTCAGAAAAATATAGTAGAGCCATATACACAACCGAGAATGAAACATTATTAGGAGGAAAGTTTATCTGGGGCATACCTAGATCAAGGGAGCACTTTTGGTGCACTAAATTCTAACACACTTCAATCCTAACTAGGGCTGCCAAGTCCCCCGCTAAAAGGGCCCCAAATCCGCCGGTCTGGATCTGGCCGGAGGGGGGAACCCCACTAGGGTGGCCAAGTCCCCCCGGGGGACGGGGAAACCTCCGCCCGAGAGGCCCGTTCCCCGCAGGCGGGGATTGGGCCACTGGGGTGACCCCACCCCCAAAGCGCGTGATGTGCCCGGCGTGAACACATCATCCGGAGGTGACGCAATCGCGTCGGGCATGTTGCGGGGGGACGCTCTATCATCCGAGGGAAAACTTTATGGTTTCCCCTCAGATGATTGTGGCCCCGCCCCCAACATGCGCGACGCGATTGCGTCACCTCCAGGAGTCCCCCCGCTATTAAGAAATTTGGACTTGGCAACCCTAAACCCCACCCCCGAAGTGGCCAGATCAGGCCGACATGCCCAGCGTTATGATGTCGCCCGGAAGTGACGTCATCACGATGGGCACGTCGCCGAGCGACGCTCTAGCAATCACCCTGAAAACTCTGTGGTACCATAGAGATTTTAGGGCGATTACCAGAGTGTCGCCCAGCGACATGCCCAGCGTGATGACGTCAGTTCTGTACCCAGCGTGATAATGTTATTGCGGCGCACGCAGGCTTTGCGCGCATGCAGGGACTCCCGGAGAGGGCCCTGGACTCCTCTGCTATTACTTCGGTAAGACTTGGCAACCCTTATCCTAACTGCTCCATAAAGATCGCTTTGAGTTCCCCTCCATCTTCCAAGAGAATCTCTTGGGCTTGGTCTATCTCGTTAACTATCACAAATTTATTCCACCCGTCCTCCGAGGAGCGCGGGGTGGAGTACACGGTTCTCTCTCCTGCCTTGCGGCCTCACAGCAACCTTGTGACGCAGGCGAGGCCGAAAGAGAAGAGGACTAGGCCAAAGTTACTCAGCCAAATTCACAGCCCAGTGGACGGCGGTCCTGCTTGTACCATTTCCCCCACCCACCTTGAAGACATCCGACAAAGCTGACGGGCAGTAGATTCAGGGCGGACAAAAGAAGATACTACTTTACACAATAAGTGATTGATTCACTGCCAGAGGATGTAGCGATGGCCACAGGAATACACAGCTTGAAAAGGGGATTAGACAGATTCATGGAGGATAAGTCTCTCAATGGCTACTAGCCGTGGTGACTGAGGAGAACCTCCATTTTTAGAGGCAGTAAACATCTGAATAACAGAGCCGGGAGGCAACATCAGGGGAAGGCCTCGGCCTCTCTGCCCTGTGGTTGGCCCTCCAGAGGAACTAGTTGGCTGCTGTGTTAGGCAGGATGCTGGACTCGATGGGCCCTTACTGGTCTGACCCAGCAGAGCTCTTCTGAGGTTCTTCTCAGGGGCAGGCCTCGGCCTCTCTGCCCTGTGGTTGGCCCTCCAGAGGAACTAGTTGGCTGCTGTGTTAGGCAGGATGCTGGACTCGATGGGCCCTTACTGGTCTGACCCAGCAGAGCTCTTCTGAGGTTCTTCTCAGGGGCAGGCCTCGGCCTCTCTGCCCTGTGGTTGGCCCTCCAGAGGAACTGGCTGGCCTCCGTGAGAGACGGGATGCTGGACTAGATGGACCCTCACTGGTCTGATCCAGCAGGGCTCTCCTTACTTTCCTATATCAAGCTCCCTACAAGCAGAAAAGCCACACACTGTGGTGGGGTTACTTGTAAGTGGTTCAATGTGGAGAAGTTCAAAAAAATAAAACACTCCTCCAGCACCTTCCGCTGCTTCCCCTGCAACTATGGGGAATGCCACGCAAAAAGCCCAATTTGGCTCAGGATCACAGCATGGCGGTGGGGGGGGGGGGGGGGGGGGGGGGGGGGGGGGGGGCTATGCTCTTGCATCACCCCCATGCCGTTTTCCTGAGCTGAACCAGCCCCTGCAGAGACCTGTTTGCATAACCATGCAGCTGTTGCAGGGAACCCCGTTCCAGTTTGTTAAAACCATCTCTCGTCGTTGCACTGTACCCTTCCCTGTTGTGGAAGTGACACTCTGCTGTGTAATGCGTCCCTCTGATGCTAGATGCTTCCACTCAGGCAAGATCGGTGATCCTCAAAGAGCATTAGAAGAATGCAGTGCACGGGGGAGACCCACCTCTGAGGAGGAGGAGGAGGAGGTTGGAGGAGGAGTCTCAGAGTGGCTTACAATCTCCTCCCCTTCCTCTCCCCATAACAGACACTCTATGAGGCAGGTGGGGCCGAGAGAGCTCTTTCGAGAACTGCTCTTGAGAGAACAGCTCCGAGAGAACTTGTGACTGACCCAAGGTCACCAAGCAACTGCACGTGGCAGAGTGGGGAATCAAACCCGGTTCTCCCAGATTAGAGTCCGCGCTCCTCACCACGCCACCAAGTGGGGCGCCAAGCCAAGCGGGACTTGGGTTCCAAGTCAACGTGTCCTCCCCTGGCACAATCCCCAAAAGGTACCCACGTCAACAAAGACACCCCCCGCCCCAGCAACATCTGAAGGGTCAATGTGGCTCTCCCAGCCACACTCGTGCGCCAACTCACCCCAGAGGACGACCGGGGGCTCTGCTGCTCTCCCGCGCTAATTATCCTCTCCCACAACTTGAGGGGGACGTTGGAGATGTGGTAGGAGCAGGTGATGGCGGAGGAATGGAGTGGGGCCAGATAGGGGGCGGGGATCGTGGGCCAGCCGGGTGTCTGCAGGTCGACCACAACCAACTCCTCCTCCACGAGAGCCACCAAGGCAGTCGGGTTGTCGAACTCTGGAAAAAAGAGGGACAAGATTGTTGTTGTTCAGTCGCACAGTCGAGTCCGACTCTTCGCGACCCCATGGACTAGATCCCACCAGGCCCTCCTGTCTTCCGCTGTCCTCTGAAGTTTGCTCAGTTTCATGTTCGTTGCATCTATGACACTGTCCAACCATCTC
The DNA here is from genome assembly GCF_001447785.1 of Gekko japonicus. NCBI lineage: Eukaryota > Metazoa > Chordata > Lepidosauria > Squamata > Gekkonidae > Gekko > Gekko japonicus. The sequence goes on from NW_015160210.1 coordinate 1,202,877, forward strand.
ATCCTTTGCCGTCCCCGTCTTCTTTGACCTTCAATCTTTCCCAGCATCAGGGTCTTTTCCAGTGAGTGCTCCCTTCTCATTTGGTGGCCAAAGTATTTGAGTTTCAGTTTCATTATCTGGCCTTCCAGGGAACAGTCAGGGTTGATTTCTTTGAGGATTGACTGATTTGTTCTTCTTGCAGTCCAAGGGACTCTCAAGAGTCTTCTCCAGCACCATAGTTCAAAAGAATCTATTCTTCGGCGCTCGGCCTTCCTTATAGTCCAACTCTTGCAGCCATACATGACTACCGGGAATACCATTGCTTGGACCATGCAGACTTTTGTTGGCAGGGTGATGTCTCTACTTTTTGTCATGCTGTTGAGGTTCGCCATCGCTTCGATGAGGCTGTGGGCTATGCCGTGGAGGGCCACCCAAGACGGAGAGGCCACAGCAGAGAACTGAGACCAAGCGTGATCCCCTGGAGAAGGAAATGGCAACCCACTCCAGGATTTTTGCCAAGAAAACCCCATGGACAGGGACAAGATACAGTATGTACATAAAAAACCCCGTACTGAGGACGCTGTTTCACACTGAGTGGCACCTGACCCCCCCCCCCCAAGGAAGAGACGCTAGAAGCTAGGAAAGTACTAGACGAGGGAGGCCCTGGTGGTTGTTTTTTTAAATAGCAAAGTGCATACCCTCCTCTACCTCGGTGTCGTATACCGTGAAGAAGTCAATCACGCGCGACGTGAAGTCCAAGGTGACCAGCGTCTGTCCTTGCAGGATAGTCACGCAGTGCCGGTCCCCGTAACTGGCCCGGGGCATCCCGCCACTGAAAATGATGAAGTGACCCCTACGAGAAGAGAAAAGTTGACCCTCAGGAGGAAGCTCCTCCCGCAACGGTTCCTGGTCGGAAGCCTGACGAGAGTTGGGGGTGGTATGGACTGGAGGGTGGGGGGCAAAGCTCCCTCTAAGCTGTGGAGTCTTGTGAGCAAAGATCCTACTTTGTGAGCTGCTGGCATTAAAGTGGTGAGCAAGCGGTTTTGCCCACTGCATAAATGAGTTTGCTCTGGAGCCCATCCCTTCCTGAGCGAAGGCAAAAATCTGTGAGCTGGAGGCTAAAAAACTGTGAGCTGGCTCACACGAACTCAGCTTGGGGGGGGGAGTCCAACAGTCAGTAAAAAAGGTTGACGGAGGAGGAGGAGGAGGAGATTGGATTTATACCCCACCCTTCACTCGGAGTCTCAGAGCAGTTTACAATCTCCTTCCCTTCCCCTCCCACCAACAGACACCCTGTGAGGGAGGTGGGGCTGAGAGAGCTCCTTCAAGAACTGCTCTTGAGAGAACAGCTTTGAGAGAACTTGTGACTGGCCCAAGGTCACACCAGCAGCTGCACATGGAGGAGGAGTGGGGAATAAAAACCGGGTCACCCAGATTAGAGTCCGCGCTCCTAACCACTACACCAAACTGGCTCCCTTCCCCATGAGTAAATAAAAGCACCACAACATTAACCTACAAGAAAGCAAGATTCACATTATCTCCGTGCCGTATTATCGTGCCCGACCCTATGTTTGTAAGATCCGGCACAAACATTCAGGGGAATTAGGGGGTGCAGCCAAAAGGGGGGCAGAAAGGACGGCACTTTAGAGGATCACTTTTTTGGGGGGAACGCTATGATACGTTACAAACTCTCCTTGCAGACAGAAGACTAGCACTGCAAGCCAAAGACAGAAGTAGCACCTTGCGGCACTAGTTTTCCATCGGCCCAGAAGAATTTGATTCTACAGAGGGAAATTCACAGCGGGAATTGTCACCGGTGCCACACGGTCTGTTCTACCACCTCAAGAGCTCTGCCACCCCATTCTCTGACATGCACGAGTCGATCTAGTTGCAAGGTGGTACGTACCCTGACTCGCATGTCTGCCACACAATCTTGTTGATTGCTTTGCACGGGAAGGGACCTGAAATGGAAGATAAGGGTTTTGAAGAAGAAAAGAGATTGGATTAATCCCCCGCCCTTCACTACCCAAAGGAGCCTCAGAGCAGCTCACAAACTCCTTTCCCTTCCCCTCCCCACAACAGACACCCTGCGAGGTAGGTGGGGCCGAGAGAGCTCTGACAGAAACTGCTCTTTCTCAAGGACAGCTCTGACAGAACTACGGCTTGCCCAAGGTCATCCAGCAGCTGCACGTGGAGGAGGAGTGGGGAATCAAACCCAGTTCTCCCAGATTAGAGTCTGCACCCTTAACCACTACACCAAACTGGCTCCCAAGAAGGAGAAGGAATAGATTGGATTTATACCCCGCCCTTCACCATCCAAAGGTGTCTCAGAGCGGCTTATAAACTCCTTTCCCTCTCCCTCCCCACAACAGACACCCTGTGGGGCTGAGAGAGCTCTGACAGAAACTGCTTTTTTTCAAGAAGACCTCTGACGGAACTACGGCTTGCCCAAAGTCATCCAGCAGCTGCAAGTGGAGGAGTGGGGCATCAAACCCGGTTCTCCCAGATTAGAGTCCGCGCACTTAACCACTACACCAAACTGGCTCTCAAGAAGGAAGAGGAGGAGGAGGAGACTGGATTTATAGCCCGCCCTCCACTACCCAAAGGAGTCTCAGAGTGGCTTACAGACTCCTTTCCCTTCCCCTCCCCACAACAGACACCCTGTGAGGTAGGTGGGGCTGAGAGAGCTCTTTCCAGAGCTGCCCTTGAGAGAACAGCACTGATAGAACTGTGGCTTGCCCAAGGCCAGCAGCTGCGAGTGGAGGAGTGGGGAATCGAATCCGGTTCTCCCAGATTAGAGTCCGTGCACTACACTTAAACCACTTAAACCACTACACCAAACTGGCTCTCACTTGATCTCAAGCACTTCATACAAGAGGGGACAAAACAAGCACTCATTTCTCCCCTCACCCGCCATTACTAAGGCCAGATCTGGGGAACTTATGACTAACGTTGAGCCCCAACAAGAATAGTTGGTGAACAAAGTGTTGCAAACCTCTTCTGTTAAAAACAAAAAAGATTTTAAAGTTGCTAGTCCTCATGGGTGCAGAGGTTCTTAGAACAGCATGCTCGCTTTCCGCAAGTACGGAGTTTTGTGGAAAGTGGGCACCTGGGTGCACAGACGTACAGACTTGCTCTGCAGCCCAAAGTATTGCAGAGAAAGCTTTACCATTCTGGTCTGCCAGCTGTACAAACTGGCACCAAAACCTGCTGCCAGCGATAAATGAATATTTGCGCCCTTCCAAAAAAAACAATCACAACCTCGGCTGTGGCCCAAAAGCCGGACTTTTGAGACCGTTGAGGAACAGGCAACTTTCTTGACCTCTGGAACACAGTAAACCATAGCACTGTTCGCATGTGACAGTGAACGTACGTACAGCCAACATGTATGCACGTACATCTATTTGCGAGAAACAGTCAAAGAGCGTTCGCTTTACAAATAAAACTGGAGACCAGTACCAGGATAATTATGAGGTTTAAACTGCATGTTCTGCCATTCTTGTGTCGAACACTAACTTGAGAATTACTAAGCACATTTATAAAGAAACCTCAACATGGATCGTACATTGTGTTCTGTGTTAACACGTGAGTAGGGCTCTTGTCTCCAAGCTGACAGGATCGTTCCCTGTTTCAAGAAAGCCATTTAGCCCCAGGATACAACATTAAGAAATCCGGCCTGGGGCCAAATATCTTCTTTTTAAAAAGGAGACAGCATTAAATCGCATTTTCCAAGCAATTACTAGAGATGGCTTCCAGCCGATAAATTATCCTCGCCTACTGCCTGGCAGATGGTACGGGAGGAGCTCAGCTTTGCACGCCCCCGTGAGTCCCCCAAAACGTAATTTTGACACCTTCCCCTGGAATCAGCACAACTGAGAGTAAAAAAAAATGAGCAAAAAAACTGAGCGGGCACCAGGATCGCACGAAGAGGTACTAAGGAACACACGTCACCGATGCTCCCTCTAAGCTGCGGAGTCTTGTGAGCAAAAAAATCTACTTTGCAAGCTACTGGCGTTCAAGTTGTGGGCAAGCGATTTGGCTCCTGCAGAAATCAGTTTGCTGTGGAGCCCTCCCTTCCTGAGCTAAGACAAAAATGTGTGAGCCGGAGGCTAAAAGACAGTGAGTGAGCTTACACTAACTTAGCTGAGAGGGAACACTAGGTCAACGCTGAACTCACCGTAAGGGACAGTGGAAGTGACCGGCTGAATGGTCTTAGGGGAGCCCTCCGTCACCGACCAGACCGCATAGCCGCCGTCGTTGTGAGAGCTCACCACCGTCCGGCCGCTCCGCTCCCAGCTGACGCTTTCCAATTGCTGGAAGAGACAAACACCCAACTGTGAACTCGAACGTGCGGGGGGGGGGGACGAAGACAGCAGATGGCCTTTGAAAAGAGCAGAGCCTTGTTACCGCAAACCCCCGAATAAATAAAGTTGCACGCCGTTTGGGGGGGGGGGGGCCCTGGCGGGGTTGGATCTAGAATTTGCACAAAACAAAACTGGAATCTGAAATAGATGGCCCTCAGAAGTAGACTGGGGGGGTGTATCCAATTTAGGGTTCCCAGCCTCCAGGTGGGGTCTGGAGCAATGTTCCCTCTAAGCTGTGGAGTCTTGTGAGCAAAAATTCTACTGTGTGAGTTACTGGCATTAGAGCTGTGAGCAAGCAATTTGGCTGCTGCATAGATTAGTTTGCTCTGGAGCCCTCCTTCCTGAGCTGAGACAAAAATGTGTGAGCTGGAGGCTAAAAAACTGTGAGCTCGCTCACACTAACTCAGCTTAGAGGGAACACTGGTCTGGAGGTCTCTTAGGATTATAGCTCATCACCAGACAAGAGAGATCAGTTCCACTGGAGAAACTGGCTGCTTTGGGAAGGGGGACTTTATAGTATTACGCCCCAAACCCCATAGAGTCCACCCCCAGAAGCCTTGAGGTATTTCCCAAGATGATGTTGGCAAACTTAACTAGTTCCCTATGGCAGCGTTCCAAAAAAGTGCAAGTTTTGCTATAGATTCTGGCCAAACGCAGTTTTTTTTTAAGTACTATGAAAATCCACACCTCTGTTCAAAACAGCTTGCCCAAGGCAGGATGGGAGACGTACCAATGCGCCTTTCAAGCCACCTTGAAAGGGAAACACTGTCTTAACAGTCTAATCTGTGCCAACGAGGGACTCCCAAAGGTGCTCAACCATGTCCATTTGGTTCTGAGATGGAACAGGATCCATTAGAAACAATGGCAGGTAGCTCTAGGAATTGCCGGGAACTCTATGGTAAGACCATAACGTTTCCGGATATTTCTACAGCTACTTACTGTCATGTTTGGATTTTCTCTGGAAGCGAGTGTGATGACATCACTTCCAGGGAAAGCTGAGAAGCACTGGTGGGTAGCTCTAGGAACTGCCAAAAATTCGATGGTAAAACCATAAAGTTTCTGGTGACTCTTAGAGCTACCTGCTGTCACTTCTGGGTTTTTCCCGGAGGTGATGTCATCATGCCCACTTCTCTGCAAGTTTTTTTTTTAATTTCCCCCCCAGGAATAACAGGAGTCCAACCGGGAAAATTATACCCCTAAATCTGACTGCACAAAAACTGTCTCACCACAGCACTAGACAGAAGCCAGACATATAGAACAGAATCAAGACCCAGTGAGCGGCTTGTGCGGGATTCTTAGAAAACCTCTCAGACCGGCCTCGTACGTACCTGGTTACCCAGGAAGAGGTGCTCCGCTTCTCTTGTGCTTTTATTCCACAGCACCATCAGTCCCCTGCTGAAGCCAATCAGAATTTTGGTCGGGTCTCGGGGGTGTTCCTGGAGCGACTCCACTGGACCCAGAGCTTTCCCACATTTGTAGTCTTCTGGTACGCTGGAATGCAAGCGCAAGGCATTCAACGGGGCTCCTTACTGGGCCGTGACCATCCTCGATACGCAAGGGACATGACCGGAATTGGGCAGACCTCGGCCTGGACCAAATCCAGCCTTCTAATAACGTAACGATTTGTCGGGAACATTGATTAGGAGGACACACCCCTTAGCACAATATCTGACGATAATAAATGTCTCCAGGAAACCCACAAGAAAGAGATAAGAAGAGAGGCCTTCGGCTACTGAATTGGATAATAGGCTGCCTCCAAACATGGAAGTTCCCTTGTTGTTGTTCAGTCGCACAGTCGAGTCCGACTCTTCGCGACCCCCTGGACCACATCGCACCAGGCCCTCCTGTCTTCCGCCATCCTCCGGAGTTTGCTCAGCTTCATGTCCATTGCCTCGATAACACTGTCTAACCATCTCATCCTTTGCCGCCCCCTCCTTCTTTGACATTTGATCTTTCCCAGCATCAGGGTCTTCTCCAGTGAGGGCTCCCTTCTCATTGGGTGGCCAAAGTATTGGAGCTTCTCCACTGGAGAAGGAAGTGGAAATCCACTCCAGTATCTTGGCCAAGAAAACCCCAAGGACAGTAAGAAAAGGGAAGTTCCCTTAGGCACTGACAAAGCTCCACGAATTTGCCAATGACCTTTCTTAACAGGTCACGTAAGCCGGTCTGACTGCTGAGAAGAGCCCTCCTCCTCCTTCCACAGGGAGGGCCTCCCGCTAAGACCCTCCCAGCCAAAGTACATCTGCCAACGCACATGGCACATTTTACAGTTAATTGACTAAACATATATTTTCTATCCGTCCCTTCCACAAAGCAGCTCAGGGTAGTGTGCATGTGCATCCATTTCCCCTCTTCCCTTTTATCCTCACAACGACCCTGCGAGGCAGGTTAGGCAGAGAGCGTGTGACTGGCCCAAGGTCCCCCAGCAAGTTCCCATGTCAGGTGAGGATTCAAACCAAGGTCTCCCAGAGCCTAGTCCGACACTTTAATCATTACGCCAAGCTGTTCTCCATGCACCCCCCTCCCCACGTATTGTGTTAAGAAAACACACCTCCCAGCATCTGACTGACTTGCAACCACACAATGCTTTGTATAGGTCACATATTGAAGCTGCTTTATACTGGATCAGACCTTCGGTCCATCAAAGCCAGTACTGTCTGCTAAGACTGGCAACCGCTCTCCAGGGTCTCGGGTGGAGGTCTTTCACATCACCCACTACCTGGTCCTTTCAACTGGAGATGCCGGGAATTAAACCTGGGACCTTCTGCATGCCAAGCAGATGGTCAACCGCTGAGCCACAGGCCCTCTTTACAGCTCTCCAGGGTCTCAGGCGGAGGTCTTTCCCATCACCTCCTGCCTGGTCCTTTTAACTGGAGATGCCGGGGATTGAACCTGGGAGCCTTCTGCATGCCAAGCAGGTGCTCTATCGCTGAGCCACAGGTCCTCTTGACAGCTCTCCAGGGTCTCAGGCAGAGGTCTCTCCCATCACCTCCTGCCTGGTCCTTTTAACTAGAGATGCTGCTGGGGATTGAACCTGGGACCTTCTGCATGCGAAGCAGATGCTCTACCGCTGAGCCACGGCCCCTCTTTACAGCTCTCCAGGGTCTCAGGCGGAGGTCTTTCCTATCACCTACTGCCTGGTCCTTCTAACTGGAGATGCTGGGGATTGAACCCGGGACCTTCTGCAGAGGTTCTTCCACTGAGCCACAGCCCCTACCCAGTTAGGTTCAGATTCTGCATAGCCAAAATCTATGGATCTTAAACCATCATTCCCCACCAACGCCGTTCTGCCTGGTCACGTGCTCTACTCCCTGCTCCAACCTTCCCCTCGCCCCCCGGGATCCCTAAACTCACCTCTGCAGGACCTCGTCTTGGTACAGAGATTTGTCCTCCAGGAGCGTCAAACCCGGGAGCTCCAAGAAGTAGACGCCACCCCCTTCCGTCCCGAGGCACGCAATGTCACAGGTGGACATCAACAGGATCACCGTTACCCGAGTAATGCTGGGAGGAGAGCTACGAAGACGAGAAGAATAAGCCAGAAGTTATGAGCAGTACCGCCCTGCACATCAGACCGGTGGTTTTCAAAAAAATCCTTCGAGGGAACCACTTTCCATTTCTCCCCCAAAGAGGCACTGAGAAGGACCCCTCCCTGTCCATGCGGGGACACTGGCCGTGCTTCACTGGCACCCAGCACATGCCCGAGAAGAGCCCTTACACTCTCCCAAGGTTGGGCCCTGCTAGAGGAACACAGTCTCTCAGAGAAGCTCCCTCGATATCCAAAGAATCCCGAATGAGCCCCTAAGGGGACCTCCAGTTTTCCCGGAAGGCATTTTGAAGACCACCGTCGCAAATCACACACCCAAGTGGAGCTTTTATGCGCACGCAAAGCTGAGGCCTATAGAAGAATGCTTGAGCGCCTACGGAAAACAGCTCTACCAGCTTCTTGGAAGGTTTCAAAGGTTCACACCCCATCCCAGCAAGTCACCTCGAGGCGCGAAGCCATTCCTTGCTTTCAGCGGAGTCACCAGCTTTAGGATTCAACGTAAGAAGTGTGTTCCCAGAGTTCACAACAGGCAGCCTCATATTTAATGGAGGCCCCATAGCCCAGGATAGAATCCAGAATCCAAGATGGACGACGCCCGGCCATGGCCCCCCACCTCCACATGGCTAGCCCCCTTCATACAGTCACTGAGTCTCTTCACGAGGAGGCCTTCCAGCAGTTCAGGTGCCGAATGGCAGCCACATTTCCTCGAGTTACCTCACAACGTCATTCTCCACAGGTTCCTCGGGGTTCTGGTGGGCTCTCTCAAATTCACTCACCCAATCGGATTCGAGAGATAAGGAGAAAATAAACGCGCCGCAACAGTCACTGAGAGATAAAAACGAGGCCAAGGCCAGTGGTGCGAGCGAATGAAAAATATATTTTATTGCTCACCTAAAACTTCAAGGGAGTCCTTAATGTAATATATGAATAGAATTATCGAGCCCTCCTGAGGTACCTGCGGGTACCTGCGAAACCACAGTGGGGATTCCCCGCTTGTCCAACCCCACCTTCACCACGGCGGCAGCTCCCCCTCATCCTGCCCAACTCCAGCTCTGCTTCCCCCTATCCGGCCAAAGCCCGGCTTCACCGTGGTGGCCGCTCCCTCCAGCGAGAGTCGCCATTTGCCCAGGGGGGCAGGAGATCTCCTGAATTTGCGGGCTCCTACCCGCCACAGCAAGGAGCTGCGGTGGCTCAAGTGGTTAAGACGCTGAACTGCAGGCTGTGGAAGGTCGGTAGTTCAGCAGTTCAAGACCCGGGTTGCCGCATGACGGAGTGAGCTCCCGTCTCTAGTTCCAGCTCCTGCCAACCTAGCCGTTCGAAAGCAAGAAATTGCAAGTAGATAAATTGGTACCACTTTGGTGGGAAGGTAACAGCATTCCATGCGCCTTGGTGTTTAGTCATGCCGGACACATGACCACGGAAACGTCTTCGGACAGCGCTGGCTCTTCGGCTTTGAAACGGAGATGAGCACCGCAACCCTAGAGTCAGACTCGACTGGCTTTCAAGCAAGGGAACCTTTACCTTTTTACCCGCCCCAGTAGGGGGAAATCCCCTCCCTAAACAGCCTCACACGTGACATGCCTGCATCACCCGGAAGTGACTTCGGAACATCAGCAACGTCAGGAGGTGACACTCTGGATTTGGGGCAAAACTCAATGGTTTGATGCCAATTTTACCATAGAGTTTTGCCCACAAGGCGGAGTGTCGCCCCCAATGTTGCTGCTGTCACCTCCGGCTGATGCAGGCATGTCACGTGTGACGTCACTGTTTTTTTTGGGGGGACATCACTTTCTACTCCCGGAACGCCCCCCCCCATCCCCCTGCTGGCAGGCAAAAGGGATCTGGCAACCTCAAGCCCACCTGACCCTGGCTTTGCTGCCTCAACAGCCTGGACACAGCGGAGGAGTAGGAGCTTCGTCTGTATCTGCACAGACAACACTCTTGTATTTGGGGGATTTAACCCCCCCCCATTTTTTTCTAGTTTTCAGATTTTTCTGCATACCCAGGGTTTCCCCCCCAAGGTTGCTGGAAAATCTACCTTCTATCAATGTAGTCCTAATCAGGAGATTTAAGTATCCGCAGAACAATGCTCCCTCTAAGCTGTGGAGTCTTGTGAGCAAAAATCCTACTTTGTCAGCTACTGGCGTTAAAGTGGTGAGCGAGCAGTTTGGCTCCTGCATGAATTAGTCTGTTCTGGGGCCCTGCTTCCTGAGCTAAGGCAAAAATACGTGAGCTGGAGGCTAAAAAACTGTGAGCTAGCTCACACTGACTCAGCTTAGAGGGAACACCGGTCTACACTTCACCATCAGAATGTATAATGGATCAAGACTGGTGGCCATGTTAGTCTGTCTGTAGCAGTAGAGCTGCGGTGGCTCAAGTGGTTAAGACGCTGAACTGCAGGCTGTGGAAGGTCGGTAGTTCAGCAGTTCAAGACCCGAGTGTGCTGCATGATGGAGTGAGCTCCCGTCTCTGGCCCCAGCTTCTGCCAACCTAGCAGTTCGAAAGCAAGAAATTGCACGTAGATAAATAGGTACCACTTCGGTGGGAAGGGAACAGCGTTCCGTGCGCCTTGGTATTTAGTCATGCCGGCCACATGACCACGGAAACATCTTCGGACAGCGCTGGCTCTTCGGCTTTGAAACGGAGATGAGCACCGCAACCCTAGAGTCGGACTCGACTGGCTTTCGAGCAAGGGAACCTTTACCTTTACTAGCAGTAGAAAAGAGCAAGAGTCCAGCAGCACCTCCAAGACTAACAAAATTTGTGGCAAGGTTATCTGAAGTTCTGAAGTTGTCTGAAGACGTGAGCAATGTCTCACGAAAGCTCCTCCCCTGCCACAAGTTTAATCAGTCTTGAAGGTGCGACTGGATTCTTGCTCTTTTCTAGAATACATGATGGTTATCGAGTCGAAATTATGTCGACAAATAATATTAAATACAATTTTTATCTACATAACTTTAACCAAATAATCATCGTTATATGATTATGAAAACTCAGTCCTGTATTGGTATATTATGCTACAGACTCCCCTGAAGAAGCCGGTTGGCAAAACGCATAGGAAACTTTTAGCTGAATAATCACATATTTTTCCTTTCCTCGCACCATCAGCCTTTACCTTATTTTCATGTCCTGATTCGAGAGATCACAGAAGGGCCATGAGGAATCTGTGGAAAATGGAGTCGTGAGGAAGCCTGAGAGGGGGAAAAGTCGCAGTTTGGTGTTCGAAACGCAAGAACCCTGTGGACAGACCCGTTATGTCAATATATTTTTTAAAAACGGACTAAGAAGAAGACTTGGTTTTAATCAGAGGTAGATTCGGGGGGGATCGCAGTTCCCCTGGGTGAGGTGCGGGGGGCGGGGCACATGACGAAGCCCCGCCCCTTGCTTCCGGCCGCCCCACTTCCGGCCCTCATTCAGCCAGGAGGTGGCTCTCCCCACTCCTGCCTGCCTGGGGCCAGGGAGGGCCTTGCCAGGGCTTCCTCGCACTCCCGCCGGCCTTGCAGGTCCACCGCCAGGCCCCAGACAGATTTTGGAGGTGGAGCCTGAGTGATGGGTTTAGATTCAGAGGAATTAGCTGTGTTAGTCTGTTGCTGCAAAATAGTCCAAGAGTTCAAATAGCACCTTTAAGACTAACAAATAGCACCTTTAAGACTAACCTTTAAGACGAAGACTGAGTGGTGTGTGTGGCCTTATGACACACTTCCGGTGATGGCAGGGGGTGTGGCATATGCTAATGAGTTATGCTAATGAGTTCCCCTAGCTCTTTTTCTATGAAACGACCCCTGGTTTTAATACCCTGCTTTTCTACCACCGAAGGAGTCTCAAAGTGGCTTACAATCGCCTTCCCTTCCTCTCCTCGCAACAGGCACCCTGTGAGGTAGGTGGGGCTAGGAGAGAGCTCTGAGAGAACTGCTCTTGAGAGAACAACTCTGAGAGAACGGTGACTGACCTAAGGTCACCCAGCAGGCTATATGTGGAAAAGGAGTGGGGAATCAAACCCGGTACTTCATATTAGAGTCCGCTGTTCTTAACCACTATACCACACTGGCTCTGAGGATAATTTTACAAGATGGCCGCTTTGACAAGACAATTAGGGACTGAGGCCCTTTTGCCCTCACTGTGCAAAATGGCTGCTGGCTAAGTTAATGGCAACACAAACACCACATATCCCTACTTCAGTGAGGTGGGGAGATGGCACTGCTCAAGGACCCTGGTTTGGCCCAAAAACTGCTCACTGTTGAGCCCCATATCGTGAAGTCTGGCCTATTCAACTGGGCAGCTTCTTCCGGATTGCCACATAGCAGGCGTGAGACCACTGTGGGTGAAGAAGGTCCACACAAAGCAGAAACTGACTACTGGTTTTTATAACCTGAGGACGAGGATTTGAACCCTACACAGCTGAATCAAAGTCACTAGGCTTTGAACTGATAAAAGGAAGTCCTGCTTCACCCAAAGAGTGATTAACACATGGAATTCACTGCCGCAGGAAGTGGTGGCGGCTACAAGCATGGACAGCTTCAAGAGGGGATTGGATAAACATATGGAGCAGAGGTCTATCAGTGGCTATTAGCCACCAGGTCTAGAAGGACGACTGTGTCAGGGGGGCAGCGATACTCTGTCTTCTTGGAGCTTTGGGGACCACAGTGGGAGGGCTTCTGGAGTTCTGGCCCCGCTGGTGGACCTCCTGATGGCCCCTGGGTTTTGGCCACTATGTGACACAGAGTGTTGGACTGGATGGGCCACTGGCCTGATCCAACATGGTTTCTCTTACGTTCTTAAGTCTGGGGCAGTGATGCTCTGTCTTCTTGGTGCTTGGGGGGGCAACAGTGGATGGGCTTTTGGAGTTCTGGCCCTGCTGGTGGACCTCCTGACAGCCCCTGGGTTTTGGTCACTGTGTGACACAGAGTGTGTGAGTGGATGGACCATTGGCCTGATCCAACACGGCTTCTCTTACATTCTTATGTCTGTGGCTGTGATGCTCTGTATTCTTGGTGCTTGGGGGGCAACAGTGGGAGGTTCTTCTAAAATTCTGGTCCCACTGGTGAACCTCCTGATGGCCCCTGGGTTTTGGCCACTGTCTGACACAGAGTGTGGGACTGGACAGGCCATTGGCCTGATCCAACATGGCTTCTCCTACATTCTTAAGTCTGGGGCAGTGATGCTCTGTCTTCTTGTTGCTTGGGGGGGGGCAACAATGGGAGGATTTCTGGAGTTCTGGCCCTGCTGGTGGACCTCACAATGGCAACTGGGTTTTGGCCACTGTGTGACACAAAGTGTTGGACTGGATGGGCCATTGGCCTGATCCAACATGGCTTCTCTTACGTTCTTACATCTGGGGCAGTGATGCTCTGTCTTCTTGGTGCTGGGGGGCCACAATCTTTCTCAAGGACAGTGATGTACATACAAGACATAAGGGCACAATAAATTCTCTCTGTGAGTATAAAACTCTTAACATAGCAGTATATTTTCTAGGGCCCTATTGGAACGGAGCTGATGTTTTTGGCTCACGCCTAGTCACCGTACCACCTCTGCCCCCAGCAGCAGAAGCTAGACCAAGCAGGGGCAGCAGAATGGGAAATTTTTTAGCAGCGTCCCCGGCTACCCAGAGATCAAGAAGAGGAACGGGCCGACGGCACAGTCAGGGAGTCTAGAAGGGAAGAAGGTATCATCCGGATACCAAGTTCCTCCGAGGAGGTCTCCGCTTCCAGGAGACCCCCTCCAAGGCCCCCAAACTCCCCGGGCAAGCGCGAAAGAAAGAAGGCAAGCAGGCAATGAGTACTTAGCGCTGTCGAACCCTGGACGTCCGGGGAGGAGGAAGCTGCGTGTCTCTTCCAAGTGGGAGTAGCCATCTTTGTGGTAGATCTCCCACAAGTGAAGGGTGTTGTCGTCCAGAAGGGAGAGCAGGCGGCCCTGGAAGAAAAGAAGAGAGACGTGGCTAGGACACGGGGTCCCAGACGCGGTGCCCCCTCCCCCCTCCAAGTGTTTTATTTTATTTATTTCATTTCTTCATATTTATAGCCCGCCTTTCCCACCATGTCAGTTAGGGTTGCCAAATCGGACTTACCTCGCCGGCGGGGGACTCTGGGGTGGCTCCCGGAGCGTGCGCACGCGCACCGCTTGCACACCAAAGGGAAGTGATGTCATGACGCCGGGCACGCTGGGGGCGGGGCCACAGCCATTTGGCTGTGTCATCACGTCACATCTGGGTGACGTGCATGCCGGGGTGGGGTTTCCCCTGGGGCCCGATTCTGTGGCAGCGGAAATCGGGCCTCCAAAGCGGGGGGAAATCCGCCCCCCAGGGGGAATGGATAGCCCTAGATCCATTTCCTCCTTTCATGCGGAGCACAAGACTGCAAAGGATTTCTAGCCCCATCCCTCCCTACAGGGATAAAACAAACGATCACTGACTCTATACCCCTCGACTGGACCACTGTTACCGCCCCCACACAGGTACCAGGTGGCCGGAAACCTTCGCAAAAGAAGAAGACAAAAAAGAAGAAATTGGATTTATACCCCGCCTTTCACTGCCCGAAGGAGTCTCAGAGCGGCTGACAATTTCTTTTCCCTCCCCCTCCCCACGACAGATACCCTGTGAGGCATGTGGGCCTGAGAGAGCTCTCTCGAGAATTGCCCTTGAGAGAACAGCTCTGAGAGCACTTGTGACTGACCCAAAGTCACACCAGCAGCTGCATGTGGAGGAGTGGGGAATCAAGTCCGGCTCTCCCAGATTGGAGTCCATACTCTTAACCACTACACCAAACTGGCTCTCAGATGTATCAGTGCTGGAGGTGCATGGTTGTCTTGGTGGAGAGATTCACTGACAGTTCAGGTACAGCTGGACCATGGGGGTCCCATCTTAATGGTGAGGAAGTGATACATGGCACCTCAGGCTAAGAACCTCCCACATTACCTCAACAACAACACGCGAAGGCAAAGGAAACTGAAGACTTGGCCGTCTTACCTGCCCAGGTAGGAAGTGTATCTGGGTGACTGTGGCCGTCTCCCTGTGCAAGCCAGTGAACTCAACACCAGGGGCTCCATATCTGAGGAAGGTGGGGAGTCAAGGAAAAGACTCAAAGGCGCGGGAGAGAGAGAGAGACTGCAACCAGAATTCTTATGCACTCCGTTCATAAGCCCCGTTTCTCCCCAACGGAGACCAAAAGCAGATTACTTGGTTCTCCTCCCCTCCGTTTTAGGTTCACGACAACCCTGGGAGGTAGGTTAGGCTGCAGTGTGTCACTCAGCGAACTTCTGTGGCAGAGTTGGAATTCGAACCTGAGTTTCCCAGATCCCAATCTACCAACCCTCGAGTGCTTGAGTCCACATTAGAACAAGAAGAATTTTGTGCTCACTACACATGACGCAGCCTTATACTGGATCAGATCCCTGAGAGTTACCTACACCAACTATTTGTACGCAAGGAGGAATCATAATAAAGATTGTACGTGATTGGTGTCCTCCGCCGCCAGAAGAAGTCTATTTCATGATAACAACCTTGAAAACTCCTTATGACCATTAGAAAGTCACGGCTGAATGTTCCTTGAAGAAGCGATTATGAGAAACGAGAGAAATTACCGGGACCGCGTTGGAGAAGGAAAATAATAACACAGACCGTGAGAAACTTAGCGGACTGTTGTGTTCCAGAGGCACTGTTGTCTGACTTCAGAGGATAATACTTACAGACAGTGTTCCCTCTAAGCTGAGTCAGTGTGAGCTAGCTCACAGTGTTTTTAGCCTCCGGCTCACACATTTTTGTCTCAGCTCAGGAAGGAGGGCTGCAGAGCAGACTAATTGATGCAGCAGCCAAATCGCTTTCTCTCACAACTTTAATGCCGGCAGCTCACAAAGTAGAACTTTTGCTCACGAGACTCCACAGCTTAGAGGGAGCACTGCTTATGGACAGCGTATATTAAGTACAAAAGTATATTGTATACTGAGGAATTGTTGGATTATGCCTTGAAGTTTCATAATTGGGGATATGGATCGATTATACTTTAAAGATTGGTAATTAGAGGTGTGTTTAGAATGTTCTCCACAGTCTCGGGCTGGTGTCTTCTACATCACATGCTGCCTCGTCCACTTCTTGAATGGTTGGCACCCAAACACACATGAAGTTGCCTTCTACTGAATCAGCCCATCATCAAGGTCAGTATTGCCTACTCAGACTGGCAGCAGCTCTCCAGGGTCTCAGGCGGAGGTCTTTCACATCCCCTGCTATTTGTTCCCTTTCAGCTGGAGATGCCGGGGACCAGTGTTCCCTCTAAGCTGAGTTAGTGTGAGCTAGCTCACAATTTTTTAGCCTCCAGCTCACACACTTTTGCCTTGGCTCAGGAAGGAGGGCTCCAGAGCTAACTGATTTATGCAGTAGCCAAATCACTGGCTCACAACTTTAAAGCCAGTAACTCACAAAGAAGAATTTTTGCTCACAAGACTCCACAGCTTAGAGGGAACATTGCTGGGGACCGAACCTGGAATCTTCTGTATGCCGGGCAGATGCCCTGCCACTGAGCCACGGCCCCTCTCCCGTGGTGCGTTAAAGCTGGATTTTTGCAACAAAGCAGCTGCTGTATCGAGGCGCCAACAGTTTCTCCTGGCTCCTACTCCTATGCTTTTAACAGCTTTCATAATAGACATTACTACAGACACATTGACATAGAGTACTCCCTCTTTCTGTGTTATACCTCTGAGGATGCTAGTCACAGCTGCTGGTGAAATGTCAGTGTAATTTGTTCATGTTTTGGGATGTGTGTTCCTTTAAATGTTTAGTTTAACTGCAGTAAAATGAGAAGAATGATAGCGGGAGACAAGTGTATTTTGATTGGCTGATGACTGAGAGTGTAAGAGGAGATGTTCTGAGAGGAATCTGTGGGTGGGTGTCTATGAGAAGAGACAAGTATGGAGGAGTTCTGAAGTGATTCGGTGTGTAAAGTTTGAAGAGAGAGCATAGTCTGTGTGACTATGGGATTTTGAGTCTATTTCTGTGTGAATAAGACCAACAGTTTAGTCTGTGTGACTAAGAGAGTTAATTCTATTCTGTGTGAATAAAACAAAGCCTGTGTGGCTATATATATATATATATATATATATGAGAGAGATATATTGAGTGTATAAGCCTGTCAGAGTGGAGTTTGAGAGGCTGTTTGTTGGCACCAAGCTTTGCCAATTATATTTACAAATTCCTTTCTTCAGCAACAGTTCAAAATAACCAGAAACCTATTTTGTTCTTTGTTAAATAAATCAATTTTTGTTTAAATTTATCCAAGGATTCAGTACAGTACTTCCTCAGGGCCACATAGTCCTCTGAAGTGCCCAGACCCTAGGTCATACTACCAGCAGAGAGAGAACTGGAATTTTTAATTTCTGGTGGCAGCAGAAAACTCCCAAGTTTATATACACAGAGATTGTTTAAAGGTAAAACCATCTCCCCAATAAGCAAGCACCTCACAGTCAGGTACTGCAATGCCAAGCCTACGGCCATACAGCCCGGAAAATCTACAACAACTAAGACATTGCTACTGCTCCGTGAACACGATGTGCCACTCCCCCCCCCCGCCGCCGCCCGAAGCCCATTTGGACTTTCTGTTCTCCCCCCCACTTCCTGGCAGCCACGGCAATGTTTGCAAGAATCCCTCGCCAAAACAGGGTCACCAAGCAACCGGCCTCCCGCATGCTGGTTGCGCACAGCAACCGGACGGTCTCTGGCCGGGGCTGCTTATTCAGCAAAACTGCTCTCGCCGTCTTCCCAACCTAGAAACGGTTCCCGGAGGTTCGGGAGCAATGGGAATGCAAACAGAGAAGCCCAAAGCGGGGGGCCAGGGTGGAAAACAATACCTAAAGGATCTGTGCTGCTGGTCAGGCAGGGAGAGAGCTTTTTAAAACGATTTTCATCTTTCAAAATGCGAAGGCCGCCTCTGAGGCTTGAGACGACCGGTTCGCAAGCGCCGTACACGCGAGATTTCGGCAACCGAAACATTCGTTTGAACAAGAGTATAGAATGAAATCCCCGGCGATCCCCGACATGGTGCCGACATCTTTTCGGGAGACCGCCAAGTGTTTGTAGGAAGTGGCTGGGCACAGGTGAGGATTTGCCCAGCAAGACTTCTGACTACCCCATGGAGACTTGACTGGCTGTACAGAGATTTAACAATGCTGCTTTGGCAGCCGCTGCCACCACAGCACAAGGATCTTCACTGTGTGACTGACGGTCAGCTGCAGCAGCCATTTTGTGGCTGGCTCCGCCTCCTGGGGCAGCCATTTTGCAGCTGCGCCCACCGAGACATGTCAAAATTCCAAAGGTGCCCGCAGGCTCAAAGATTTGGGGGATCCTCGCCCTAGAGAATGAAAGTAAACCCAACATTCAAAACGACAAACAGGAGTCTTGAAGACTAGCAAACTTTTATTCCAGCATGGGCTTCCGTGGATTCGAGTCCATGTAGATATATACGTGCATGAAGCAGTCCACAAAAGCTCGCATCAATGTCTTATTTAGATATTCATACCCCGCTGTCCTTCCCAAAGCAGCTTTACAAAGCAGCTGTTCTCCCTGCTTCCATTTTATCCTCACAACGACCCTGTGAGGTAGATCAGGCTGACAAATGTGTAAGTGGCTGAAGCAGAGGGGAGTCTCCACCCAACACTTTCGTCCTCTTTCGCCTTCATGTTGCTTACGCCTTCTCATTTCTTTAGGGCTGACCGGCCCCCTCGTTGCTCCAGTGGGAGGGTTTGGGGGAGCATTCCGGGGGCGGGTGGGGATGTCGCCACGACGACTCCATCCGTAAATGACATCATCACGTCAGGGGCATCATATATTTGGTATTTGGCCATAGAGTTTGCCCAAATCCTAGAGCATCCCCAACACGATGACGTCACTTCCGGGTGATGGCCCCCTGGTCATTATCTATTTGTTACATTTCTAATCTCATTATCTATTTTACTAGCTTATCATTTCTGCGTACTCAAATTACCATCAGGTCATTGCGCTTATATTATACCAGTCATAAAATCTCTTCCAAGTTTTTTGAAAAGTCCATTCTGTTCCAACTCTCATCTCCACCGTCAATTTATCATTCTCAGCCGTTTCAAACAGCTTATTCACATATTCTTGTTTTGTTGGAATCTCCATTGTTTTCCAATATTTGGCATATAAAATCCTTGCAGCTGTCGACAAGTGAACAATCAAATACCTATTTGCTTTATCAAAGTCTTTCGGAAATATGTTCAATAACAATATCTCTGGAGTAAATGGGACCTTGGTTCTTATTATTTTTTGCATTATCTCATGTACCCATCTCCAAAACCTTTTTGTAACATCACACAGCCACCACATACGATAAAATGAACCAGTCTTATTCTTACATTTCCAACATTTATCTGAGCAAGTAACGTTTTGTTTAGCTAGTCTGTCTGGTCACTGTTATCTCCAAAAGGACATGGCAGAGCTGGGGAAAGCGCAGAGGAGGGCAACCCAGATGATTCAGGGGTTGGATCCCCTTCCCTAAGGAGGAAAGGGTGAAGAGTCTCGGGGACTTTTCAGTTTAGGGAAGAGACAACTAAGGGGAGGGGGACATGAGAGAGATCTATACAATTATTCATGGGGTGAAGGGGGTTGACAAAAGAGAAAATTTTCTTCCTCTCCTCAAATACAAGAACTTGAAGACATCCAACGAAGCTAATGGGCAGTAGGTTCAAGATGGACATAAGGAAATACTACTTTACGCAGAGAGCGATTAAAATGTGGAATGCACTGCCAGAGGATGGAGTGAGGGCCACAAGAACAGACCACTTGAAAAGGGGATTAGAGAGATTCATGGAAGATAAGTCTATCAGAGGCGACAAGAAATGCTCCCTCTAAGCTGTGGAGTCTTGTGAGCAAAAATTCTACTTTGTGAGCTACTGGCATTAAAGTTGTGAGCGAGCGATTTGGCTGCTGCGTCAGTTAGTTTGCTCTGGAGCCATCCCTCTTGTGCTAGGACAAAAATGTGTGAGCCGGAGGCTAAAAAACTGTGAGCTAGCTCACACTCACTCAGCTGAGAGGGAACACCGGTGACAAGCCATGGTGATTGAAGAGAACCTCCACTTTCAGAAGCACTAAACCTCTAAATCCCAGAGATAGGAGGCAACATCAGACTTTGGCCTCTCTGCCCTGTTGTTGGCCCACCAGAGGAATTGGTTGGCTGCTGTGTGAGATGGGATGCTGGACTGGATGGACTCTCACTGTTCTGATCCAGCAGGGCTCTTCTGAGATTCTTATCAGGGGAAGGCCTCGGCCTCTCTGCCCTGTTGTTGGCCCTCCAGAGGAACTAGTTGGCCACTGTGTGAGACGGGGTGCTGGACTGGATGGACCCTCACTGGTCTGACCCAGCAGGGCTCTTCTGATGTTATGCTCTCTCCGCAATTAGCAAAAGCAGGGCGACACCCCTGCCAGAGTTAAGACATTGAGCAAATGTGCATATTTTCGACAGGATGTTAAGTTTTCTTAGTAAAGAATTTTGGCCGCAGAAACCTTTGGGTGTGTGCGCGTGCAGGGAGAGTATAAAGCGCTCCAAGCACAGCCTCGCTTTTGTTCCCCAAACGCAAATGGTTCCTTTTGTTTTTCCACACAGATGACCTAGTTTGAGAACGGGGCTAACTGTCGCTGGCGTTCAGCTGCGTGTGTTCACCGTCACAGCCTGCAGCCAGAGAAAGATGGGACTGAAGAATTCCACGTGCTCTTGCTCATGAAAGATGGGCGGATTCTGGACATTCCCCCCTGCCTTGTCTTAGCATTTGTTCTCTACTAACATTGGAAAGAGGGGGCTGTAATGAATTTCATCATTAAGGAGAAACCCTCTGTTGTGCCTCTGTCAGAGTCACCGTTCTGCATGCTCATCTGCCTGAGTGCAAATAATTCTGCCAAGTCCGTGCACTGGGCACAACCCAGTCACTGAGCAATACCCAGTGTGGAGACGCAGCAGAGAGATCCAACACTAGAGCAAGTGCTGACGCCTGCAGAGATGCAGCAGGCAGCCTCCTTTGTGGGAAGCATTCTGGGTTTACCAGAAGGCTTAAATCCTTTGCAAATGCGTCTTTGCAAATGCAGTTTGGACTTGGTATGTATTTATGTTATTAGACCAACAATCTCTTGCACAGTCACTGGAGCATCGAGAGCTACCCTTGTGCAAATATCTTCATTAGCAGCCCGCTACAAAGCTGGTCTAACCGTGGGGAGGGAGTTTGGACTTGGAGCGGGCAGACGGACAACATAATCACTAGGGCTTTGTCCATTTCCCCCCACAACGCCGCTCAGAGCTGTAATTAAACGCCGCTTCTTTAAGCACGCACAATGGAATCCGCCGAGACCTCTGAACTTTCCCATGGGTTCGTTTCCCCACATCTACTTGCATGCTGCCCGGAAACCACGCCCTCCTGTGCCAAAGAGAGCTGGCAGGAAACAATCAGGAGCAAGGCGCTCTGTGCATGCCCAGAGGTGCTCCCCTGGGCACATGACATGCTCCAGACCTGACCCCCGGCCCAGAGCCAATGTGGTGTAGTGGTGAAGAAGAAGAGATTGGATTTATACCCCACTTTTCACTACCCGAAGGAGTCTCAGAGCGGCTTACAAACTCCTTTCCCTCCAACTCCCCACAACAGACACCCGGTGAGGCAGGTGGGGCTGAGAGAGCTCTGAGAGAAACTGCTCTTTTTCTGTGCCGGAACTACGGCTTGCCCAAGGTCCTCCAGCAGGTGCAAGTGGAGGAGTGGGGAATCAGACCCAGTTCTCCCAGATTAGAGTTCGCGCACTGAACCACTACACCAAACTGGCTCTCGAAGAGTACTGGATTAGGTGAAGAGTGTTGGATTATGATTCAGGAGGCCGAGGTTCAAATCCACCACCTGCCAGTGCACCACACTGATAACCCAGGCTTTTTGGGGGGGGGGGGGTATTTGTGTGTGTGTGTGCGTGCGCGCGCGCGCCTGGAAGTCATAGTTGACTTCTGGTGATCCCTAGTGAAGTTAAGTGGTTAAGACGCTGAACTGCAGGCTGTGGAAGGTCAGTAGTTTAGCAGCTCGAGACCCGGGTGTGCCGCATGACGGAGTGAGCTCCCGTCTCTACTTCCAGCTCCTGCCAACCTAGCAGTTCGAAAGCAAGAAATTGCAAGTAGATAAATAGGTACCACTTCAGTGGGAAGGGAACAGCGTTCCGTGCGCCTCGGTGTTTAGTCATGCCGGCCACATGACCACGGAAACGTCTTCGGACAGCGCTGGCTCTTCGGCTTGGAAACGGAGATGCGCACCGCAACCCTAGAGTCGGACTCGACTGGCTTTCGAGCAAGGGAGACCTTTACCTTTAGTGAAGCCTGGATGTTTCAAAGAGGTGGCTTACTACTGCCTGCCTCTGCGTCCTGGCCCTGGTATTCCTTGGAGGTCTCCCTTCCAAGTACACGCCAGGGTCGGCCCTGTTTTGCTTCCGAGATCGGCCTTGCCTGGGCTGTCCGGGTCAGGGCCGCGGTTCGCCCAGGCTTTTAATCAAAGGACTGCTCCTTTCATGCGCTTGGATAGAGTCACGGAGCCGCGCACTTAATCCAAATGTTTATTTTCGTAGCTGCTCGGGTCTGTGTTTCTTACTCTCTCGCTGCTTCAGGATTTAAAATGCCTTGTTGTGCTTCGTTTCATAGGCCGCCTCGGGCCGGATCCACGGAGGGGCAGCATAACGACTCCCCCAAATAAAAAAATATAAAGAGGACAACCTTTAAGAGGAGAGACACACACACACCCATATTCACGGCGAGTGAATCCATCCATGGCTATTAACCATGCCTGGAAAATGGAGCCTCCATGTTCTGAGGCAGCATACCTTTCATCCTTTTTTAAAAATCCCACTTTTTCTTCAAGGAGTTCAAGGTATCCTATGCATAGGTAAAGGTAAAGGTTCCCTTGCTCGAAAGCCAGTCGGTGCTCATCTCCATTTCAAAGCCGAAGAGCCAGCGCTGTCCGAAGACGTTTCCGTGGTCATGTGGCCGGCATGACTAAACACCAAGGTGCACAGAACGCTGTTACCTTCCCACTGAAGTGGTACCTATTTATCTCCTTGCAATTTCTTGCTTTCGAACTGCTAGGTTGGCAGGAGCTGGAACTAGAGACGGGAGCTCACTCCGTCATGCGGCACCCGGGTCTCGAACTCCAGAACTACGGACCTTCCACAGCCTGCAGTTCAGCGTCTTAATCACTTGAGCTACTGCAGCTCCATCCTATGCATACACACACCCATATCTCCGAATATTAGTTGCAGAGCATCTTTGGAGATATGATATTTGAAAGGCCGTCATTGGGAGGAGGGCCAGGAGCTGTTCCAGTCAGCACCAGAGGAAGGGACCCGAAGCAACGGGTTTAAGTTACATGCAGAAAGGTATCGGCTGGAGATTAGGAAACACTTCTTCACGGTCAGAGTGGCTCAAAGGTAGAATCAGCTGCCTGGGGGGGGTGGTGTGAGCTCCCCTTCCCTGGCAGCTTTCAAGAAGAGGCTGGACGAATATTTGTCAGGGATACTCTAGGCTGGTCCTGCATTGGGCAGGGGGGCTGGACTAGATGGTCTCTATGCCCCCTTCCAACTCTATGATTCTATGTCGGATCAGATTAACGTTTGGCTTGACCCAGCTGGACTCCTTAAATATCAGACGAAGAATCCAACTTCCACCAACGCAAACCCATCAATTCAGCAAGGTCAGCCTCTCCGGTGGAGGTCTTCTGCATCGTTTAAGCTGGAGGTGTCGGAATTTGAACCCGGGCCCTTCTGCAGACTAAACAGATGTTCTACCACGGACACTCCTGGAGATTCTGGGGGCTGGAACTTGAGGGAGGGTGGGATCCCAGCAGAGTATAATGCCCTACAACCCAGCCCCCAAAGCTGCCGTTTTCTCAAGGGGAACTAATTTCTGCCCCCTGGAGATCTCCAGGTTGCACCTGGAGAGAACGCCAGCACACACATTTCAGAAAACGCTCCAAGTATTTATACCTCTCCCAGTTTCAAGGGTGTAAGGGCGAGCAACAAGCTACTCAAACAGATTCTTTTTTAAAAAACAAACCACTTATTTTAAAAGTAACTAACTTGTCACTGCGGTGGCTCAAGTGGTTCAGAGGCTGAACTGCAGGCTGTGGAAGGTCGGTAGTTCAGCAGTTCGAGCCCCGGGTGCCGCATGATGGAGTGAGCTCCCGTCTCTAGTTCCAGCTCCCGCCAACCCAGCAGTTCGAAAGCAAGAAATTGCAAGTAGATAAATAGGTACCACTTCAGTGGTAAGGTAACAGCGTTCCGTGCGCCTTCGTGTTTAGTCATGCCGGCCACATGACCACGGAAACGTCTTCGGACAGCGCTGGCTCTTTGGCTTTGAAACGGAGATGGGCACCGCAACCCTAGAGTCAGATTCGACTGGCTTTCGAGCAAGGGAACCTTTACCTAACTTGTCACGAGGCTCCTAAGCGGCAAGAGAAATGATAGTCTAGCTGCCTTCCATAAACCAATCTTTTATATGAACTAGAAACACCACTGTTTTCAATACTCGGATCCCCCAAAGAAGAAAGCCAGCTACGGAACTCCTCGCCACTAGAGGGGGCGTTATCTAGACTCTCAGACAGAATAGAGGAATGGGAATAGTTTGTGGAGGGCTGGGGACAACTTTGAGCGACCCCGGCTAACAAAACCTTCATCCAGAAGTCCAGGTATGCATCTAACCGCCTAATTAAGGGCATTCCATAACTCAGCCATAACAACATAAGAGAAGCCATGTTGAATCAGGCCAGTGGCCCATCCAGTCCAACGCTCTGTGTCACACAGTGGCCAAAACCCAGGAGCCATCAGGAGGTCCACCAGTGTGGCCAGGACACCAAAAGCCCTCCCACTGTGGCCTCCCAAGCCCCAAGAATACAGAGCATCACTGCCCCAGACATAAGGTCGTAAGAGAAGCCATGTTTGATCAGTCCAGTGGCCCATCCAGTTCGACACTCTGTGTCACACAGTGGCCAAAACCCAGGAGCCATCAAGAGATCCACCAGCAGGGCCAGAACTCCAGAAGCCCTTCCACTGTTGCCCCCACAAGCACCATGAAGACAGAGCATCACTGCCCCAGACTTAAGAATGTAAGAGAAGCCAATGCTGGATCAGGCCATTGGCCCATCCAGTCCAACACTCTGTGTCACACCTGATGGCACCTGGGTTTTGGCCACTGTGTCCACCAACAGGGCCAGAACTCCAGAAGCCCTTCCACTGTTGGCCCCCCAAACACCAAGAATACAGAGCATCAGTGCCCCAAACATAAAAACATAAGAGAGGCCATGTTGGATCAGGCCAGTGGCCCACCCAGTCCAACACTTTGTGCCACACAGTGGCCAAAAACCAGGAGCCATCAGGAGGTCCTCCAACAGGGCCAGAACTCCAGACGTCCTCCCACTGTTGTCCCCAAAGCACCAAGACTACAGAGCATCATAGTCCCTGACAGAAGTGTTCCATCTATACCTTGTGGCTAATAGCCACTGACGGACCTCTGCTCCATATGTTTACCCAGCACCCCCTTGAAGCCGTCTATGCTTGTAGACAGCACACACCACTGGAAACTCAATTGTGTTTGGGATGTTTTTGGATTCAGGCCACGACCCTCCTCATAGCAGGCGCTGGGAGCAAGCATCCACAGCAGACTGGCCCTACCACTTGTAAGCACCCCAGCTGGCTGCCGTCGGAAGCAGCATACTGGGTTTCTGGTCGGATCCAGCCCGGACCTCACACCACTCTAGAAAACGTGCAGGCTCCAAAAAGAACAAATCCCCCCACATGTACGAAGCTTTGGCACTCCAAGCACGGCACGCAGGGTGCTCCGAGAACCAGTTTACACATGCATGTTCGCCGCCCACTGGATTGCGCCACCCGTGCGCGTGAACGTGAGTCACCAGAAAATTAGCCAAGCTTGCTGGGGAATTGCACCAGAGTAACTGCGCAGAGTCACTGCTTGGATCAGCCCCGGTCCACCATCAAAACATGAGCTCACTCGGAAGCTATTAGGGATCTTCTGTTCCCCCCCCCCCCCCCCCCCCCGCTGCCTTATAAAGGCACAAAACGCACATGGCTTCTCCTCTCGCCCCAGAAAGATGCAACGCCCAAAAGCTGTTCCCTTCACAAGGCAGATTCGTCTTGTTTTATTGGATGGGGCGGGAAGAATGTTCCGAAGAGACGCAGGGGCACAGAAACTGTGGCAGTGTGTTCTTCCCACAGCGGAAGGCAACAGGAAACACGGAACGTGCGCCGTGATGTTGTGGGAGCAGGATAGGGAGGGAAAGCCCAGAGCGTCGACTTGAGTGCAGGATTCAACTTCCATTATGAAATGTTTGCAAAGGTGAGCTTCAAAGTCTGTGGTCAATGCCAGCGAAAATATGAGCAAAGGAAGGTGAGGAGGATGCGATTCCTCACGACGGGGGGCGGCTGCCTGTGAATTATCTTAGTCGCCTCTTCCCCAATCAGCTAGGGCTTTTCAAAGCGACATACAGAACGGCTCGACTTCTGTAATATCCGCAGGATCAAAATTCAAGTCTCTCAGGTGCAGAATTCGAACGTTTAAGACAAGCAGGGTGCAGTTGGGAGCGTGTTGGGCTTGGATTGGGGAGAGCCAAGCTTTGAATTTTCCCACTTGCCGCGGATAATCTCTGGGCGACCGCGAGCCAGTTCTGCATTCTCTCAGCCTAGCCTACCTCACAGGGTTGTTGTGAGAAAAGTGGGATATAACTACGTAAATAAATGCTAACTGTTAAGTACTGAGACACACCGGAAACAGATCAGTTCTGAATGGGATGCCAGCTTCGTGGCTTCTGCCACTGCACCGATATTTAAACATCAAAATTGGCAGATCGGGGACTCGAACCTGGGTCCCCAGTCCCTAGTTTGGTGCTCATCACAACCACACGGCGCTGCCTCTCGTAATCTCTCACAAATGACCCTGCACCGGACTTATTGACTCGCCAGAACTGGGACCCGACTAGCAAGAGAGTTGTTTGAGGCCTTGAGAAAAAAATAAATAAAACCAAACTTCTCGTAACGCTTCCCTGCCTGTGGCAGGCAGCCAAAGGGCCATTTACAAGCCCGCACTAGCCACAATCCCAATGCTCTGAAATGGAGTATGACTCCGCATGAGACACATATGAAAAAAAGAGAGATTGAATAAAATTTTAACAAGATATCTAAGCACAGGGCATGAATGGTGTCCCTATTCCATTAGAGATCCACGAATTTTTTAAAAAACTGAAGAACAATGAGAAGAATTCACCCCGCCATGCGCCTTGGCAGTCTCCATTCATGTGCACGGGAATCCTGTCCAACTCAAAACAAATGGGGGCTTAACGTTCCCTCCCCCCAATGACCAGATGCAGGGAGCTCCACAGAGCTATGCTTATTCTGTGCCAGATGTCGTATGCGCAAAATCTGGCACTGCAAAGAGTCCAGGTCTGTCGGCATGCATCTCACACTCAGAAAAAGGAAAAGTATGTATCAAGAGCAAGGGAATATTTACATGCACAAAGTCCCAGAGGTTCGATCCAGAGAGTCAGCGGGGTACAGTGGTTATAGACATAAGAACATCAGAAGAGCTATGCTGGATCAGACCAGTGAGGGTCCATCTAGTCTAGCATCCTGCCTCACACAGTGGCCAGCCAGTCCCTCTGGAGGACCAATAACAGGGCAGAGAGACCAAGGCCTTCACTTGATAGGAATATGAGAAGACACCTATTGGATCAGACCAGTGAAGGTCCATCTAGTCCAGCATCCTGTCTCACACAGTGGCCAACCACTTCCTCTGGAGGACCAGCAAGAGGGCACAGAGGCTGAGACCTTCCCCTGATAAGAACATCAGAAGAGCCCTGCTGGATCGGACCAGGGAGGGTCCCATCTATTAGATCAGACTAGACTCTTATTGGATCAAACCAGTGAGGGTCAGCCTAGTCCAGCATCCTGTCTCACACAGTGGCCAACCAGTTCCCCTGGAGGACCAACAACAGGGCAGAGAGGCCAAAGACTTTCACTAAGAACATCAGAAGAGCCCTGCTGGGTCAGACCAGTGAGGGACCATCTAGTCCAGCATCCCGTCTTACACAGTGGCCAACGAGTTCCTCTGGAGGGCCAACAACAGGGCAGAGAGGCCTTCCCCTGATACTGCCTCCTGGCACTGGTATTTCAGAGGTTGACTGCTTCTGAATGGAGGCTCCCTTTAGTCTCCACAGCTAGTAGCCACCGCTAGACCTATCTAATCCCCTTTCAGAGACCTGGACTAGGCCCTAGGGGACCAGCTTCGAATCCTCTCTCGGCTGTGGAAAGCCGCTGGGTGATATTGGGCCAGTTACTCCCTTTCTGCCAAGGGCTGTTGTCCCAGGATTAAGTCTGGGGGAGAGGAGTTAATTCTGAGTCCCCGCCAGAGACAAAAGCACAGTGTCAATCACTCGATAAATTGATCTCCAGCAACTTCTGGACAGACCCAAGACAGCAGAGAAAGCCTTCCAGTGCTCAAAGGAACGGCACTGGGGAGACGGACTCTGTATTCACAAGGCTGAATGTTCACTACAGTTCAGCAAGTGTTCTGAAAAACACAAATCAAAGCACCGGATCTCAGTTCTCATCCGAGAAGCAAGTCCGTGGCATGATTGCTGAGAGACGCTTGAAAGGGTTTTGTGGCATTCTCCAAAGCCAAATGTGTTTTTCAGAGGGGGGGGGGGGGGGGGGGTTACATTTCCCTCCTTGTGATCAGGGAAGCCAGGTTTACCGGGGGAAGTAACGCAGATTTGATTTATGCAGGTTGCAGAATCCAACTGCAGCTAGTGGATGACCTTGGGCAAGCCATAGTTCTGTCCAGGGGTCATTTCGTAGAAAAAGAGGTGCAGGAGCTCATTAGCATAACTTATTTGCATATCCCACACCCCCTGACATCACTGGAAGTGTGTCAGAAGGCAACACCCACCGCTCTGGCTCCACGGGACTGTTTTGGATTGCTAGCTATGGGGGGAGGGGAACGTGCAGATCTTTCCTCGCAGAGGAGGGAGAGCTCATACCTGAATAAAACTTGGTCTTAAAGGTGCCACTGGACTGTTTTGGACCGAGGGGCCAGGGGGAGCTCTGCAACTTACCTGGCTGCTTCTTGCTCTGACTGAGGGCTGCTGGGAGTAGGGGGTGGGGTTTGTTGCATGTGCCCGCCCCCTGGGCTCTTTACTGCCGGAGCTCCGCTCCTGTGTGCTCCTGCAGGAAATGACCCCTGGTTCTGTCAGAGCTGTTCTCGAAAAAGAGCAGTTTCTGTCAGAGCTCTCCCAGCCCCACCTACCTTACAGGGTGTCTGTTGTGGGGAAGGGGAGGGAAAGGAGTTTGTAAGCCGCTCTGAGACTCCAAGTGAAGGGCGGGGTATAAATCCAATCTCCTCCTCCTCCTCTCAATTCTGCAGCCTGTGCAAAGCAAGGAAATTTGCCTTCCACAATTCGGGCCAGATTCACACGATTCATGCAGACTGGCCCGATCTGTGCAGGTTGCAGAATTTAAATTCTGCGTCAAGAGGCTGAATTCTGTGACTTGCATTAATCAAATCTACACTACTTTTTGTTTGGTAAGTTTTCTTTAAAAAACATACAAAATCTCAGTC
>NW_015160210.1:1232439-1260244 GCF_001447785.1 Gekko japonicus
GGGGGCATTTCAGTGGAGTCGATGCTGGCGCTTGTCCAGCTTTGCCCTTCCTCACCAATCAATACTACACACACTTACACAAAAACACCCGTGCGTGCGTGTGTATGTTTGCTAGCACCACTGTGTTAGCTTAGCACAGCAAGAGATCTACATTTCACTACGTGGTCACAGCTGCTCGACAGAGAGATGAGACAAACGAGGCATCCGAACTTCCAGATGAACAAATTCCTTTCCCTCCCCTCTGAATTAACATGGGGACAGACTTCATTGGAACATTTTTAGTTGGGTTTTCGGAGTGCGCTGGCAGTGAGAGCTGCCCGCGGCTCAAGAGGAGTGTGCCTGTCATGCTTGGGCGAGTCTGCGTTCGGGGCACGCTGCCTCCGGGGGTGGATAGTTAGGACTCAGCTCTATATTAGCGGCCACCGAGTTGCCAAATTGCATTTGGCAGCAAGCAGAAGTTGGTTGGGAGGCGGCAAGCCAAGAAGCGGGGGAGCGCACAGAGAAGCAGCAAGCAACCTCCTTTGCGGGGAGGACATTTGGGGACACTATAATGTGTCTTCTCTTATGGCAGAGGGATGTCCCTCAATGCAGATTACTGCATCTCAGCACACAATTGGGTAAACTAGCGGGCCTCACATCCACGCCACCTTTTTTCTAGAGGCTTAAAGGGAAGGGGAAAAGACCACTCGGTTTCTTCGGATTCTTTCAGAACACCACGGCCTTTCGTGTTCGCCTACTCTTGGGTCCCAGAGGGGGTCCATGGCAAAGCTGTGAACCTGCAACTTCCCCATTCACAACTCTTGAACTACAAGTTGCAGGCAGTTCCGGGGACCCTTTTAGAAGCATTCTTGTAAAATCAAAACAAAGCCACCTGGGGCGGCATTTTGAAAAGATGAACTCAAATTAATAGCTGTTAGATAGATCACAGACCAACACTTAACCTTCAGCATGGAGGTGAGCAAGATACGGCCTGGGGGGTGGTTGCCAACTCCAGGTTAGGAGATTCCTGGAGGTTTGGGGGCTGGAGCCCAGGGAGAGACCTCAGCACGGCTATAACACCAAACAGTCCACATTCCAAAGCAGCTATTTCCTCCAGGGGAACTGATCTCTAGTTTGGAGCCGAGTTGTGGTTCTGGGGATGGATACGGTCATCTGGTAGCAAGCCAATGCTCCCAAAAAGGTTATCAACAGTGCCTTAAAAACATAAGAGAAGCCATGTTGGATCAGGCCAGTGGCCCATCCAGTCCAACACTCTGTGTCACACAGTGGCCAAAACCCAGGTGCCACCAGGAGGTCCACCAATGGGGCCAGAACTCCAGAAGCCCTCCCACTCTTGCCCCCCCCCCAAGCACCAAGAATACAGAGCATCACTTGCCCCAGACATAATACTGTAAGAGAAACCATGTTGGATCAGTCCAATGGCCCATCCAGTCCAACACTCTGTGTCACACAGTGGCCAAAACCCAGGTGCCACCAGGAGGTCCACCAATGGGGCCAGAACTCCAGAAGCCCTCCCACTCTTGCCCCCCCCCCAAGCACCAAGAATACAGGGCATCACTGCCCCAGACAGAGTGGTTCCATCTATACCTGATGGCCATATACTTGATCTATACCTGATGGCTCATAGCCACTGATGGACCTCTGCTCCATATACTGATCCAATCCCTTCTTGAAGCCTTCCATGTTGAGCTAGTAAGGGTCACACTGGTTCCCCTGGCTTTAAAAACCGGAAGAAACCAGAGTCTGACCCTGAACCAACAACAGTGAACGGAGATCCAGTAAGTACGCAAAGTGTATTCTAGCCGAGCCGGAGGGAGGGGGGGCTATATCGCCACACTGGAGGTTTGGAGGGGTGGAACGATGCTTTGGAGGTGGAACGATGCTTCGGAGGAACATCTGCCAAAGCAGAGCGCTCAAGAGCACACCAGCGGCTCAGCTTTCTCAGTCACTTTAGAAGAAGAAGAGGAGATTGGGTTTCTACCCCGCCCTTCACTACCCAAAGGTGTCTCAGAGCGGCTGACAAACTCCTTTCCCTTCCCCTCCCCACAACAGACACCCGGTGAGGCAGGCGGGGCTGAGAGAGCTCTGACACAAACTGCTCTTTTCCAAGGACGGCTCTTGTCAGAACTATTGCTTGCCCAAGGTCATCCAGCAGCTGCAAGTGGCGGAGTGGGGAATCAAACCCGGTTCTCCCAGATTAGAGTCCGCGCACTTCACCACTACACCAAACTGGCTCTCTAGGGCTATAACCCAGAAACGACATCCTAGCTGTCGTCAACAGCGCACGCCCATCACAAATACAATAATATTTTATACTGTTTTATGGTCTTATTTGGCATTATGCCCTGTTAGCCGCCCTGAGCCTTCGGGGTGGGCGGGATAGAAATTTAAATAATAAATAAATAAATAAATAAAAGAGCGAGCAACCTGGTGCCTTGGAATAAGAGCCTTCCCTTAATGCACAGAAGTCTGGAAAAACAGTCATGCGCGCAGGAGAATGTGGGCCTAGTGCGACAGCTCCTCCACAAAGACTAGAAGCTCGTCTGGATTTCTTGCGCGCACGCCACACCCCGGATTGGGAAACTCAACAGGAGGCTTTACGGGAGGGCTCGGGGAAAAAAACCATGTTACACTCGGATCGTGTTGCCGCACGACCGGTGAGTGGCTTTCTGCAAGTGGCGCCTCCTTCCTCGCCCCACACAGGCCCTACCACAAGCCTCACCACCTCTGCAGACGCAGGAAGGAAACGGCAACGGGGGCTTGCAGCTTGTTCCCATGGATGTGGCGAGCCGGCAGCTGCAGGACGGCTTCAGAGTGCGAGTCAGGGGCTTGTATAACGGTCTGTACCCCCACACACACACACACATTTCTTTAACAAGGCCCCGCAGGTAGAAACCTAGTATATCAGGGAACGGGCTAGGCCTTTTTTAGCATGCTCGTTTTCTGCTTTAAAAAACACAATCACAGGAAAAATCACACGATGTAAACATCACTAAGCTCTGACCTGATCTCATCCCATCTCAGAAGCTAAGCAGGGTCGGCCCTGGTTAGTACTTGGATGGGAGACCACCAAGGAAGTCCAGGGTTGCTACGCAGAGGCAGGGCGATGGGCAAAACCACCTCTAAACATCTTTTGCCTTAAAAACCCCACAGGTCAGAGCCCAGACACAGGTCTATGTTTCAGCAAAAGTCGTGCCCTGTTTTCCCTGTTTTTTGGGGGGGGGGCGGGGGGGAGGCAGGGTATAAATTTTTATTTACATATTTGAAATATTTATCAGTCACCTTTCTTCCCTACAGAGCTCGAGGCCGTTTACAATACAGGTAAAACACATAAAACACTAAGATCATGGCATCCGGCCCCATCACTCCTTGGCAAATAGAAGGGGAAGTCATGGAAGTAGTGACAGACTTCACGTTCCTGGGATCCCAGATCACCGCAGACTGTGACAGCAGCCATGAAATTAAAAGACGCCGGCTCCTTGGGAGGAAAGCGATGGCGAACCTCAACAGCATGATAAAAAGTAGAGACATCACCCTGCCAACAAAAGTCCGCATGGTCAAAGCAATGGTATTCCCAGTAGTCATGAATGGCTGCGAGAGTTGGACTATAAGGAAGGCCGAGCGCCGAAGAATAGATTCTTTTGAACTATGGTGCTGGAGAAGACTCTTGAGAGTCCCTTGGACTGCAAGAAGATCGAATCAGTCAATCCTAAAAGAAATGAACCCTGACGGTTCCCTAGAAGGCCAGATAATGAAACTGAAGCTCAAATACTTTGGCCACCCAATGAGAAGGGAGCACTCACTGGAGAAGACCCTGATGCTGGGAAATATTGAAGGTCAAACAAGACGGGGACGGCAAAGGATGAGATGGTTAGACAGTGTCATAGATGCAAAGAACATGAAATTGAGCCAACTTCAGAGGACGGCGGAAGACCGGAAGGCCTGGCATGATCTGGTTCATGGGGTCACAAAGAGTCGGACTCGACTGTGCAACTGAACAACAACAACAAAAAACATATAATAGAACACATTCAAGAACATTCGAAAAACAAAGTTTATGTTCCCAAGTCAGGACTGCAAGGAAACTGAACCAAATATGGACCTAAATGAAACCAATCTTCAGCTGCCTCCTAAAGACAGAAACAGGAGGGGCCAAACACTCCTCCTTAGGGAGGTCGTTCCGTGATCGTGGGGCGGCCACCAAAAAGGCCCCGTTTCGCGTGCCCACCAAACAGGCTTCTTTGATTGACAGAAGGGTCAGGAGGGCCTCTCCCTGTGACCTGAATTCCCAAGCAGGAACGTACGGGAAAAGAGGGTCCTGTTCCAATCCATGGGGTAGAATAAGATTTCAAAACCTGTGGCAGTAGAAAAGTCCAGGAGCACCTTAGAGACGAACAAAATTTGTGGTGGGGATGAGCTTCCACGAATCAGTGACTCACGAAAGCCTATGCCCTGCCACATACCTAAGGGACCGCCTCTTCCCGTATACGCCTCGGAGAGCTTTACACTCTAGTAATCAACATCTCCTGGTGGTCCCTGGCCCAAAAGACGTCTGTCTAGCCTCGGCCAGGGCCTTTTCTGCCCTGGCCCCCACCTGGCCTTTTCTGCCCTGGCCCCCACCTGGTGGAACATGCTCCCCATCGAGATCAGGGCCCTGCAGGATCTCACTCAGTTCCGCAGGGCCTGCAAGACGGAGCTCTTCCGCCAGGCTTTTGGTTGAAGCAGCGGGCATCAACGTGTGGCCTCCCCGAGGTTGCTGTCTCCTACCTACTGGCCGCTCATCTACCAGCAACTGGCCCATATCCATCAGTACGAATGGGTCGGAATTTTCACCAGCAGCTAGAACTACTGATTGTAAATGTTTATAATGTAAATTATAAACATTCCTGGTGGAACGAGCTCCCGGAGGAGATCAGGGCCCTGCGGAACAGTTCTGCAGGGCCTGCAAGACGGAGCTCTTCCGCCAGGCATACAATTAGGGGACGCCGCCACCGCTGTAGTGCACAGCCCGTAACGTTAACATCGAGCAGCTGCCTTAAGAATGAGCAGAATAACATCTAAACACTTTATGTGGAATACCATCGCAGCACGTTGTTGGAAAGCACTTTATCCGTTTGATTTTCAACTGCCGCCGGCATTCTGATATTCTGCAATGTTCTAATTTAAATGCTGTGTTTTAATTCTGTATTATTTATGTTTTTATTCTGTACTGTTGTGTTTGTTGCTGGAAGCCGCCCTGAGTCTTGCGGGGGGGGGGGGGTATACATCTGACTATAAATAAGTAAAATAAATAAAAATAAACAAATGTTTTATTGTGTTTTAATTCTTCCTGTATTATTCAAGATGATGTGACCCGCCCTGAGCCACCATATAGGGGATGGTGCCTGAGCCCACTCATGGGATGGACGGGATGCAAATACGGGAAATAAATAAATAAATAAATAAAGATTTGGTTCGCCTTTAAGGTGCTTTTGGACTCTTGCTCTTTTCTGCTGCTACAGACTTACACGGGATTCGGAAAGTTCTCCCCAGAAACATGAGGGCTAGACGCTTTCAGGGGGCTTTAAATAAAAAAACGGAAGACAGGAGACTGGCGTGTGAAGTTGTGCCACATAACTCACAAACCTGTCTTCGTTCTGACCAGTGTTCCCTCTAAGCTGAGTGAGTGTGAGCCAGGGCTCTTTTTGTAGAAAAAGCCCAGCAGGAACTCATTAGCATAATTGGCCACACCCACCAGAAACTCATTAGCCACAGCCCTGACAGCACAGCTCATTAGCACATTAGGACGCACCCACGTGTTACCAGAAGTGAGGTTATCCAGCCACACCCACCTTTTGCTTCTTATTCTGTTTACCTTGTTTGTTGTCAAAACACAGGGCCTTTTTTGTAGCAGGAACTCCTTTGCATGTTAGGCCACACACACCCTAATGTAGCCAATCCTAATGAGTTTCTGCTGTCGGGTGTGGCCTATTATGCTAATGAGTTCCTGCTGGGCGTGGCCAACTTGGGAGCCAGCTGGAACTCCGTTCCTGAGCGTTCCTGCCCAAAAATAGCCCTGGTGTGAGCAAGCTCACAGTTTTTTAGCCTCCGGCTCACACCTTTTTGTCTTTTAAGGGGGGGTGTGTGTTCTGAGCTGTAAGGGGGGGGGGGGGGAGGAGACAGAGGATCAAAAAGCCACTGTGCTTCTGTAGCGGGTGCGCACTCGAAAATTCATAAGCGGGGAGGGGGAGGAGAACAGGGCAAAATCAGGTCGCCGCAGGCCCCGGGCTCCCTCCATCGGTGCGGAGCCGCCCGGCCCACCCCACACGGGCCCAGACGGCCACCCCTGCCAGAAGCGATAGACGCATCAGCGGCTCATCCTGACCCAACATGACAGGTTTCCGAGCCGTGCAACAGTAACGGCGAGGAGTCTAAAGCCGCCGTGATTTCCGCTTTCCAAACCATGGCCCCCCACAAATCGGCCGAGCCAGGGAGGCTGCAAGGCACCCGGACCTAGAAAACCAAAATTCAGCAGGCTGTATAAATTCGCTGAAGTCGCCAAGCTCCAGAGGCGTCTGGACTCGCAGTGTTCCCTCTAAGCTGAGTCAGTGTGAGCTCGCTCACAGTTCTTTAGCCTCCGGCTCACACATTTTTGTCTTGGCTCAGGAAGGGCGGCTCCAGAGCAAACTGATTCCTGCAGTGGCCAAATCGCTGGCTCACAACTTCAATGCCAGGAGCTCACGAAGTCGAATTTTTGCTCACGAGACTCCGCAGCTTAGAGGGAGGCATTGGTCTGGAGGTCTTCCAGAGTTGCAACTGATCTCCAGACCACAGAGAGAGAATGGCTGCTTTAGAGGGTGGGGTCTCTGGTACCAATAACCCTGCTGGGGTCCCTCCCCAGCCCAGCCCAGCCCAACCCCCCCTCCGCCCCAGGCTCCACCCCCTCCAAAGCCCCAGGAAATTTTCCAACCCAGAGATGGCAACCCTAACATTTGCGTCTGATCTTGCTGACACCCTGCCTTCTCCCACAACAACTTCTAATGTCCTGGCCCCACTGGTGGACCTCCTGATGGCACTGGTATTTCTGGCCACTGTGTGATACAGAGTGTTGGACTGGATGGGCCTTTGGCCTGATCCAACACTGGCCTCTCTTATGTTCTTATGTTCCTCCAATAATGCCTGCAGCCCCAGAGATTCGAGTACGATGTCACCACGTTGACAGCCAGAAACTTGCTTAAGCTTAGAATAACGTAGCAGACAAAACTGTGTGCAATTGTAGAAAAAAGCAGAAAAACACCCTGGGATCAAGGCTCCCTCTAAGCTGTGGAGTCCTGTGAGCAAAAATTCTACTTGGTGAGCTCCTGGCATTAAAGTTGTGAGCGAGCAATTTGGCTGCTGCGTGAATTAGTTTGCTCTCGAGCCCTCCTTCCTGAGCAAAGACAAAAAACTGTGAGCCGGAGGCTAAAAAACTGTGAGCTAGCTCACACTAACTCAGCTTAGAGGGGAACACTGCCTGGGATTCAATACAGCTAAAAGAACTGGTATTCCACAAAATTTTATTTGAAATCCATTATTTAGCCACTTAGAATCATAGAAGGTTAGAGTTGGACGGGATCTTGCAGGTCATCTAGTCCAACCCCCTGCACCCTGCAGGAGCACAGCCAAAAGATAGCCCAACAACATACCCGAAAGATGGTCGTCCAGCCTCCGCTTGAAAACGTCCAGCGAAGGAGCATCCACCACCTCCTGAGGCAGTCTGTTCCACTGCTCAACCACTCTGACAGGACATTTCTCCTGATATTTAGCTGGTAACTAACGACTCCATTGTAATTTCCACCCATTAGACCTAGCCTTGCAACCCAGAGCAAGAGAGATCTGCTCCATCTTCTACATGACAGCCCTTCAGATACTTGAAGACTGCAATCATGTCCCCTCTAAGCCTTCTCTTTCCCAGGCTAAACGTACCCAACTCTTTCAGCCTTTCCTTGTAAGACGTGGATTCCAACCCTCTCACCATCCTGGTAGCCCTCTTCTGGACACCCTATCCCAGTGGTGGTGAACCTATGGCACGGGTGCCAGAGGTGGCACTCAGAGCCCTCTCTGTGGGCACGCGTGCCATCGCCCCAGCCAGGCCCAGGCCGTCATTAAACTGTGGAATTCTCTGCCAAATAATTTTAAGTAAATGAAAGCATTTGGGATTGCTTTCCTTACTTTGTTTGGATCATCTTAAGATAATGTGTGGGCTGTTTTTTCTAAAGTAAAACCTCAGAATTCAGGTTAAATTGCCGTGTTGGCACTTTGCGATAAATAAGTGGGTTTTGGGTCGCAGTTTGGGCACTCGGTCTCTAAAAAGTTCACCATCACTGCCCTATCCCTTTCCTAGGGTTGCCAGCCTCCAGGTCAGGCCTGGAGATCTCTCACTTTTACAACTCACCAACTCATTACAGACGTTTATTTGTAATGTAAATACTTATTCAATGTATCATATACTCAGGCATTTCAAGTGTATCTAATCTTTGATGGTCTCTTCCCTTGGCGCTTTCCTGCCGTTTTCTAAGCTTAGAATAAAAGCAAATCTCTCAGAACCTCTGCGACGGGCCGCTGTGATTGAACAAGTTCCCCTGCCGATGGCAGTGCCACACTCTGATGGAAACCTAAGCACAGATGCAGCCCAGTCAGGCCGACCCCTGGAATGCGAGTTCAAGTTGGGCCATTCCAGTCACAAGGAAGGTGCTCGGGAGGGAATCCACAGTACAGAGAAACACAAGGGGAAAAGATTCCAGTTTGCATCTTTTGCAACTTAAAGGTAAAGGGGGGAGGGGAATCACATTCTCTCCCTCAGGGCTATTTTTGGGCAGGAACGCACAGGAACGGAGTTACGGCTGGCTTCTGAGTTGGCCACGCCCAGCAGGATAGCATAATAGGCCACACCTAACAGCAGAAACTCATTAGGATTGGCTACATTAGGGGTGTGTGGCCTAACAAGCAAAGGAGTTCCTGCTACAAAAAAAGCCCAGGGTTTTGACAACAAACAAAGTAAACAGAATGAGAAGCAAAAGGTGGGTGTGGTGACTTGGGGGTGTGGTCTAATATGCTAATGAGTTGTGATGTCAGGGGTGTGGCTAATATTGCTAATGGTTTTCTGGTTTTGGGTGTGGCCTATTATGCTAATGAGTTCCTGCTGGGCTTTTTCTACAAAAAAAAGCCCTGCTCTCCCTCTCTCTCCATTATTCAGCCATGCCCGCTGATATTCACTGGCGAATGAAAATATAGTGTTTTTATCTAAAAGAAAGACTGCTTTTTTTATCTTGGGTGTGCCAAGAACAAATACATTTGCATACAAGGGACGACAACAAAGGACTCTTTTGCACATAGCGTTTTTGGTGTATAAAATGAGGCAGTGTGGTGTAATGGTTACAGCCTCAGACTAGGACACAGGAGACCCAAATTCGAATCCCCAGTCTGCCTTGGACGCTTGCCAGGTGACCTTGGGCCAATCTCACACACTTCGCCTCACCTACCTCACAAAGATGGTTGTGAGGGTAAAACAGAGGAGGGAAAAGCTGATACGTTTTTAAACGGATCACCTTACACTCAAGGCCGTCCTGACTCCTGGGAAAATATGGCCCCTTCTTCTCACAATGAACGGAATTCACTGCCTCAGGGTGGGGTGGGGTGGGGACCTTCAAGAGGGTGAAGAAAAAAAAATTTCCCAAGAGGAGAGGCCTATTGATTAGCCTTGATAGCTAAGTAGAGGGGTCTCTGGCATCAACAACCCTGCTGGGGTCCCTCCCAATGCTCCCTCTAAGCTGTGGAGGCTTATGAGCAAAAATTCTACTTTGTGAGCTCCTTGCATTCAAGTTGTGAGCGAGCCATTTGGCTGCTGCATAAATCAGTTTGCTTCGGAGCCCTCCCTTCCTGAGCCGAGACAAAAATGTGTGAGCCGGAGGCTAAAAATCTGTGAGCTGGCTCACACCAACTCAGCTTAGAGGGAACTATGGTCTCAATGCAAGATCATTTCCCCCTCGCCTGCTTTCCCTTTTGGCTTCTGATACAGTGACGGAGTAGGACTTTGGCTGACCCGGGTTTTCATCCCCACTCCTACCATGGAAGCTTGCTGGGTGACCTTGGGGCTGTCACAATCTCTCAGCCTGGCCTACCTCACAGGGTTGTGAGAAAGTGGAGGAGGAGAGAACCATGTCTAAACCAGTCCCAACTGGGCAAAAAAAGTGGGATATGAATAAGTCAATGCAAAATACAAAACTTATATGGCTTCCAGAGCTTGCCTGGTCCTTACCATGTATTTGTTTTTTTTGTGATTTCTCTTTGCTTTCGTGATCTGTCAATTTGCAACATCAGATTTTTCTGCATACCGGGGGGGAGGGTTGTCAAAGCCCCTCCTTTACTTTGCCTGGGTTTGCTACTTCCATAGGTGGCCACAAGCACACACCAAACCGAGAACTATTTTTGCAAACCCTTCACTTCTCGATGATGAGTTTGCACAGCGGGGTGTTAGTGTGCAGGATGGAGGGGGGGTCCTCCTGCCACGGGGGGGGGGCACTTAAGACGGAGCCACTAAAACTTTTGGCAAGGCCCCCGCTCAGGGGAGGGCTGGCAAACCGATTCCTTCCAAAACAGCTCTCCTCCCAGATGGAAGATTTATTTAGCCGCTGGGGGTGGCATCTGCGAAACCAGTGTGCACAGAAAGACTCCCTCTGCTTCTGCCCCCACATTAGCACCACAAGGGGGGGGGGACACACCAAGATTCACAATGCTGAATTTCCCACAATGCCCAAAGTTTGGCCCATCATTAGCCAAAGGCAGGTGACTGGTGAAATTCACGCGAGAAAAGGGGAAGATCGGTGATCCGGGCCGAACATTCGGTTCGCCCAGGCGATCCAGGGCCTTCAGTCGAAAATTAAGCAAACCGAGAAATTAGTATTAAGAAAATGGACCGAATCCTGCCAACACAGCAAGTTCACGTCGCGAACCGGTAACGTCAGTTGGGGGGGGGGTGTTTGGACGATCGGCACAGCTGGTAGCCATTCGCCCCTTGGCGGATTTCCACCGGGGCTTTCGACAGAGCCCCTTCCAAGCTGAAGATGACTCCATTCATGCATCGAGGGGTCTATATTTTTAGCTGCTTCAGCTGTTTCCTTCCTTGCCCTGCCGGGAACGTCCCCCTCCTCTCTTCCCCCGCCCCACTTAAGAAGTTTATCCTCTGTTCTTAAGCCATTTCCCCCATTGTTCTTCCAACTCACACACACGTGTCCTGAACGGAAGCCAAACCTTGGCTTCCAGCGTGGTTACAGATGCCGAGGAAAAGAGGGCGGGCACGCTACAAAAGGGTCACCCAATACCTCACCTCCCCAAACCCCCCAAATCCCATCTCAGACAACGCAGATGAGCCAAAAGCGGAGACTACGCTTGCACCGTTTTTGCATATATATATTTTTAAAAAGACAATATTTCCAGTCCAAAGAAATGTGCTCTCACGACCTTTTTTGCATGTAATTCCCCTTTCCTCACCCCCATCTGGCAGGGCCCCAACGCTTTTGCTTACATTACACTCAAGAACTGCGCATACCAGCAATGACAGCAGAGTTTTTTAAAAGAGTTTTTACATCTTAGCGTTATTATTCCACAGTAAGGACAAATCTGGAAGTTTTCTATAGTTTTCCAAAACTGCTGGCGATTTGTTTGTTTTTTTAAACTGACCAATCTGGGCCCAACCTACCTTAAGAAGAACGGTTTCCTTCCTTCCTTCCTTCCTCCGGAGGAGGAATAGAGAGACAGTGTGGTGTAGTAGTTAGAGGGTCAGACTCGGACCTGGGAGACCCAGGTTTGAATCCCCACTCGTGACACGGAAGCTTGGGCAAGTCACACACTTTCAGCCCAACCCACCTCACAGGGTGGTTGTTCTGAGGATAAGACGGAGGACGGGAGAATGCCAGAAGCCACTTTCAGTACCCCGTGTTGGGGAGAAAAGCAAGGCATAATTGAAGGTAGAGGGCACGCAGAAAATGTCTCAGCGGTGACATTTGATGAATTCCACCCTGGCGTTTGAGAGACCAACATTCGAAAGACCTCACAATCTAAATATTTACTAAGTACATTATTCTCCTCCCCTTTCTGTAAGGAGCTTGGGGGTGGCACCGATTGGGCTCCTCTCCTACTCCTTGTACCCTCACAACAACCCTGGGAGGTAGGCAAGGCCAAAAAGAAGACTGGGCTTTATGCTGAGTCCAGCCAGCAGCCTGCCTAGGTCAGCACTGCCTCTTCTGACTGGCAGCTGTTGTCCCCCCCCCCAAAAAAAATCTCACTATGACTCTCTGGATTCTGCACTACATCAACACTTGGTAGGGAAATCAGAGTGGGGACTTTGCCGTAGCCACACTAAACCCAAAATTAAATATTTGGCTGCTATATAGTTAAACCCAAAATTAAATATTTGGCTGCTATATAGTTAAACCCAAAATTAAATATTTGGCTGCTATATAGGTCCAACACTTTTTTGACCAACACTGCTTTTAACTTAAGGAACATTTCATTGGGAACATTTCGCTGTACAAGCTCAGGAGAATACATAAATTGACCAGAGAGAAGTACTACTGGACATGTGATTGCACTGGAGGTTTTATTTGTATTTTTGTATGTCTCTTCTTTGCCCAGTGGTTAAACTTTGGAACAATTGTTTTCTGGTCTCTATTGCATATTCTGTATATGTACAATTGTATATATTTTTATATATCAGCCAACATGTTCTGTGTGTATTAGACCTCTGAGGAAGGCCTGTAAAGGCCGAAACATGTTAGGTCTATTTCATCAGCCTTTGTATGTTTTTATATTTGTATATGAGGCATGAATGGGCCCTTATCCGTTATTTTAATTTGTGTTTAATAAATACATGTATATTTTTTAGGTTTCATAATTAGATTTTAAGAGTTGGCCCTCTTCTATGCTTGACTAACCTTTATAGGTTCTGAATTCTAGGTTTTAGGTTCAGTCTTTTCCCCCCTTTTTTGTCCTTATTGGTTTTGATAGCAACATGGCCGCTAACATTTAGGGTTTTTTAAAACATCCCTCATCCCCAATGCCTGCCTCCCCCCTCGCTGGAACGACAGGACGGGACGCAAGCGCAGACAAAAAAAAGGACGCTGGAAGCGCAGAGGACGGACACTGTTCCTGGCATTGTATTCCGGGGACTGCCGACACTATGGAGACTGCACATCTCAGCTCTGTTGCTGGGCAGAGATTTTAAAAGATCTTGGATTGGCGGCCAAGATTCCTGCAGGCCTCCAAAGGCATCTATTCAGCCTCCTTCCAGGGGGAGACCCCCCTTTTTTCAAAGAAGGGGGGCATACGCAGCCATGCGCCAAAACAGCAAACAAAACCCCATCCTGGGCACTTCAAACACCAGCCTTGGAAAACCGACCGCTGTAGGCGACTGAAATATTTTAGAGCTCCGGCATTCTCTACCTCTACAAGCAGGAAGTTGGAGATGGGGGGCACCCAATCGTGATCTCCCCCCTGCCCCAACTTTCTTACATTCGGCCATGACAATACTTCTCAAGCCGAATTTTTCATGGATGGGGAGGAGAAAGCAACCCTGCTGTTCCAGTTCACTGCAAAGACAGTCCCGTCACTTCAGACAGTGTTCACCTCCCGGATCCATGACATGTCTCGGGGAGCCTCCTGATATTGTAATTTAACTTTATCTCCCTGAAGAAATGCAGAGAGAACAGCAAGGGCACATCGAAGTCCCTCTCTGAGTTAGACAACTTCATGAGAATGTAAGAGCCCCGCTGGATCAGATCTCCCGTTGGTGGTAGTGGCGGCGGCGGCTCCTATTCGAAAGCCTGGCGGAAGAGCTCCATCTTACAGGCCCTGCAGAACTGTAACAGGTACCGCAGGGCCCTGATCTCCTCCGGGAGCCCATTCCATCAGATAGGAGCCACCACCAAAAAGGACCTGGCCCTTGTGGCAGAACGCCTTGCCTCCTTAGGGCCCGGGGTCACTAGGCGGTGTTGTGACCCCAACCGAAGTGCTCTTTGGGGCCTGTTCATTGAGTCAGGTATCCTGTTTCACGCAGTGGCCAACCAGTTGCCCTGGAGGGTCAAACAGGCCATAGAGGCCGAGGCCTTCCCCTGAGGTT
This sequence comes from Gekko japonicus, assembly GCF_001447785.1. Classification (NCBI taxonomy): domain Eukaryota; kingdom Metazoa; phylum Chordata; class Lepidosauria; order Squamata; family Gekkonidae; genus Gekko; species Gekko japonicus. The sequence continues at coordinate 1,246,574 of NW_015160210.1, forward strand.
GCCTCCTAGCACTGGGGTCCACAGGTTGACAACGCCCCTGAACATGGAGGCTCTCTTTCATCATCATGGCTCGGAGTCACTGAGAGACCCACCGCGCCACGAATCTGTCCAAATCCTCTTCTCAAGCGATCGACACTTGTGGCCCTCACTGCATTTCCCTGCATCTGCAATACAATATCACTGGCCTACCTCACAGGCTTGTTGTAGAGAGGGAAGCCACCTTTCCCACAAAGCCACACAACTATCCAAGAGAGAAATACTAGGCCGTATATTTCTCCGCAATTCACTTTACGCTGTACTTCTAACTTCTTACAGAGGCGCCCCCAACGGCCAATCGGCCACCGTCCAATCACATCCCCCACAGCCAGCCAGCCGCTGTCCAGTCATGCCCCCCACGGCCAATCAACCGTTGTCCAGACACGACTCCGGAACAACCATCCATGTGACCCACGCGCCCAATAACGAATGGCATCGACTCCTTTGTCAGATACATCTTACCTTCCCATTTCACTGGAGACCCTTCTCGTGGGAATGGCAGGCGCCACCAAGCCAAAGGGGGAGAAAAAGGATACATTTTCACCGCTCCAGATTTGGTGCCAATGGCCATAATTCGCAGCTTGGGATCGAAGGCCAGGGAACTCGGCTGATTCGGAAAGCCATGCTCGACCGTCTGGAAGGGAAGCAAAAAGCCACATCATACTTGCATCAAGTCAAAGCGCCGCAAGCGTCCATGTAGGAGACACAACCGTCTACGGAGGCAACAAAAGTAAGGGCAGATTCAAGTCCGCACGCAAACTTTTTTGCTGTGGGGTCATTTGTCCTGAGCGGCAGACCGGAAGGACTGTAGCTCGGCAGTTCGAGACCCGAGTGCCTCGTGACGGAGTGAGCTCCCATCTCTGGCCCCGGCTCCTGCCAACCTAGCAGTTCGAAAGCAAGAAATTGCAAGTAGATAAAGGGAACAGTGTTCTGTGTGCCTTCGCATTTAGTCAGGCTGGTTACATGACCACAGAAACGTCTTCGGACAGCGCCGGCTCTTCGGTTTGGAAACGGAGATGAGCACCGCCCCCTAGAGTCGGATTCGACTGGCTTTCGAGCAAGGGAGACCTTTACCTTTACATTTGTCCTGCCTCCACTTCCTGGGGCCACGGAGATATTTCACCTTGCAAAATGTTCTTAAGCGTAACCAAGTTTCTGGCCAGGTCTGAACGCGAGTCAGGAAATTACCCCAGTAACGCAAGGAGGACATCGTCAGAAAAGCCCCGCTGGATCAGGCCAGATGCGAACCCCACGCCAGAATCCTGTTTCCCACACCATATGCGTCTGAGAAGCCTGTGAGCAGCATGTGAAGGTCATCGTTCTCCCCAATACTGTAATTATTCCAAGGTACATTGCCTCAGAACATGGAGGCGCCATCAAGCCGTCACTGCCGACACACTTATACCCCCTGTGGCTGTGCAGTGCAGAGAAGAATGTCTTCTGTGGACATTTACGAGCCCTTATATAGATGTTCTCGTTGGAGAACCCTAAACAGCATCCAATTATCATCCACAGAACCCCAGGAGTCTTTAAAAGACAGGTTGGAAACGACTAATTTAGTTGGAGAATCAGGTTCCTTTCCCCCAAAGCAACTTCACAGGCCCCAAGCAATGAGTGCCACTGAGCATGCACAGAGTTCACGGTCCTGGCACTGAGGAATCCCAGAGCGGCCTCCAGCCTTCAAATCTAGGATTCAGGGGACAGCTCAAGCTCACTTAAGCTTTGCCACCTTCTAACTAAAAATTGTGTGTGTGTGTGGGGGGGTGTACTATCACACAGAACTTGCGGTTTATATCGGCACACATGAGAGAGAGAGGATCCCAAGAACCGGGAATTGCAGTGAGCCACTGCAGTGCTGCGGTGGCTCAAGTGGTTAAGACCTGAACCGCAGGCTGTGGAAGGTCAGTAGTTCAGCAGTTTGAGACCCGGGTGCCGCATGACGGAGTGAGCTCCCGTCTCTAGTTCTAGCTCCTGCCAGTTCGAAAGCAAGAAACTGCAAGTAGATAAATAGGTACCACTTCGGTGGGAAGGTCACAGCGTTCCGTGCGCCTTGTTGTTTAGTCATGCTGGCCACATGACCACGGAAACGTCTTCGGACAGCGCTGGCTCTTTGGCTTTGAGACGGAGATGAGCACCGCAACCCTAGAGTCGGACTCGACTGGCTTTCGAGCAAGGGAACCTTTACCTTTACTGCAGTGTAGTGGGCAGAGTTTTGGATTAAAATCTGGGAGAACCAGGTTCATATTCCCGCTCTGCCACAGAACCTCGCCGGATGATCTCAGGCCAGTCTTGGCCTCATCTACCTCACAGGGTTGTTGTGGAGATAAAATGGAGGAGGGGGAGAATGTTCTAAACTGTTTGGGGCTCCTATTGAAAGGAGGAAAGTAGGTATAAATATCTAAAAAACAAATTTATGTTCAACTAGTTTTACCGCAAGCGATTTCTAGCAGTCATACATCACGACAGGGGGCTAGGTTCTGCGCCCAGGTATATAAGGAACGCAAAAAGCGAGGCAGACAGACCATATCTCTACCTTTTAACTAAAATTGTTTTAAACTGACCATTTAAATGGTTTAAAAGGTTTGAACAGTAGTTTTACTCACTTCCTCTATATTCTATATTCCATATAACTTATAAGCTTTTATGTCATGAAGGGTTTTTTTCTGGCTCATAACCAGCCAGGATACTGACAGGAATTTTTCTATTTGTCTTTCAAATTGATATATACTGGTCGATGACGGTAATAATAAACCGACTGGCTGATTTCTAGCCGTTTTAGGAATTTACAAAAAGTGTTTTATTTGAAGCCCATGTGTCATTCACCAAACTCCCCCCCCCTCGAATTGAGGATGCCCTTTGGAGTCAGGTTATAAGTTTTAGGAATCTGATTTTTTGAACAATAATACAGCCCTTTTACAGGAAAGTCCATAGACTGGACCTTGGGCATGCCAGACAGGTGCCTCCACTGCTGTCCCTTGCTCCATCTCTCTGGAGGGGCACTAACCCTCCCATACCCTCAGGAAACCCTATTCCACCCCCACCCCCTGGCTTCCAAGATTTTACCAGGCCCAATCCCACATGCTTCCGAGCACATCTTTGCGGCCACAAGGGCTGCATTGTTTTTTTAAAAAATGACAACAGAGATTCACAGCAAGCTGAATTTTTCATCCAGTCCTCCCTTTCGAGCACCCAGCCTTGTGCAAAGGCCGCCAAAGATTTATTTACACCAAGGGAAAGACAGACAGGATGCCGAATTGCCAAACGCGGTTACTTAAGCGGCAGCCTCAGGGCATGATCCATGCTGAACATTCAAACACTTCCCCCGCTTTTACACGCCCTCAACTTGCAAGGTCAACTGCTCGGCCATAAGGACTAGCGGCTTGCCCTCCCAAAATAAAAAGTTCTGACTTGCAGGATACTGAGAGTACAAAACCGCATGCACGCGACAGACGAGGGCAAACGTGCGCAAGCAGAGAGAATTTCTCCCCATGGCTGAATACCAACGCGGTGTTTATTCTTCGCCGCTTTTTATTTGGTGCGTGCGGCCCAACGTTTCAAAATTGAGAAGCAGATGTTCCTTCCTTCCCCCCCTCCCTCAATGGCTACATCCCCATCACCAGCTCCCGCCCCCCGCAAGCCGGCAATATTTTCTATGTGCCGCACTGCATGCGCAAACAAGGCCAGCAGAACTTTACGGCCAGCCCTGGCTGTCGAACAGACGCTCCCAGAATCCGCACTGGGGCCACTTGGTGGTCTTCACACCATCGGCCAACAGCTCTACGGGAGAGTAAAGGGAGAGCCAAGTCAACCCACGCAATGCAGGTGCGGGTTCTGCCGAGCTCTGCTACAGCGAGACTCAGGGGAGCTCATGTTTTAAGGCCGCCAGAAAGAAGGAATAAAGGCTTGGCTGATCGCTGCTCACCAAAGCCGTCCCTCCTTCCTCGCCCCCCATCCCTGCTGAGCATCCCCTTAGGCAAGGACTGCATTTTTTTCCCTCTCGGCCCCTACGGATAAATGGATCCTTTCAGCCAATTCCAACTTCTCTTCTTTTCGAGGTCAAGCGAGCGAACAGTCGGCAAAAACGGAAAAACGGAAAAACAGCACAGGCAGCAAGTTTCCATCTTCCCCCTCCTTCGCCAGTTCTTCACAAGGACCACACAGAAAAACGGGCACCCTAAGGTGCTGGGGGGGGGGAGGAATCCCCCACCTCTGTCCGAGCACAACCGAGAAAAGGAAACACAGGCTGTTTCCGAACACTTTTCCCCAAGTCCTTTCAATTCCCGTGAGACTGCAAAGGAAAGGGAAATTGTGAAGATACTGGCAGGATAAGCCAATGCGGCACGGTGGTTAAGAGTGTCAGACTAGTATCTGGAAGACACAGGATCGAATCCTCTCTCTTGCCGTGGATGCTCACTGGGCGACCTGGGGTCAGTCACACTCTCCCAGACTAACCTACCTCACAGGGCTGTTGTGAGAATAAAACAGGTGAGGAGAATGATGTGAGCCGCTCTGAGTCCCCAGTGGGGAAAAAGGAGAGGTATAAATGAATTATTTATTTATTTATTAAATTAGATTTATTAGGCCCCCCTTTCCTACAAGGAGGGCTCAGGGAGGCTTACAACAGGATTGCAATAAATAATTTAAATTAAAACTAATGTTAAAACTATCCAGAAACAGATCAGTAAATAAAACAATCTGCAGTCCAAGACGACGGGGAACATTCAGCTCCCCCAACCTCCTTAAATAAACAGATTCGCCAAAATACAAGTTCTCTTGTCCACAGATTGCACAAACGTGCTTTGACCATGAACAAGGTTTGGGAAAGATCACATCAAAGCAGGGGAGGGGAAGAGAACCCTTTGAAAATGGACAGTTGGGGGTCAACATTTCCAAAAAAAGGAACACGACTTCAGATTCAACACAAAACCAGAAAAAATCTTCCACATGGAAGCAACCATGATCAGCTAGGAAAAGAATAGTATTGTCATCTAGTATTAGAAGGCAAGTGCAGGGATTATCCCAGACAAACATTTGGGGTCTAGGGCTTGGATCCAGCCTAGGCGTTTCCACAGGTGCAAGGAATTCCACATACAGAGCATTATTTTCCTGACTCTCCGCTATCAGTGTGGCCCGAAATGCCCACCAAAACCCTGTTCCCTAAGGGTACACAGAATTTCAGGGAGTACTGCGAGCAGAAAGAAGCAGAAAATGTCACACTCCATGGGCGGAAATCCTTGTGCCCTTGGAAAGATAAAGTCTGGATCCAACATTAGGCCAGGAAAGAATCAGAGCACATAATTCCAGTGGGGTCAATATTCTGAATTCTCCACTCAGACAGCATCCCGAACGCATATGCATCCATCAGTGAGGAGGGCTGAATGCCCAGATGCAGAAGAGAATTGGAATTCGGCATTCAACGAGAGTGGAAAGAGTGCGTAAATCTGCATAAGATAATCTGCTTTCATTAGCCCTGAGGAAAGGAGAAGGAATTCCCACAGGGCACTAAAACCCCTCCCCCAAGAACCGGAAACCACAGGAACCAAAGGGAGCGGCTGCATGACATTATCCACAAACATCTCTGGAACCTTTTCAAGCACCTTCCAAGATTCATAAGGGCTAGAAGATTGGTTTTTAAGAACGGAAATAGGGCCTCAGGAAGCAGGACTTCACCTCCACTGGGATAATCCGCTGTGCGAGCCCTGCTCGTAACTCATTTCAATGGAACGTTACGGGATAGATCCTCTCTTACAGGGGAAGGACGGTCTCACGTCCGTGTTGTGCACATTAGCGCTTCGTGGCTCCAAAGCACCAGCCCTAGCTCCCCATCGATCTGCGTGGCTACTTCCCAGGCCTACTGGCAGCAGAATAACTCACACGCGCAGTTCCCAAAGACCGACAAAGAACTTGATATTCAGAGACTCAGGTGCGAATCCATCCTTCCTCCTTTTCCTGTCCACAAACTGACAAAAACAGAACTCAATGCCTTCCCCATCTAAACCAACTTCACACATTTTAATATTAAACGAGTAATGTATAAAATGATTCCGCATAACTTGCGGACGTCATAAGAAGTTACTGGTTTGCCCAACAAACTGGATCACCTTCCGGACTTCAGTGACAAACCCGTGTTTGAGTAAACCCCATTTGCTTCCTTGGTACCTTTTCTCCCCCTCCCTAAATGAAGAAGAAGAGATTGGATTTATACCCCGCCCTTCACTACCCAAAGGAGTCTCAGAGCGGCTTACAAACTCCTTTCCCTTCCCCTCCCCACAACAGACACCCTGTGAGGTAGGTGAGGTTGAGAGAGCTCTGACAGAAACTGCTCTTTTTCAAGAACAGCTCTGACAGGACTATGGCTTGCCCAAGGCCATCCAGCAGGTACAAGTGGAGGAGTGGGGAATCAAACCCGGTTCTCCCAGATTAGAGTCTGTGCACTTAACCACGACACCAAACTGGCTCTCCGCACGCTGCCATTTCTGTGCCAAGAACATAAAACGTATCACATCAAACCACAACTAATATAAGAGCCAGCGTGGTGTAGTGGTTAAAGGGTCGGACTAGGATCCGGGAAACCCAGGCTCAAAATCCCACTCTGCCGTGTGACCCTGGGCCATTCTCAACCTAACCTCCCTCACAGGGTTGTTGTGAGGATAAAACGAAGGAAAGAAGGATGTAAATCGCTTTGGGTCCCCATTGAGAAGAAAAGTGGGGTAGAAATAAAGTAAATAAATTAATCAGAACTGGGGATAACAAATCCACCACAAGCCCAAGTTTGAAATCCCAGTATTTAGCTCCCACAAATAAAATCATGGTTTATCACGTTGCCCGAACGCAGCGGGAATCGTAAGCCATGCGTCTATACTCGGAGTCAGAAGTGACCGTTGCTCCCATCTCATTCCATGGCGTACCTAAATCCGGGTGCATCGCGACACCACCCTGAGTGCCAGTGAGGACTAGAAACCTGCTTTCCAAAGTCAATACAAATTCACCAGAGACGGGATTACGCTGAAGGCCTTCAACTCGTCCGCCCCACAGAGACAGAAGCGAGAACATTCCCAAGCGCCAAGACCATGCGGAGCAGTAATTGCGGGCGTTTAAAGTACCAAAAAAATTAAAAAACCAAAAGGAGGCCGCCTTAGCCGGACAGATGTGGTCTCGAGATCACTCCAGGCACAGAAGGAGATGGCATCTGCTCCAGCTGTGCTTACTTCAGCATTCGCTGAGCTTCACACGCAGAACTTGCCATTTTGAAAAATGCCATTCCGAAGGAAGATGCCTCCCGACGGCCCGTATCTCGCGATCCCATCAGGGCCGCAGCTGGTAGGACGGCCCAAGAGACATCCTGCCTCGTTTCACTGGGCGAAAGGAGGCCGCGCTTCGGAGGCAAGCGTCCTCTTTCCAGACCCAGGGAACACCCAGCCAAGCAAGGGAGAGTGCCCCGCAGGTTAAGAAAAAAACCTCGCCCAATTCTCCCAAAGGAAGCAGGCCGGTTCGTTTCCTTGCAAAAATCTGCATACTGCTGAGCAGCCTTTTATAAGCACTTAAAAACGACAACAGCGATTACAAAAGCCGCTTTCGTGGCCTAGCTTTGACTAGGAGACACAGTCTCCACTCCAGCCAGGAAAAGTATAGCTTGTCCGGCCGCCTGGAAGAGGTGCTCGGAAACAAGCGCTTCCTTATTCACCTGTGGCGAACAGGAAGTGTCTCCAGGCGAGCACATTTTGGAAACGAAAGGGGAAACGTGTCAAGGGTGATGCGCCACAAATTAGATTATAATTCACGGGCAGGTGACCGTGGGACAACTAGTTATTTCTACACCCTACTATTTACACTTTGCAATTATATAGGAGGGGACCCTGCTGCTTTGCATGCAGAAGGTCCCACGTCCAAAGGATCAGGTCCTAGGAGAGGTGAAAGATCTTGGTCAGAGACCATGGAGAGCTGCCACCAGTCAGGGCAGACCGTGATAGACCAAGGGTCTGCTCCGCCCCCTCATTCTCCTTCAGCATCAGTCTCCTGCATCTGAACACTGCACAAAGCTGCAGAAACAGCCAATAAGGAGCTGGCCAAGGATTCTGCTCTTCCTGACATTCTGCCCTTACTAAGCCTCTGAGCAAACAGGTGCTGGAATCTGCACGCACCAGCCTGACAACATTAGCTTCAGCATACTGAAAGGCAAGGTATTTACCAGAGGTATCTGTAGCTCTGGGCTGCTTCATGTTAATGACGTCTCTGTCGTTAAAACAAGTGAGGCCCCTCCCACCTTGCGACAGCCTATCACCTGCACAGGAATATTCTGGCCGAAACCTCGCAAGTAAACTTCACCTCCCCACACACACACTCTATTCTCATAACTTCCACTCGTTAGAAGTCATCTGAGGAGGGATGTGCTACATTTGGTGTAGTGGTTAAGTGCGTGGACTCTAATCTGGGAGAACCGGGTTTGATCCCCCACTCCTCCACTCGCAGCTGCTGGATGACCTTGGGCAAGCCATAGTTCTGTCAGAGCTGTTCTCTCAAGGACTGTTCTGGAAAGAGCTCTATCAGCCCCGCCAACCTCACAGGGTGTCTGTTGTGGGGAAGGGAAGGGAAAGGAGTTTGTAAGCCACTCTGAGACTCCTGAGTGAAGGGCGGGGTATAAATCCACTCTCCTCTTCTTCGCTGTCTCCTGCAGCTGGGATGTCTCTCCATTTTTCTGATGTTCTTTGACGAGCCAATTAAAAAAGCCATGCGCAACGGGGGCACACATTTCCCAGCCCCGATGGCACATTTTATGCCGATTTATCTACCAACCACAGCATCATTTCGTGAGTTAAGTGGGAGGCTAGCCTCAGTTAAACTGAGCTGCTAAGCTTCGAAGATGCCTGTTATTTCTTCTCCCCCTCCCCTGGCTTTCAACAGGGCCAAATTAAGGGGAGGAAGGGGGGGGATGTATGGGTTGCGGTGACCCACAAGAGCACGCTGTGACCGTTCCCCTTGGCTGTAAAAAAGCACTTGCAAGGGCAAGTGCAGTGCAGGTGACGGCAAGTTGGGCCTTTCGTCAGGGCTGACCTGAGTTCGAGTTCTAACAGCAGGCAGCATGGAGCATTACCATCCTTAGCTGTGTGACAAGTGAAACATGGCATAGATGCAAAGGGGAAGAGAAGAGAGAAGAGGCCATCTCCAGGAGAGGAGAAGAAGAGATTGGATTCATACCGCTCGTGAGAGAGGAGCTCCAAGAGAACTTGTGACTGGCCCAAGATCACACCAGTAACTGCATGTGGAGGAATGGGGAATCAAACCCGTTTCTCCCAGATTAGAGTCCACGCTCTTAACCGGTGCCAGTGCCCTGTTCCTTTGAAGCAAAGAACCAGTGTGGTGTAGCCAGTAGTGTCAGACTGGGACCAATGCTGCCTCTAGGCTGTGGAGTCTTGTGAGCAAAAATTCTACTTGGTGAGCTACTGACATTAAAGCTGTGAGCGAGCGATTTGGCTACTGCTCTGGAGCCATCCTTCCTGAGCTAAGGCAAAAAAAATGTGTGAGCCAGAGGCTAAAAAAACTGTGAGCTAGCTGACACTAACTCAGCTTAGAGGGAACACTGACTGGGACCTGGGAGAGCCAAGTTCCAATCCTCACTCCGTCACAGAAGCTGGCTGGCTGGGCTGGCCTACCTCACAGGGTGGTTGTGACGATTCAGTGGACAAGAGGTGAATGAGGTAAGCCTCCTGGGAAGAAAAGCAGAGTTACAAATTAAGTAGATAAATAAGATGTGAGAACTTCCAGGAAGGGGCTTCAGAGTAGAGATGATTAAAGCAGTTGGGGCACGTACAGAGCGAAAGTACAGCGGGCATCCTAGGAATATTGAACCTCTATGGAAAGCTGGTGTAAGGACCCCAAGCGAGGGCTTCCACCAGCCCACGTTCATTCTATGCCATTCCCCCTCAAATCAAAACATCATGTGCAATATATACTCACAGACAATGCTCCCTCTAAGCTGTGGAGTCTTGTGAGCAAAAATTCTACTTTGTGAGCTACTACCGGTATTATATCAAATACTTTGGCCACCCAATGAGAAGGGAGCTCTCACTGGAGAAGACCCTGATGCTGGGAAAGACTGACGGTCAAAGAAGACGGGGACGGCAAAGGATGAGATGGTTAGACAGTGCCATCGATGCAACGAACATGAAGATGAGCAAACTTCAGAGGACGGCGGAAGACAGGAGGGCCTGGCGTGATCTGGTCCATGGGGTCGCAAAGAGTCAGACTCGACTGTGCGACTGAACAACAACAACAACCGGCATTAAAGTTGCGAGGGAGCAATTTGGCCGCTGCATACATTAATTTGCTCTGGAGCCCTCCTTCCTGAGCGAAGACAAAAATGTGTGAGCCGGAGGCTAAAAACTGTGAGCTAGTTCACACTCACTCAGCTTAGAGGGAACACTGCTCATAGTGTCCTCCAACAGCGCAGTGCCAAGAATGGGGACAGGCCGGCCTTCAACCCCCGCTTCCCAAACATCAGGGAGAATCAAGCCTCAAGACAGCTGAGAACGATCAATTTATTTTCTTATCTTTCCCAATCTTTTTGAACCTCTAACCGTTCATAAAGGAGTCGATCAAACTGACAACTCAGAAACCGGAATTAAGGGAATCCGTCACTCTGTCACGTCACTTAATCGCCTGGAGCGAAATTTCTACTCGCCATAGGAGGGTAGCTATTCCTACTCTCAAACTCGAACGCTGAAGTAGGGCTACGCTCAGCTCTTTTCACCTCCCTGCCCCAACGGGGCATGAAAGACGCACAGCCTACACCACAACTTAAGGAGCGCCATTTTTAATTTAAACCACAATTGAAAGCGCGACAACAAATGCCAGGAGAACCTGCAGGAGCAGAAGCCACAAAAAAGTGTGTATGCAAAGGATGAGACAGAAAGACTGCCTGATGCCAAGCAAACATCCTTTGGTTCCCCGCACCCCAAGTCACCACTGCACAGAAGAGTGTTACCATGCCACAAATATATTCACCTAGAATATATTACCAACACTAACTTTGCGTCCCCAAAAGACCTAACCAATGCCCTGCTGTCTCCCCCCACCCCTGACCGAAAGCATCAAGTGTTCATCCCAGGCTGGGCCTTAACATGTGACCCTCCCCCCAAAAGGACTTAACACAGGGTTCGAGAGCAAGATTTCAAAAATCCTAGACCCTACTCCTTCAAATGTAAAAACTCCAAAGGAAAATGCTGGAAATGTCAAAGACACAGATGGAAATTCCTTTCACATGTGGTGGACTTGTAAAAAAGCAAAAAGATACTGAAAAGAAATACACCAAAAAATGCAGAACCTATTAAAGTTTAAATTTCCAGGTGTTCTGCTTAACAAATACCAGACATTTTAGAAGAAGTATTCAAAGACATGGCGACAGCGACTAGAACTATTTACGCGGCAAAATGGAAACTAGACGTCTGTCCGTGTTTAGAAGAATGGGAAAGTAAACTGGCTGAATATGCAGTAATATACAACCACAAATAGACTTGCACATATGATAGCTCACTATAAAGGATCGATTCAAGTGCTGTACAAAACATGAATTATTATTCAAAATTAAATCTTTCTCCATAGTTTTCATACAGAAACATTACAAGGAGACACAGTAATGGCAAAATCAGCGACCCATTTGAGAAACAGATCTATTACGAAATCTGAGAAGAAATCGAGTGCGCATTAGGTGCTTTATGCTAGCAGCAGGCAAACTTAAGGTGAGAAAATATCATATACAAATGTATGGTGATGAAATTGAAGTGGAATTCAAATCTGTTCCAAATGTAATATCTCAGATACAAATGTGTTCTCGATATGAGATATATAATAGCCTTTATTTTGCACTTTGATATACTACTTATCTAGGGCAGGTTCTAATGAATATGGAGAAGCAGAGAAAATATGTTACGTTGAATATGCAGTAATGATGAAACTAGCGTTGTAGTCAAAACAGATTAGTTATGAAGTCTGAAACTTAACACTTAAACGATGAATACAATTATACCCCAATAGAAATAGGAACTACAAGAAGTGGGGACCCGCGATACTCGCGGGCAGGGGGAGCCAAGACTTTTCCCCCCGGCAAAGGCAACAAGGCTTGTGCAGCTTCCAGCTGCCAGCCCACCAAGCCTTTAAAGTTGGGAGTGAGCCATTTGGTGACTGCATCAGTTGGTTTGCTCTGGAGCCATCCCTCCCGAGCGGAGACAAAAAATGTGTGAGCCGGAGGCTAAAAACCTGTGAGCTAGCTCACACGAACTCAGCTGAGAGGGAACGCTGCCTCCCACCCCAAAAGACATACTTGAATTCTGAAGTGGTTTGGGGAGGAAGGAGAAAACGGCTATGGATGCCGGGCAGGCCGACGTGTCAGTCCGAAACAGCAGAACGAAGTTTGAGTCCAGCAGCACCTTTAAGACCAACAGAGTTTTGTGCAAGGTATAAGCTTTCGAGAGCCCACACACCTCTTATCTGAAGAATTGTGTGCGCGCACAAAAGCTTATCCCTTCAATAAAACTTTGTTGGTCTTAAAGGTGCTGCCGGACTCAAGCTTTGTTCTGTTACGGATGCCTTAAGCGTAGAACACAGGCTTGTTCCTGCATCTTTCAACTGACATATCCCCACGAGGTCTAGGAACCTGAAAAGAAGAAGAGATCGGATTTATCCCCCGCCCTTCACTCAGAGTGGCTTACAGACTCCTTTCCCTTCCCCTCCCCACAACAGACACCCTGGGAGGAAGGTGGGGCTGAGAGAGCGCTGAGAGAGACTGCTCTTTTTCAAGGACAGCTCTGACAGAACTATGGCTTGCCCAAGGTCATCCAGCAGCTGCAAGTGGAGGAGTGGGGAATCAAACCCAGTTCTCCCAGATTAGAGTCTGCACACTTAACCACTGCACCAAACTGGCTCTCAAAAGGGCACAAACGGGATATTGATGCCAGCCAGAGTTCACGCCGGGCAGGGGCAGACGAAAAGAGAGGGAGCCGCGTGTGCAATTCCGCCTCGGGGAGCGCGCAACATTTCACGGAGCAATATAAGAAGCCTGGCGGGTGAGCGAGTGTCTCATTTTACCGAGGTGAATCACAGGCGAGGGGGCGAGAAATTGCCTTGCACATCTAAGCTGGGAGTTGAAACCAGACGGCCAAGCCCACCTGGCCAACACCTCCCCCTGCAGTGTAGGCCTACCTTGGTCTGACTGGAGTTTCGGGGTCTGATCCAGAGCTCTTTGGATGGACACCTTCTCCCAGGTGCTGCTGACCAAGGAAGCAAAAATCCTGTTACACGGTCACTGCCAGGTAATCACTGGTGGCTTAGAGAGGATTAGGAAGAGAAAAGCTGTGTTTGGGCACAACATTTGCCCGCATCGTCTGGCCTCAATTAATTTGGCCCGATTAGCACCCGCTGCCTGTAAGACCTGCGTCAACGACCTCCTCACTCCACCTCGGGAAATCTTCAAGATGGAGTATCGCTTCCTCCCTTATATTCCAAAAAGTTTACTCGTCATTCCCGAGACAGCGAGAGAGCAAGACTTAACGGGACAAGGAGTCTAGCAGATGTGTGCATCAAAAACACCTTTCCCTGAGATCACGTAGTTCTTCCACACCCCTCTGCAGGGATGAACGGATG
>NW_015160210.1:1260282-1276744 GCF_001447785.1 Gekko japonicus
AAAGAGAGACCAGCTTGGGACGGGCGAGGTCAAAGCACACAGAGACACAACGGGCAGCCTCCCCTCCAAATTAGCGCTTGGCGCTCACAAACAGTTCTTTGTGGCTAAATATATTCTTCCCACGTGTTGACGCACCAGCTGCTTCCGCACCACTCAGCCGTCTTCCCAGAACATGCGGTCGGGGACACCTGCCACGAGATCGGCCCCCACGGAACCGCCCCTCCAAACCTGACAACAGTCCACATGTGTCCCTCGGCCCTCCTACCCCACTGTTTATACCCGACTTTTAAAAAGCTAGATTGTGAGGTTCTTGGGGTGGGATTCTCCTTGTCTTTCGCACCCCTCGTAGCACTGTAAAACATAATGTTTACACAGGACCACCAATGTACAGTGACAGGTCTAGTGTAGGCAAAAGAAAAGGCTGAGACTCCGGACACTGCTAGTTCAGACCTGACTTCCTCCCCGGCCAAATCTTTCTTATCCACAAAAGGGGGATCTCTGCAGCCTACCTTACAGGGTCGTCCTCACTCCAGTAAGATTATGCCTAGCAGGCCTTGAAATCTCTACACCATGCAATTTATTAGCACCACCAAACTGAATATTTCAATGTAATCAAGGCTGAGCACAAGGAAGTTAAGGAGGACCGGTTCACACATAACGCAGGGCAGACCTAGGTTTGCCATTGCGTGTATGCTCAACGGGATACTTTGTTGATACCTCAAGTTCTTTCAAACTGGGGGCCCACGGTAGCTTACGATTTTCTTCCAGCCAGTTTGGTGTAGTGGTTAAGTGTCCAGACTCTAATCTCGGAGAACCGGGTTTGATTCCCCACTCCTCCACTCGCAGCTGCTGGGTGACCTTGGGCAAGCCATAGTTCTGACAAGAGCTGTCCTTGAAAGAGCAGTCCTCGAAAGAGCTCCCTCAGCCTCACCTACATCACAGGGTGTCTGTTGTGGGGAGGGGAAGGGAAAGGAGTTTGTAAGCCGCTCTCAGACTCCCAGTGAAGGGCAGGGTATAAATCCAATCTCTTCTGCTTCTTCCCTTCTCCATTTTATCCTCACAAGAACCCTGTGAGGTAGGTCAGGCTGAGAGTGTGTGACTGGCCCAAGGTCACCCAGCAAGCTTCTGTGGCAGAGCAGGGGATTTGAACCTGGGTCTCCAGAGCCTTTTCGGCATTTTAGCCTCACCACAACCCTGTGAGGGAGACCAGGCTGAGAGTGTGTGACTGGCCCAAGGTCACCCAGCAAGCTTCCCTGGTGCAGCGGGGATTTGAACCTCAGTCTCCCAGACCCCACAGCCAATCCCAGCGCCTCTGCATTTCCCGACACTGATTTGGGGCTCTCACATTGTCACACTTCTTAAGGCATACACTCCAGGGGCGGTCTGCACAGGCAGAGGAACCAAGGAAGTGTCCCAAAGTCAAAAGAGCACACTCCAGTTCCTCGCCAAGCCCCCTGCCCCCGCTCCGAGACACACATCATGTTTACTCCAGAGAAGCACGCGTCCCTGGTGGGATCATCCAGCAATCCTTTCCAAAATAAACAAGTCCTGCAGCCTCCGTTGCCAAAGTTCAAGAAGGAGGGCGGAACAGAATCCATTGATGTTTGGTGTGCAGGATCAACAATTCTCCCCATGACCCGCGGCATCTTCAGCAGTGCGCCGGATAGCAAAAACAGCCGGGTTTGAAAAGGCATAGCTGCACAGTCAAGGAAGAGGGGTTGGCAACTCTATATACGGGATGTAAACCAAGACAGTCTGCTGGACTAGATGGACCCTCACTGGTCTGATCCAGCAGGGCTCTTCTGGTGTTCTTCTCAGGGGAAGGCCTCAGCCTCTATGCCCTGTTGTTGGTCCTCCAGAGGGACTGGTTGGCCACTGTGTGAGGCAGTCTGCTGAACTAGATGGACCCTCCCTGGTCTGACCCAGCAGGGCTCTTCTGATGTCCTTATCAGGGGAAGGCCTCGGCCTCTCTGCCCTGTTGCTGCCCCTCCAGAGGAACTGGCTGGCCCCTGTGTGAGACGGGATGCTGGACTAGATGGACCCTCCCTGGTCTGATCCAGCAGGACTCTTCTGGTGTTCTTCTCAGGGGAAGGCCTCGGCCTCTCTGCCCTGTTTGTTGGCCGTCCAGAGGAACTGGCTGGCCACTGTGTGAGATGGGATGCTGGACTAGATGGACCCTCACTGGTCTGATCCGGCAGGGCTCTCCTGAGGTTCTTATCAGGGGAAGGCCTCGGCCTCTGTGCCCTGTTTGTTGGCCGTCCAGAGGAACTGGTTGGCCACTGTGTGAGACAGGACACTGGACTAGATGAACTATTGGTCCAATCCAGCAGGGATCTTCTGATGTTCTTGTCAGGGGAAGGCCTCGGCCTCTGTGCCCTGTTTGCTGGCCCTCCAGATGAAGTGGTTGGCCCCTGTGTTAGACAGGACACTGGAGTACATAGACCACTGGTTTGATCCAGCAGGGCTCTACTTATGGTTTTATGAAGGCCTCGGCCTCTCTGTCCTGTTGTTGGTCCTCCAGAGGAACTGGTTGGCCCTGTGTGAGGCGGGATGCTGGACTAGATGGACCCTCACTGGTCTGACCCAGCAGGGCTCTTCTGAGGTTCTTATCAGGGGAAGGCCTTGGCCTCTCTGCCCTGTTGTTGGCCCTCCAGAGGAACTGGTTAGGGACTGTGTGAAACAGGATGCTGGACTAGATGGACTCTCACTGGTCTGATCCAGCGGGGCTCTTCTGATGTTCTTCTCAGGGGAAGGCCTCGGCCTCCATGCCCTGTTGTTGGCCCTCCAGAGGAACTGTTTGGCCACCGTGTGAGGTGGAATGCTAGACAAGATGGACCACTCATCCAGTCCAGCAGGGCTCTCCTGATGTTCTTATCTTCTGTCCCTCACACAAACAAGGTCCCAGTTCTAAACACAGGATAGCAACCTCGTCTCAAGGAAAGGGCTACCTCCCGAGTTGCGTAGTAAGAGGAGGGCTAAGAGGAGACCCAACCAGCCACCAGGAGTTTCTCCTAAGTAACTTCCAACTGCAATTCACTGCCTTAGTAGCAGATTGTGGCTTGGGTGAATTAACCATTTCGGACTCCTCCATGACAGGCACCAAGTGTAGCAGTTAAAGTCTCAGACTACAAAACTGGGAGACCCAGGTTCGAATCCCCACCCTACCCTGGGTGGGCCTCGGTCCAACCCCACTACTCTCAGCCCACCCTACCTCACAGGGCTGTTGTGAGAATAAAATGGAGGAGAACATCGCAAACTGATCTGGGGACGAAAGGCAGGGTATCCATGCAGGGAATAAGCAAAACCCATTTGGGCCTGATCCAGCCCGTACCAAACCTATCCCGAGGAAAAATATATCATCATTTCCGGCAAATCAACAATTGGGGGCGGGAGAGGGAAGACACTGCTGAAGATTCCAATTCAAATCCAGTGGCTATTAACGTGGGAAGATGAAATACAAGCTGGTGACGGAGGGAAAAGTAGAACAGGGAGCAAGATCGTTCCCCAGGAAGCCACGGTCAGCACGGCACCGAAACAGTTAATTTAAAGGGACCGGCAGGCTGGGAAAACTACACAATAAAGGCCAGAATGAAAAGAAGGCTGTAAAGCAAGACTGGGGAGGGGGAAGTGGAGAGAAAACCCTCCCCCCTCCAAGACAGGCAGCTAGACGGGGTTTTTTAGTGCTAAACTAGAATCCAGAGCCAGAGTCCTATCCTGGGCAAGGCTTAGATCAGGAGTTTCTCTGAGCAGCTGGGAAACCAACCTGGCATTAGGGGGGGGGGGGGGAGCCAAAAACCAAACCCACAACCGCTCACACAAAAGCTCAACTGCACCGAGAGCCCCAGCACCCCACTGAGAAATCCAGGCCCCTCGAGAACATTTGTATAATCTGTTTTCCAACACAGGAGCAGCTGTGACCTTTCCAAAGAGGCACCGGGGCCCAAGCCTGCAAGATAACCTTTCTACCCTAACACAGGGAGTGGGCTGGTCGGGGGAGACGGCACTCTGCACGTGAGCCGAGGCGCTCTTGCATCCAGGCCCTGCGGCAGACACAATAATGCCAGGGCTACCCCTGGCTCGAAAGCGGCCCAAATCTCCCAAGAAACAGAACCAGCTCAGATTTTCCATGATACAGAAGCCGGAGAGGAGAAGAGGTCACCTAACTTGGGAAAGGGAATTTGGGGCCTTTTTTTCTCAAGACGGCAGAGGGGGTTGACCTACTCTAGGCGGAAAGCATTGGGGGAAATTCTTTCCCCGTTTATTCTGCTTTCCCAAGTAAAAAGAGGTATCCAGCTCCACGCCTTGGTTCCATTTCCCTCCGAGAGAACAAGTTAAGGGGGGGGGGGGAGAAATGAATGCAGAGGGACCCCATGAGAAAAAGGGAGGGGGAGAGAAACCCCACCCTCCCCCCCAGCCCCACAATGGAGCAACAGATTGGGTGGATTCTCCGCTTCCATCTAAGATTTCTCCCTGGACCAAATCAGAGACCGGAAAGAGAAGAGGGGGGGGGGGTGTTTTGTAGAGGGATTGCCTTTAAAAGACTCCCGAAGAGGGCTTCTTCGTGTCTCCTTTTCAATCCACTCAACCCAGAATGGAAGCAGTTTTTAAGACAGGGGTTGTGTGTGTGTGTGTGTGTCTGGCTGGCTGTCTCACATGCATCCCTACAATGCAGAGGAGAAACTTCTGTTTGGATTCTCTCCCCCCCCCAAAAAAAACCCCAACAACAACAAAAGACAAGAGCTCGATTTCAGCTGCAAGAGAGAGAGAGAGAGAGAGAGAGCAAGGGTGCTGTTAAGCCCAGAGACACGGGAGAAAGATGAAGCTCTTTCTCAGGGGGGGGGGGGGGAAGAGCGAACACCCCCCCCTCTTTGCAAGGGGACACGGCAAAGGCACAAGAAGGCAGAAGCACAACTTCCACCAGGAGGGAGATCTTTGCCCCCTGCTCTCTACCCCACCCCCAAACAAGGGACTCCTCCGGGGGGGGCCCTTCTTCCTTCTCTCCCCCCCTTTAAAAAAATACTCCTGGAGCTCAGAGAGAGCCAGAAAGGAATCCGCATCGGTGCCCCCTCTGCGGATGAAGAGCAGCCAGCAGTATTGGGGGGGTGTATGGGGGGGGGGGAGGGGAGAGAAGCAGAGAGAAAGCAGTTTTCGCCCCAGACGCCGAGCCAGAAACTGAAAGGCGGCGGGGAGGGGGGGGGACTGGAAGTCAGACCCCCTTTCCCCACCCCCCTCGCTTTCCCAGTCCCGGCCCCCAAGCAAGGGGGTCTCCCAAAACCCTGCCCCCCAACCCACGCGTTGCTCTTTACAGAGGGGACACCCCCCGCTTTCCTCCCACCCCAACCCATGCATGGCTCACTGCAGAGGGGGGGGGCTCTCTGTAGGGCTAGCAAAACCCCAGCTCCCCCTCCCCCTTTAGGCAGTGTCGCAACCCCCTCCCTCCTCCTGCCCCCCACCTTGTTGAAGGCGAACAGGTCCTGCTTGATCTTCTCCCGCTGGGGGTCGTGGCCCTGGCGGCGGAACCGAAACTTCATCATCTTGCCGGGCAGCGGAGGGCGGCGGGAGCTTCCCCCATGCAAAAGTGCCTGAGCAGCGCCCGGCCGGGCTGGTGCATCCAGCGCTGCAGAAGATGCGCCCAAGCTTTGCAAAAAAAGAGAGGAGACCCACGGAAAGCCAATCAGCGAGCCCGGAGGGCGGGGCGGAGGGAGGGGGAGCGCAGGGGGGGGGAAGGAGGCAGCCCAACAATGGGCCGGGGAGGCAGGAGGAAGCCAAGCCAGCCCAGCCGCGCCCCTCTGCGCCTGCGCGCGGGCTGCGGAGCATAGCCTCTTGGGAATTGTAGTTTTTTTAATGGGAATTGCAAAATTCTTTGGCGTGGGCTGCCTTTCGCACTCGGGGCGGTCGCCCGCTTTGGGGGGCTGGCCCGTTTCCCGGGCTCCAGAGGCTGCTGGGAAATGAAGTTTTGGGGAGAGTCGGGGAGGTGAAGGCAGCCTCCTCCTCCCAGATTTAAAAACAATCCGTGTTAGGAGTTGCCAACTGGAAAATCCCGGCGGGATTTGGAGTATAACGCTGTAGAGCCCACCTTCCAAAGCAGCCCTTTTCTCCAGGGAAGCTGAGCTCTGAGCGATCTCCAGGCCATACCTGGAGGTTGGCAACCCACCAGCTCAGATATCATGTTGTTGGTTTCCCCCCCTCTCTCCCCCACCCCTGGAAGAAATGGCAGCTTTGGGACTCTACGGTGTACCATAGAAACTGGGAGAAGCTGAAGTCCTTCCCCAGGGCACCATCCCCCAAATGGGTTGCCAATTCTGGGTGGGAGATACCGGGAGGTTTTAGGGGTGGAGACTGGGGAGGGAGGGGTTTGGAGAGGGGGCAGGACCTCAGCTGGGTATAATGCCACAGAGTCCAACTTCCAGAGCAGCCCTTTTCTCCAGGGGGACTGATCTCTTTCGCTTGGAGAGGAGTTCTAGTTCCTAGAGATCTCAAGGCCCCCACCTGGAGGTTGGCAACCCTTCCAGATTGCCAGGCCGTCTCCTAAAGCAGAATCGCCCCCTTCCCATAAGCTCCTCAATTGTTTCCTACTCAGCTCCTTCCTCTCCCCCCCTCCCCGCTTCCCTTTCCGGAAAAATGAGGGGAATGATACTCCTTTCTTCCTATTGTATCTGAAGAAGCGAGCTCTGACTCAGTATACTGGAATAAATGTGCTTGATCTTTAAGGTACCAAGCTGGGCTTCTCTCTTGTTAAGATCCCAAGAAACACTTTCCTGGGAGTCGGCCGCAGGGCTGCCGGCAACCTGGAAGGAAAACAAACATATCCTGCCCCCTTAACAGGATCTTAATAGGATGCCATTGACCAGGTGAATCTATTTTTCCCTCTGTGCCATAAACAATTCCAGCTGCCTCATCTCCTTCCCACTAAGCCTCTCTTAAAGGTACCAGGCTCTTTTTTCCTCCAGGTTGTTGGCAACTCTCTTCAGCCCTGTTGAATAGTAGAGTAGACCTCCTTAGGATTGTGGTCTTAAACAAGGAAGGTGGCATGTTACCAGTTTCGACCTCTGAGGATGCTTGGTGGCTCATCTAAGAGTCTCCCCACGCCCCATTGTTCTCTGGTAAAAGAACTCCAAAGGGAGACTCCAGTGTGAAACTGCTGAATGAGAATTCATCCAGAGGTTTTGACACCAACTCTCAAGGGCTGAATGAAGACTTGGCGTTCCTTAGCGCTTCATAAAACCTGTTAACTAGCTTGGCAAAACTAGGGAAATGGCCCAATCCTGCTATGGTGCAAGGCCTTGGGATTTTCTAGATAACATAACATAGGAATTTCACATCACTATGTACTTCCTGCATTTCAGGGCCCTGCAGCATATTGCCTTGTATATAACCACATTCCCTACTGATAATTCACTTCATGCATCTGAGGAAGTGGATTTTGGTGTGCTAAAAAAACCCATGCCAGGATAAAATCTTGTTCACCTCTAAGGTGCTTCAAGATCCCTCTTTAGTTCAACGGGTCCACAATCCCTTGTGAGACTTCGGACTGGACAGAGATTTGAACCTGGTTCTTTCAGTCAAAGTCCAGCTTTGTAGCAACTGTCCCACGTGGGCTTAGTTTAATGCTGTGCATGTCAAAGGCTGAGAACCAGTGTGGTGCAGTGATTAACAGTGATGGACTCTAATCTGCAGAACCCGGTTTGATTCCACACTCATCCACATGAAGCCAGTTGGGTGACCTTGTGTGGGTCACGGCTCTTTTAGAGCTCTCTCAGCCAAAAAAAGACTCTAGCTCACCACCTAGTGGTGCATGACGCTAAAAGAGCTAGAACTTCACGCTGCCAGACAATCTTAGGATCTCCTGGCTAGTCTACACACAATGCCATACGATAATTATTTAATTTGTCAAAGGCTTAGGGAATGCCATATAGGGTTGCCAGCTCTGGGCTGGGAAATACCAGGATATTTGGGGGGTGGAGCCTGGAGGGGGCGGGGTTTGGGGAGGGGAGGGGAGGGGCCTCCACAGAGTCCACCCTCCACAACTGCCATTCTCTCCAAGGGGAACTGTTCTCTATCGTCTGGACATCAGTTATAATTCTGGGGGGTTTCCAGACCCCACCTGGAGATTGGCAACCTTGGGGGGATCGACTCTGCTTCGGTCTTATCGATGCCAGACTGGTTACGCCCCCAACCTCTTTCCACTTTCCCTGAGTGATGGTGGCATGTCCTGGCGATCCAGTGTGGGAAGACAGAGGTGCTAAAATACTTCCGAATATTTCTCTGGCTTAGTAACAGATAAGCAGAACCTATTGGAAGCTAGCAGACACCTTTTAAAAGCCAGTCCGTTTACTCATCCTGCAACAGACTTGTGACACACACACACACACACCCGGCTTCCATGAAACTTTGTGAGAAATTCTTTAAAAAAAAAAAAGTTTTAAGAGCAACCTCCAAGGAGAAAAACAAAACAAAACAAAAACACTTGCTCCAAACCCATCTGAGTCACCCTCTCAAAGATGAAGATCATCCAAGAAAACAAAGTCTGATCTCTTTTGTGCATTTACCTGTGAGTAATCCCCACCGAAATGAATAAACATGCACAGAGTCAAGCCAGACAGTTCGCGTCTGTGTCCCCGATCAAGGCCAAACCATAGAGGAAAACCCCATTTTCAGCCATCAGGCTGGTACCGTGTTCGAATTAAAGCCCCTGTTTCATGATGAAACACGGGTCATGAAATATGTAATTGAAGGGGAATGAATTTCACTTAAGGCCAGCTTGAGGTGAGCTAACTGTGTAGGAATAAAATGGCCACCTTCTCACGGGTCCTGGGTTTTCTGTAATGGTTAAGTTTGCGGACTCTAATCTGGGAGAACCAGGTTTGATTCTCCACTCGCAGCTGCTGATGTGACCTTGGGTCAGTCATAAGTTCTTTCAAGGGCAGTCCTCGAGAGAGCTCTCTCAGCCCCACCTACTTCACAGGGTGTCTGTTGTGGGGAATGGAAGGGAAAGGAGTTTGTAAGCCGCTCTGAGACTTCCTTGGGTTGTGAAGGGCAGGGTACAAATCCAATCTCCTCTCCTCCTCTTTTTCTTCTTCTGTGACATCCAAAACAGACAGAGAGATGTACTGTGGGAGTATGTTTTTCCACGTGTCTCAATTTTTTTGTGTTATTTTGGAAATACACACAGGTCTAGAAAAAGGTGTATAATACACAAAGGTGTATAATACACAAACGGACAACTCTTATGGACAATCTCCTCGTTCCAAAATATAACCAGCGTTTGTTAATTAAATCAGGTGGTTGAGAATTATTCCTCGATAATACTGTTAATTTAGACAACAAAGCAACGGACCAGATCCACAGCTGTGAAGATGGGTATAGCAGCAAACTGGGTAAGTGCGTGTAGGATTTGCCACACTATGGCCCCTGTCACACGGGCCGGATATTGCGGGAGGGAGGCGCGGCTAATTGCCCCGGCGCAGTTTGATCCGCGATTACACGATCAGACGCGCCGGCGGCACACCACGGGTCCTTCCCTCGGCACTGGCGGGTAAACAAGGGTGGCGATCACACGCGCGATGACACCAGCAATGGCTAGGTGCCGCTGCCATGACAAACGGGGTCATTTTTTTTTTTAAAGCCGAAACGGCATTTTCGCTTTCCTCTTTGTGCGCATGCGTCGTTGGGTGCTTGTGCGCATCTTGGGGGGGGGGAAACCTTTGCGAAGGGACATGGGCGGGCCACCACTGGAAACGCGATCAGACGCCAGCCCTTGCCCCGCGGTTTCCGGAGACTAGTACCTTGGAGGTACTAGTTTTTAACTCCGCATCTTCGGCAGGAAGCCTTGGGTTCACCACGGGAGCTCTACACTTCCCAGATGCTGCGGTGTGATCGAGCCCAGAAAATCCGCCTATTTTCCCTCTCTGTAGCGTGGCTAATGCTCTGTGTGACCACAGCCTAAGAAACTCTGGGGTAGAGTCCACATCTCTCAAATGCAAAATAGGAAACAGCCGTGAAGGAATAGGTTCATCGCATTGTGTGCAAAGAAAAGCTACCCCTGTTGAATTGTTACCTGCTCTGCTACCCCTGTTGGATTGCTGCCTGTTCTGCAACGGTTAAAGAGAAAAGAAGCCTTGGCGAGGGGAAATAAAGTAGGAAAACGTGCGTCATTCTTCCTGGTTTGTTCACTTTTTGATCCGGCGGGTCCAGCCCATGGGATTCTTCAGCGATGCGCTGTTTGCAGGATCGGGGCCCACAGAGGAATGCCACAACAGGTGGGAGAACTGGTTAGGGCGGGAGGCTCCTCTGGAGGAAGCCCAGACGGCATTTGGCACTGCCTTGTGGGTTTGCGCAAGCTGTGGGCGTTGTGTTTATTTACTATGTGGCCTGTTATGGCCAACTCTAACTTAAAAAAAAAAAATCCTCACGTTGATCATATGTTTTTATCTGCGCCAAAGGTGTCTGGTCATTGGCGAAGGGAAACTGTTTCTCCCTCTAGACTCCTGCAGGGAACAAACCTCCTGAGAAATGAAAAAAGAGGAAACAGGACCTGCCAGGGTGAAATTCAGACTGCCAACTTTTCGACTACGTCCTGTAACTCTGCCTCAGCGGGTACAAATGCTTATCAGTGCTTTATCTCTGTAAGCAGTGTTCCCTCTAAGCTGAGTTAGTGTGGGCTTTTTTGTTGTTGTTCAGTCGCACAGTCGAGCTCACAGGTTTTTAGCCTCCTGCTCACACGTTTTTGCCTTCGCTCAGGAAGGAGGGCTCCAGAGCAAACTAATTGATGCAGTAGCCAAATCGCTGGCTCACCACTTTAATGCTAGTAGCTCACAAAATCGGATTTTTGCTCACAAGACTCCACAGCTTAGAGGGAGCATTGGTCTGGTGTAAAGCTTTTCCTCAGAAAATTCTGCATGTAAAAGATGCTGTTGTATGCGCACAAGTAGACCAGGCTATTTTCCCACTGGTTAGTTGGCAGCCAGGTGTTATTGCCACATTCTTAACAGAACCTGCTCCTGTGCCTTTGACAACAGCAGAAACTGAGCTGGTGGAACTTTAGCTGATGTCTTCTCTCCATGTTGGGGATGGGGGGAAATCTTTCCCTGGTTCATCCTTCTGGCTTGGCAGATGGCTTTTCGACACACAGCAGCAGAGGCCAAAGGGGGCAAAAAAGAAAGTTGGTGCACCTGGGCAGGGGGGAGGAAGAAGAAGAAGAGATTGGATTTATACCCCGCCCTTCACTCTGAGTCTCAGAACGGCTTACAATCTCCTACCCCTTCCCCTCCCCACAACAGACACCCTGTGAGGTGAGAGAACTCTGACAGAAACTGCTCTTTTCAAGAACAGCTCCGAGAGAACTATGGCTTGCCCAAGGTCATCCAGCAGCTGCAAGTGGAGGAGTGGGGAATCAAACCTGGTTCTCCCAGATTAGAGTCCGCACACTTAACCACTGCACCAAACAGGAAAAGTCCTGTCCTGGATTCTGCCAGATACACAGAGTCTACTTTCACCGAGTCCGCCTCTGGTACCAACTCCAGGCCCTGTGGAAGAAGCTGGGATCTTGCAAACCCAAACGTTTGCCACGACAATGCAAAGAGAGGATCCGACAGTTTCCTCCGAGTTTCTGTGGCTTCTTTTCCAGCAGGGTCCTTCCGCACTGCTGTTGTCAGAGAAAGGAATTTAAATTACTTTGCAGTGGCAAAGTATAATTAGGAGCATTTGCATCTCGACGAGCATCTGGCGGCCAATTCCTTCTCCCAGGCCACATCCCGACCTGCTGGAAATTGCTGCGTCGATTGCAAGGAGCTGAAATGAGACCGGGGCTTTGCGACGGCGAAGAGAAGGGAAAGCTTTGCGCCAAAAGCGATTAGGAAGCTGACGATTTTGCAGGCCCAGGATCTGGCCTTTTTCCCAGCCCCGACTGCTCAGTTCGTACGTGACATTCAATCCAACTGAGGTCGAATTCAGCGCAGGAAGATCTACGTATACCAAGGCCCCGGTCACACAGAGGATTTGCCGTGCTAAAGTCATGAGCGTCAGGCGGATTTTCGGGGCGCGATCACATTGCAACGTCTGGGAAGCATAGCGCACCCGTGGCCAACCTGTGGCGTCCCGCCAAAGATGTGCAGTAAAAAAGTACCTCAGAAAGTGCACTAGTATCCGGAAAACGCGGCGTCTGACCGCGGGAGCGCTAGTATCCCGTGGCATCCGGCGCCTGTCCATGTCCCATCGCAAACCGGATGTTTCTCGTAAGCGCATGCGCACAGACACGACACTGAAAGCAGTGCTGCTCCACGGAACTGCGCATGCGCACAAACGCGAAACACTTGCCGCGCCACTTCTTTGCCACCCACGCCCCAGCATCACCGTGTGATCGCCAGCTAACAGCCTAAGCACAGAGACTCGGGGGACCGTGTGATCAGGCTACCGTGCTTTATTTGTTAGCTGTTGTAGATTTTCCGGGACAACTATGGTTGTCGGCTCTGGGTTGGGTTTCCAGGTCTGGATTGGAAAATACCTGGGGACTTTGGGGGTGGATCCAGGAGAGGGCGTGGTTTGGGGAGGGGAGGGGCCTCAGCATATTACAATACCAGAGAGCCCACCCTCCAAAGCAGCCCCTTTCTCCTGTCTGTTTTCTTTTAGAGCAGTGATGGCGAACCTTTTAGAGACCGAGTGCCCAAACTGCGACCCCAAACCCACTTATTTATCGCAAAGTGCCAACACGGCAATTTAACCTGAATACGGAGGTTTTACTTTAGAAAAAACAACTCATACATTAACTTAAGATGATCCAAACAAAGTAAGGAAAGCAATCCCAAATGCTTTCATTTACTTAAAATTATTGGCAGAGGATTCGACACTTTAATGATGGCCTGGGCCTGGCTGGGGTGATGGCACGCGTGCCCACAGAGAGGGCTCTGAGTGCCACCTCTGGCACCCGTGCCATAGGTTCGCCACCACTGTTTTAGAACTTCAATGCAATAGCGTGGCACCAATACAGTACATGAACGAGTACCAAGAACCTTAAAACGGTGGCGAGTTTATAAAATGTAAAACGCTCCTTATTGTAAAGGAAAACTCCTTTATGTTTTTGTGTCGTTTATTAAGCACGTTACTTTACTGCAGCCTTCAGTACCTCAAGATTGAGATGACTCAACAACAGCCAAACCTGATGAAGGATACGCAAACAGAATGATTACTAGAACGCCGTTGTTTGTCTTCGTTGTTTTTGTAATTAGTTTATTAGATTAGGACTTTGTGCCTAAGATAAGACCTCATTATTGGCTGTAAATGTTTCTACAGAAGTGACATCATTCCGAATGGACTGCTGAGCTTCATGGTTAATGCTTCAGTTGTGTTTTTGTTAACGAATCATTCTAAAAATACTTTAAAAACTCACACTTAGCATAATATAAAAACAGGGGGGAAATGGTAAAATTATACACGGTCAGGGCTATTTTGGGGCAGGAACGCACAGGAACGGAGTTCCGGCTGGCTCCCAAGTTGGCCACGCCCAGCAGAAACGCATTAGCATAATAGACCACACCCAACAGCAGACACTCATTAGGATTGGCTACATTCGAGGTGTGTGGCCTAACATGCAAAGGAGTTCCTGCTACAAAAAAAGGCCCTGGGTTTTGATAACAAACAAGGTAAACAGAATAAGAAGGGAAAGGTGGGCGTGGCTGGATGACCACAGTTCTGGTAATGTGGGGGTGTGGCCTAATATGCTAATGAGATGTGCTCTCAGGGGTGTGGCCTATTATGCTAATGAGTTCCTGCTGGGCTTTTTCTACAAAAAAAGCCCTGTACACGATGATTTAGTGTTTTACTTATTTCCTCCAGGGGAGCTGATCCCTGTCAGCTGGAGATCAGTTTTAAATCTCCAGGCCCCACCTGGAGGCTGGCAACCCTAGCTGTGGTTTGGGAACTTCCTGGAGATTTTGTGAGTAGAGCCTGGGGAGGGTGGGCTTTGGGGAGGGGAGAGTCCACCCTGCAAAGCGGCCATTTTCTCCAGGGGAACTGATCTCTGTTGGTATCCTGGGAAATCTCCAGACGCCAGCTGGACATTGGCAGCCCTGAGTACCAGCAGAGCCAAATGCCGGGTACAATCACCGCAGCTAGTTCGGCCAGTGCCCAGTCACGGGGAGGTGAGGCGGCAACAGGAAGAGATGAGTCACCCCCGCCTGTGGATTTATGGAGCGACCAGTTTGACAACAAACTTGTTTAGGCCTTGGCCAGCTGGGAGCCAGATGCTGCACGTCTCGAACCCGGGGCTTGCATCACCGAGGGAAAGGGGCCAACTCCCCGCCTCGGACGAGGTGCTGCCGACAGGAAGGGGAAGCAATTAATCTGCCCAGTATGGAAACGAGGCCTGCCCTGGGCGCATATCCGCACCCCAAAATTAAACAGGTTTTCATATGCCAGCCCTTTTGGCCCCAAGGAACTCTGGGAGCTGTAGTTCTGGTATAGGGAGACGAGCCATTTTCAGCATCTTTGTTAGACCCATCAGATAATATTATTGTATGTAATAACAACAGCCAGCCGAATGTAATGTGGGGTAGGATCTGGAAGGTCAGGGTTCGAATCCCCATTCTGTGCTGGAAGCTTCCTGGGTGACTTTGGGCCGGTCACGCTCCCTCAGCCCGGCCTACCTCCCAGGGCTGTTGTGAGGAGAAAAGAGAGGAGCAGAGGACAAAGTCGCCCCAAGCTCCTTGAATAAAATGTACCAAACAAATCAAGAACCCCAGAATTCCTTGGGTGGCTGGCAGGGCAGGGAGGAGCCCTTGGAGTAAGGTTACAAATTCTGGGTTTATTTATTTACTTCAGTTTGGTGTCGTGGTTAAGCGCACAAACTCTAATCTGGGAGAGCCGGGTTTGATTCCCCAGTCCTCCACTTGCACCTGCTGGATGACCTTGGGCAAGCCATAGTTCTGGCATAGCTGTTCTTTCAACAGCAGTTCTCTCAGAGCTCTCTCAGCCCCGCTGGCCTCACAGGGTGTCTGTTGTGGGGAGTGGAAAGGAAAGGAGTTTGTCAGCCGCTCGGAGACTCCAAGTGAAGGGCGAGGTATAAATCCAATCTCCTCCTCCTCCTCCTCCTCTTCTTCTTCTGCCAAAAAAGCCCTGCCTAGAACAGTTTTCAAACTCATTTGTTACGAGGGCCGGATCTGACAGACATGTCACTTTGTCGGGCTAGACCTATGGTCGCCATAGAGTTTTTGCCTAAATGCTAGAGCGTCCCCCTGTGCGACGTGCCCGGAGTGATGACATCACCCCCGGATAAAATCATTGCGTCGGGCGGGACGGGGCTCTTCGAGGGTGGGGCTCCTCCTGACGGCCAGCTGGCCTGTGGCGGATTGGGCCCCCCCAAATTGGGGGGACCCCCCCACCCCTATCGGGGGGGACGTCAACCCTATCTCCAGCAATTGATTTACTGGGGAACCCGCAAAAGCCCCAATAAATGTATTCAATCACATGCAAGACTAGGTTTTTCACCCCAAGGGATACCATAAAAGGGGGAGCACCTGACATTTCCATACATACCAGTTGCTCGCAGGCCGGGTAAGAGCCCCGGACGGGCCAGATCCAGCCCCTGGGCCTTACGTTGGACACCCCCACCCTCCCAAAGCCTCCATATTCTCCTGGGGGAGCTGATCTCCGCAGTCTGGAGATAAGCTGTGATTCTGGTGGATCCCCAGGTCCCGCCTGGAGGCTGGCACCCCTGGAGGATACCCCAAGGAGATGACTTCCCCAGTCCCCACGCCTCGACTTCCCAGCTCGGCCAGCGACACAGATCCGCTCGCTACATTCGCCTTGCTCACTGCTCCGTTTACTCGTTCCTTCACACTTCCCTGAATTCCCCCCCCCCGAATCTCGGTGTTTGCGTTCGGACTGATTCACCGCCGTGCCGCTGACGATGAAGCAACAGTCAAACATACGACAGGCCCTTAGTCAAAGTCACGGCGGGGAGAAAAAAGGCCTTGGTCTACGTGTGTGTCGTAAGGGCCCTGTGAGCCGGCCACACGTTGCGGCGGCGGCGGCTTGTGTCCGTGAGCCCAAGGGCAAAGGGGCCGCGGAGGGGGCTCCCAACGTAGGAATGCCACCCTCCAGGAATTACAGCTCATCTCCAGACTAGGAGAAAACAGATGCTTTGGAGGGGGGAACTCTCTGGCCCTGTACCCCACTGAGGTCCCAGTCCTCCGTGTTCTCCGCCCCCAAATCTCCGGGAGTTTCCCAACCTGGAGCCGGTGACCCTACGGTGGAAGCTGGCCGGGTGATCTTCAGCCGTCCACACAGCCTCAGCCTGGCCTACCTTGCAGGGCTGTTGTGAAGGTCATGTTGAGGAGAGGGGGACTTAAGCTCTTTGGAAGAAAGGAGGGATTTTTTAAAAAATGCATTAGATCAAGAGCCAAATCGCAGAGCAGATGGCGGGCGGGCCGTGATAAAATTCTTCTCTGGAGACGGGACCACGACTGTC
>NW_015160210.1:1276770-1284081 GCF_001447785.1 Gekko japonicus
GGCGCCCGCAGCTGGGATTCATATGTTGGGAGTTGACAAAAACACCAGGCGTCTGTCTCCCTCCCCACCCCCACAAAGAAAGAGAAAGACGAGGAAAACAAAAGTCTTGGGATTCATAGGCCTCTCCTACTCTCCTGCCCAAGTCTTCCTGGAAATCAACAGATGGACCTTTTGCACAGCTTGAGTCTGGTGCGACTGGATTTGAATTCAGCTCTCCTACTTCAGGCCAACACGCCTGCCCTCTGGAACATGACTGGCAGGCTCTCTTCGATTCCTCTGTGCACACAGGATTGTTTCTGGCCCCCCCATAACTCCTCCCCAATCCCAAACAATAATTCTCCATTTTATCCTCACAACAGCCCTGCGAGGTATGTCAGGCTGAGAGCGTGCAACAGGCTGAAGGTCACCTAACCAGCTTCGTAGCAGAGTAGAGATTCAAACCTGGGTTTCCCCAATTCCTAGCCTGACACTCTAACCGCTGCACCACACTGTCCCTCAAGAAGAAGAGGAGGAGGAGGAGGCGGAGGAGGAGATTGGATTTATACCCCACCCTTCACTCGGAGTCTCAGAGCGGTTTACAATCCCCTCCCCCTCCCCACAACAGACGCCCTGTGAGGTAGGTGGGGCTGAGAGAGCTCTTTCAAGGACTGCTCTTGAGAGAACAGCTCTGAGAGAACTTTTGATTGACCCAAGGTCAGGGGCGGATTAACCATTAAGCAGACTAAGCACGTGCTTAGGGCACCAGGGCCAAAGGGGGCACCGCAAAGTTGGGAAAAGGATGAAAAGAAAAAAACATGAATGAAAATTTGTAAAAAACAAAAATTGATAGAACTAGTGCATTGATCACGGTGCACCCTAGGGTTATCTTCTATTTTTTGTTGGCGAAGTGCAGTTTCATGGGCTGTGTTTAAAAGTAAAATGCATGTGTTTAAAAGTAAAATGATGGAGCCAAATTCACATGACAGTCATTTCAATGACCCCTCTCTGCCCCTTTTTAATTTCAGCCCCATGTAAACATCAAAAATGAAGCGTGTTCAGTTGAGTGGTGCGCAAAAGAGAAAACGTGCAAAAGAGAATGAGCAAAAGAATCTGTCTGTTGCAGCCGAGACAGGAAAGCCGACAGATTTCTTCTTACCAAGTGCAGAGAAAGGTGATCCAGATCAAAACCAGTGTCCGTCTTCAGAGACAGGAAGTGAATCAAATCTATCTCCTTCATCAGAAACAGGCAGTGTTGGTGCAAGGCCAGATGTTCATGATGATGTTGCACATGATGAAGTGCCACAACCTGGACCGACTTCCACGACAATATGTGTAAATGCTTTTGAACTGTCCAAGGAGTTCAGAGAACTGACCAAGGGTGAAATGAACAAAGCTAAGGACCCCAGGGTTGTGGGATGAATTTTATGGCAATGACGTGACTTATTGGGTTGCTTGTGGACCCAGTGAATGTCGGCACCACAATGGGCCATTTGACAAACCGTGTCGCAATTTCATCAGTGGGAACCCAAAGAGATATTTTTGGAATAAAAGCCACTACAAGAGAGAATGACAAATCTTTAGGGACAGATTATTGGTTTAGTAAATAAAGAATATACAGGTTTTATGAAGATAGAGATAGGAGGTTATTTACACAGGACACAAGAAACAGATATTAAGGCGGAATAGGCACTAATATTAACATTTGTTAAAAAGCGGGGTAAAGAAACCCCATGTATATGTAAGTATATTAGTCTATTCTATGTTTGTGCATGCATTATATGTAAAAAAAAAACTTTTATAAAATTCTGCCTCTTCGGGGGAAGGTAAAAAAAAGAGAGAGGGAATGGCTGTTGTATATCTGGTTAGACAGGTCGACAACTTAAATGGACTGCGGGTCAGTGTGGAAAGGAGGGGGGGCACCAAGATTGGTCAGTGCTGAGGGCACCAGTGAGCCTTCATCCGCCCCTGCCTGTGAGGTAGGAGGAGGAGGAGGAGAGGAGATTGGATTTATACCCCGCCCTTCACTACCCGAAGGAGTCTCAGAGCGGCTTACAAACTCCTTTCCCTTCCCCTCCCCACAACAGACACCCTGTGAGGCGGGTGGGGCTGAGAGAGCTCTTGACAGAAACTGCTCTTTCTCAAGGACAGCTGTGCCAGAGCTACGGCTTGCCCAAGGTCATCCAGCCAGGTGCAAGTGGAGGAGTGGGGAATCTAACCCGGTTCTCCCAGATTAGAGTCCGCGCACTTAACCACTACACCAAACTGGCTCTCGGTTTGCGGGGCTGAGAGAGCTCTGAGAGAACTGTCATTGAGAGAACAGCTCTGAGAGAACTTGTGACTGACCCAAAGTCACATCAGCAGCTGCGAGTGGAGGAGTGGGGAATCAAACCCCGGTTCTCCCAGATTAGAGTCCGCGCATTTAACCACTACGCCAGACTGGCTCTGGTCAGCCTCTCTCCCAGGCAGCCTGGAATCAGCCTGCAGCTGCAGTTGGCAAAGCTATTTCTGTCCCGCCGCAGCTGGGAGCCGCCGGATGACAATCCTCCCTCTGTCCCCTGCCACTTGGCGGGGGAGGAACTGCAGTCCCCATTATGGGGGGGAGGTGGTGGTAGGGTTGCCAGATCCGGGTTGGGAAACTCCTGGAGATTTGGGGGTGGATCCTGGGGAGGACAGGGGCCTCAGTGGGGTACAGTGCCACAGAGTCCACCCTCCAAAGCAGCCATTTCCTCCCGGGGAACTGATCTCCATAGCAGGTGGGATGTACACAAATCTTCCGGAATTTCCACAACCAGTGTTCCCTCTCAGCTGAGTTAGTGCGAGCCAGCTCACAGGTTTTTTTAGCCTCTGGCTCACACATTTTTGTCTTCGCTCAGGAAGGAGGGCTACCAGATCAAACTAATGTATGCAGTAGCCAGATTGCTGGCTCACAACTTTAATGCCAGTAAGAACATAAGGACATAAGAGAAGCCAATGCTGAATCAGGCCAATGGCCCATCCAGTCCAACACTCCGTCACACAGTGGCCAGAAATACCAGGGGGCATCAGGAGGTCCACCAGTGGGGCCAGGACACTAGAAGCCCCTCCC
The DNA here is from genome assembly GCF_001447785.1 of Gekko japonicus. Classification (NCBI taxonomy): domain Eukaryota; kingdom Metazoa; phylum Chordata; class Lepidosauria; order Squamata; family Gekkonidae; genus Gekko; species Gekko japonicus. The sequence continues at coordinate 1,279,835 of NW_015160210.1, forward strand.
TCTGTTGCCTCCCCCCAAGGACCAAGAAGACAGAGCATCCCTTGCCCCAGACGGAGAGTCCCTGTCTATACCTTGTGGCTAATAGCTACTGATGGACCTCTGCTCCAGATGTTTATCCAATTCCCTCTCATAAGAACATAAGAGAAGCCAATGTTGGATCAGGCCAGTGGCCCATCCAGTCCAACACTCTGTCACACAATGGCTACAAATACCAACTGCCATCAGGAGGTCCAGCAGTGGGGCCAGGACACTAGGAGCCCTCCCACTGTTGCCTCCCCCCAAGCACCAAGAAGACAGAGCATCCCTTGCCCCAGACTGAGAGTTCCTACCTATACCTTGTGGCTAACAGCCACTGATGGACCTCTGCTCCATATGCCTTTTGAAGCCCCCCATGCTTGTAGCCGCCATCACCTCCTGTGGCAGTGAATTCCATGTGTTCATCACTCTTTGGGTGAAGAAGGGCTTCCTTTTATCCGTTCTAACCCATCTGCTCAGCCATTTCATTGAGTGCCCACGAGTTCTTGTCTTGTGAGAAACTCACAAAGTAGAAATGTTGCGCACAAGACTCCACAGCTTAGAGGAAGCATTGATCCACAACCCAGTCCCAGGGCTCTGGCACACCTCACCTGTGGCTTCTGGGCCCTGAGCCCAACCGAGCACACTTGGATCCGCTCTGCCTTCATCTCATTTATTCAGATATTTATACCCTCCTTTCCTCCCCCTTGGGGACCCGAAGCAGCTTACAGTCTCCCCCGCCCCTTCTCCAAGGTATCATCACAACAACCCCAGGAGGTAGGTGAGAGGCTGAGAGAAATCAACCGACCTGAGGTTCCGTGGCAGAGTGGGGATTCAAACCTGGGACTCCCGGATCATAGTCTGGCACTAGACCGGGAGGGTGTGGCAGTGGGGGGAATCCACCACCACCACCCCTTGTGTTTTATTCTTGCCAGATGCAATCAACACTGAGAGGAGGAGGAGGAGGAGGAGGAGAAGAAGAAGAGGAGGAGGAGGAGGAGAAGAAGAGGAGGAGGAGGAGGAGGAGAGGAGGAGGAGGAGATTGGATTTATACCCTGCCCTTCACTCAGAGTCTCAGAGCGGCTTACAAACTCCTTTCTCTACCCCTCCCCACAACAGACACCCGGTGAGGTAGGTGGGGCTGAGAGAGGAGGAGCAGAAGAAGAAGAGGAGGAGGAGGAGGAGGAGAGGAGGAGGAGGAGATTGGATTTATACCCTGCCCTTCACTCAGAGTCTCAGAGCGGCTTACAAACTCCTTTCTCTACCCCTCCCCACAACAGACACCCGGTGAGGTAGGTGGGGCTGAGAGAGCTCTTTCAAGGACAGCTCTTGTCAGAACTATAGCTTGCCCAAGGCCATCCAGCCGCTGCAAGTGGAGGGGAATCAAACCCGGTTCTCCCAGATTCCGCACACTTAACCACTGCCCCAAACTGCCCCCAAAGCAGTTTGTCAAAGAGAAAAAGACGTCTCCCGATATAAACGGCTTCCTTTTTCGTCCTCACCGTTGCCTCTGGTCAGACAGGCTTGGAAACACAAGAAACTTACAAGCTCTGTTTAACCGGAGCCTAAAAGCACCCTACGGCTGCCAGCTCCAGGTTGGGACATTCCTGGAGATTTGGGGAGGGTGGAGCCAGGGGAGGGGAGGGACCTCAGCAGGGTATAATGCCAGAGAGTCCACCCTCCAAAGCAGCCATTTCCTCCAGGGGAAACTGAGATTTGTAGGTTGCAATTCTGGGAGATCTCCAGGTCCCACCTGGAGACTGGCAACCTCAGCTCAAACCAGAATGTGGGAATCAAACAAATCAGCTTTCGATTTAACTTGGTGTCTTTCTTCAGTCTCTCTTTTTTTTCTCCCCCCTCCTGAATAGAGGAACCCGCTTAATAAAATGCAGAGAGGGAGAGAAAGCACATTCGCTTTATTAACATTTGGGGCTGAGTCATCATGGCCCTGGGGTCAGGCCCATGGAGCTAAAATCTTGGGCATTTATTGGTGTCTTAAAGAACCTCCACATGCTGCGAACCCAGGGAATGGGGACGCCTGTTTTCTCCCTGCCAAGCGTAAAAGTGGAATATAACAAAATACGTAAGAAAAGCGGAATATAACAAAATACGTAAGAAAAGCGGAATATAACAAAATACGTAAGAAAAGCGGAATATAACAAAATATGCAAGAAAAGTAGAATATAAAAAAACATAAGTGGAATATAAAAAAACATGTAAGAAAAGTGGAACATAACAAAACATGTAAGAAAAGTGGAATATAACAAAACACATAAGAAAAGTGGAATATAATAAAATACGCAAGAAAAGTGGAACATAACAAAATATGTAAGAAAAGTGGAATATAACAAAATACGTAAGAAAAGAGGACTATAACAAAATACGTAAGAAAAGTAGAATAGAACAAAATACGTAAGAAACGAGGATTATAACAAAATAAGAAAAGTGGAATATAACAAAATACTTAAGAAAAGTGGAATATAACAAAATACATATAACAAAATATGTAAAAGTGGAATAAAACAAAATACGTAAGAAAAGTGGAATAGAACAAAATACATATAACAAAATACGTAAAAGTGGAATAGAACAAAATACTTAAGAAAAGTGGAATATAACAAAATACACAAGAAAGTGGAATATATCAAAATATGTAAGAAAAGTGGAATATAACAAAATACGCAAGAAAAGTGGAATATATCAAAATATGTAAGAAGAGTGGAATATAACAAAATACGTATAACAAAATACGTAAAAGTGGAATATAACAAAATACGTAAGAAAAGTGGAATAGAACAAAATACATATAACAAAATACGTAAAAGTGGAATATAACAAAATACGTAAGAAAAGTGGAATAGAACAAAATACGTAATCACAGTCGGCGTGCCAACTTTATACAGATGACAAAGCATGCATTTAGGAGCCCCGGAAGCACCCGGGGTCCGGCACCCAAACGGACAGCCCCGTGTATCCAGGGACGACTTTAGACTGGCAGAGTGGGTCTCAGGCGGCCCAACTAAGGGTCGGTTCATACACACCGCCTACCTACCAGCGTGATACGATGAGGCAGCCTGGAATCGTGGCCGAAACGCTGGAGGATGGGTAGGGGGGGCCGAGTTCAAATCTGCCACCAGACAGGCGGAGCTTCTTGAAGAACAAATACCGGACTACAAATGGTCGGCCAGAGCAGACATTTAATGCGTCAAAGTCTTCTTGGCGTGGAGACAGGGCGACCGAAGGTGGAATTCGGGGTGACTTCCCAGGCTGGGAAAATAGCAATGGATTGTGCCCCGTGGTTGGTAAGAAGTGGGGGAAGAGAAAGGGGGCTGCCCTCTGGGTTTTCTGCCCCAGGCGTGGGAAAGTCCCGGACCAGCTCTGGGAAATGCAAGAAGAGATGCGCAGTGCAACTGAGACTTCAGCAGCACATTGGGAAAATAATCAGTATGCACACTGGGGAAATTCTTTTTGGGGAGGAGAGGAGGTTCTAGCACCCCAAGCTTTGATCATGTTACCATAATCGATCCAGTGACGCAAGAGCGCACGGGCCTTGTCCAGTGTTCCCTCTAGGCTGAGGTAGGGTGAGCCAGCTCACAGTCTTTTAGCCTCCGGCTCACACATTTCTGTCTTGGCTCAGGAAGGAGGGCTCCAGAGCAAATTAATTTATGCAGGAGCCAAATCGCTCGCTCACACCTTTAATGCCAGTGGCTCACAAAGTAGGATTTTTGCTCACAAGACTCCACGGCATAGAGGGAAGACCACCAAAGGCCCCCACAGATGTCACAATAAGCAGGCCTCCAATTTGCAAACGGACCCTCCTTGGCAGGCTTTAGGGTTGCCAGGCTCCAGGTGGGGCCTGGAGATCTCCCAGAATGACAACTGGCCCCCAGATGACAGAGGTCCGTTGCCCGGAGATAACGGCTACTTTGGAGGGTGGATTCTGTGGCACTATATAACGAGGTCCCTCCTCAAACCCCGCCCTCCCCAGGCTCCGCCTCCTAAATCTCCAGGTATTCCCCAGCCCAGAGCTGGTAACCCTATTAAAAAAGTCCGTAGAAAGCAAACTCTCCAATACGGATTTCAAAATATGCTGAAAACCCTTTGCAGAATCTTTGCTGATTTTTCCCCTCTGCAAATGGGTCAAAGGAGGAGAGAGTGGGGAGGAAACGAAAAGGCAGATGGAACCGAGGCAAAAAAAATGGGGGGGGGGGGGGGCACGAAAAGGGGGGGGG
>NW_015160210.1:1284160-1296697 GCF_001447785.1 Gekko japonicus
AAAACGTGTATGCGCCGGGCGGGGGGGGTAGAGAAGAGGAAAAGCTAGCCAGCAGAGTGCACTGGGAGGAGGCCTCGGGAAAAGACCCATAGCCAGGGTTTGGTGGCTTGCGGGGCAGATTTTTTCCCCCCAGAGGGGCTGAAGTTCTCAGTGCAGAAAGAAAAGCCATTTAGCCCCTAGAAAGCTGTGACCAGGATAGATCTCTCAATTGCAAGCTGTCAACCCCTTTAGAGGACAGTTCTCAGCTGCCGCAAGTTAATCGCTTCTGCCAGCCTGAGCAACAATCCTGAAAAGAAGCCGGCAGGTGGGGGTGATGACCAGCTCTTATGAGAGCTACGGCTTGCCCAAGGTCATCCAGCCAGGTGCAAGTGGAGGAGTGGGGAATCAAACCCGGTTCTCCCAGATTAGAGTCCGCAGACTTCACCACTACACCAAACTGCTACACCAAAAAGAGGACAAGTTTGCGGGGGGGGGTGTAGGGGGGCAAGGCAATAAGAGTCCGTGCACTTAACCACTACACCAAACTGGAGGAGGAGGAGGAGGAGATTGGATTTATAACCCGCCCTTCACCACCCAAAGGTGTCTCAGAGCGGCTTACAAACTCCTTTCCCTTCCCCTCCCCACAACAGACACCCTGCGAGGCAGGTGGGGCTGAGAGAGCTCTGACAGAAACTGCTCTTTTTCAAGTACAGCTGTGCCAGAACTACGGCTTGCCCAAGGTCATCCAGCCAGGTGCAAGTGGAGGAGTGGGGCATCAGATTAGAGTCTGCGCACTTAACCACTACACCAAACTGGTTCAAGAAAGCCAGTCAAGTCAAGAAAGCTCACACTTAGGCAGGAAAGCTCTCGGGAAGGAGACCAGTTTCTTGACACAGAATTAGAAAGGGGTCCTAGTGGAGATTTTATACACTGTTGGGGGTCCTGTCCCTCATCTCAACAGTTCTGGACACAAATTTTACCACAAATCCACAAAATCACAGGATTCAACTTACCTTTCCTACCTGAAACAGTCTTGCTGGATGTCATCCCAAATACCTGTAAAAGGAAAGACACAAAAACACCGATAGCAACATTGTTAGCAATTGCACGAATAACTCTAGCCCAGTACTGGAAGAACAAAAATCAACCTAACCTCCAATGTTGGCAAAATAAAATCTGGGAACACTTTGTATATGGCAAAATAGTCTCTCACCAAAAATCTTTTCAAGCAACATGGTTCCCAGCAGGGAACTATCTCGCAGAAGAAGAAGTGATTCCAAACAGTAATTATTATAAAGATCTGTTATACTTTTAAAGGGTACTTAAGAGTTGAGAAAAATCCATTATTACATGATGTTAATATGTGTTTTTATGCCAATAAAGGTGTTGTATTTGTTTGTAATATGTGTTATAAATGTACTGTTGTATATAAAGTTCAAAAATAAAAAAAGATTTATTTTTTAAAAGGGGTCCTAGAGGTCACCTACTCCAAGCAGTGACCCCTCTAAGCTGTGGAGTCTTGTGAGCAAAAATCCTACTTTGTGAGCGACTGGCAGTAAAGTTGTGAGTGAGCGGTTTGGCTGCTGCATAAATTAGTTTGCTCTGGAGCCATCCTTCCTGAGCAAACTAAAGTGTGCAGTAGCCAAATTGCTCGCTTGCAACTTTAGTGCCAGTAGCTCACACCAACTCAGCTTAGAGGGAACTCTGACTCCAACGCTCTTGCTCAGTGCGGGAATTAATCAACTACAGCACCCACTCTGCTTAAATGGACCCACCCCTTTAAAAAAATGTGATGACTTCTATAGTTGAGAAAGCTCACATGTAGGCAGAAAAACGCTCTTAAAGGAGACCAGTTTCTTGACACAGAGTTAGAAGGGATCCTAGAGGTCACCTACTCCAACCCCCCCCTGCTCAGTGCGGGAATCAGTCAACAGACAGCACCCCACTCTGTTTAAATGAGCGCACACCTTTTAAAAATATTTTAAATGATTGAAGAAAGCATTTACAGGATAAATTCTTGTGGTGCCGTGCCTTTAAGAAAGGGGGCGCCCCCCCAAACCCCCACCGTAGCTATGGGCCTGCCTACATTCGTCAGCTTCCAGGGGGTGGCTGGAGATCTCCTGGGATTACGACTGATCTTCAGGTTACAGAGATTGATTCACCTGGAGCAAAGGTGGAAGGTGGACTCTAGGGCTGAGGCCCCTCCCCTCCCTAAATCGCCCCCTCCCCAGGCTCCGCCCTCCGAATCTGCAGGAGTTTCCCAACCTAGAGCTGGCATCCCTACAGGCCTGTCCCGGGTTCAGAACAGGCACGAGCAAAGAGTGAAAACTGGATCAAATCACAACCACATCTCAAGGCGGAACAGGGGAGCCGGTTTGATAACTGCCCCCCACTCCATTTTCTAAAAAAGCATTTATTTCAACAATCAGTATACAATTCCTTCAGACTTTCCATCAAAGCACCCATCTACAGTTGCTAGCTCTGGATTGGGGAATACCCGAAGACGAAGAAGAAATTGGCTTTATACCCCATCCTTGGCTTTATACAATCTCTTTTCCCTTCCCCTCCCCACAACAGGCACCCTGTGAGGTAGGTGGGGCTGAGAGAGCTCTGACAGAAACTGCTTGTGAGAGAACAGCTCTGAGAGAACTGTGGCTTGCCCAAGGTCATCCAGCAGCTGCAAGTGGAGAAGTGGGGAATCAAACCCGGTTCTCCCAGATTAGAGTCTGCGCTCCTAACCACGACACCAGACTGGAGAGGGCAGGCACCTCAGCACGGTATAATGCCTGAGAGTCCACCCTCCAAAATAGTCATTTTCTCCAGTGGAACTGGACTTGGTCATCTGGAGATCAGTTGTCATAGCAGCAGATCTCCAGGCGCCGTTGGGAAGTTGGCAACTCTACATCCATCCCGTGAGCAGTTACTGGACGAACCCCCCCCCCCGTGCATGCGCAACTTATCAGGCACATTCTGCCTTCACCGTGACTGCAAACCCGTGCAGAAAAAGCCAGTGAATAGAGCTTCCAAAGTGACATTCTTCTACATATTTAGAAAAACAAAAACAAGTTTCTAGTTCTCATGCCTGCCAAGGTATTCCCGCAGCTGTGGCCCTGAAGTCACAGAAACCAGTAACTCCTGGTCCTTCAGCCGAGCAGAACTGGTTAACCATGTGAGCAACTGTGTGCCTTTTGACTTACCGTATTTTTTGGACCATAAGACGTACTTTTTCTTCCAAAAAAAGTGGGAGGAAAAGTGAGTGCGTCTTATGGACCGAAGGTTCAGAATATTTTTTTCCCTGTTTTCCTCCTTTAAAAACTAGGTGCGTCTTAAGGTCAGGTGCGTCTTATGGTCCGAAAAATACGGTAATTGCAATAAGTTATGCACAGGAAGTCAGATTTGTTTTTTAAAAGAAGATAAGACTCCAATTTATGATCTGTGGCATTCCGGTAATTTCACCCTGCTTTTCTCCCTGCTGGGGACTCCAAACGGCTCCCATCTCTCTCCCCTCCTCCACAATCCCCACAACAACCCTGTGAGGCAGGGTAGGCTGAGAGTGACTGGCCCGAGGTCACCAAGAAACCTTCCATGGGAGAATGCGCAATTCGAACCCAGGTCCCCGAGATCTGGATCCAACACTCAAACCATTGCAACATGCTGAGAGCTGGCATCTCTGCACGGGGGTTACCAGCTTTGGGTTGGGAAATACCTGGAGATTTGGGGGGGGGTGGAGCTTTAGGAAGGTGGGGTTTGGGGAGGGGAGAGGACAGACTTCAATGGGTTATAGTGCTATGGAGTCTACTTTCCAAAGCGGCCATAAGAACATAAGAGAAGCCATGTTGGATCAGGCCAGCAGCCCATCCAGCCCAACACTCTGTGTCACACAGTGGCCAAAACCCAGGTGACATTAGGAGGTCCACCAGCTGGGGCAGAACTCCAGAAGCCCTCCCACTCTTGCCCCCCAAACACCAAGAACAGAGCATCACTTGCCCCACACATAAGAGAAGCCCTGTTGGATCAGGCCAATGGCCCATCCAGTCCAGCACTCTGTGTCAGACAGTGTGCAAAACCCAGGTGCCATCAGGAGGTCCACCAGCGGGGCCAGAACTCCAGAAGCCCTCCCACTCTTGCCCCCGAAGCACCAAGAACACAGAGCATCACTGCCCCACACATAAGAACATAAGAGAAGCCATGTTGGATCAGGCCAATGGCCCATCCAGTCCAACACCGTGGCCATTTTCTCCAGGGGAACAGATTACTATTGCCTGGAAATCAGTTGTAATCCCAGGAGATCTCCAGCCACCACCTGGAGGTTGGCAACCCCATTCTCCACACATTTAGCCAAAGGAGGAACTGATTAGAAAAAAACCCGAATTCGGCCTGGTTTTTAAGAATTGGCTTGAGAATTTACTATTTGGCAGTCTGCTCCATTTGGCATTCTACTCTGCGAAAAAGATCAAGAACGACAGTTATGGTTCTTTGGATCCTGCTCAAGTCTTCAGGGTAGTTTTTTTAAAAAAGAGTTCTTGACCCCCATATCCTGATCTGTTATGCTCTTTGACCAACCAAAACCAAGTAGCCGCACTCCCAGCCAAACTGGGCTTTCCTGACTTTCCAGGTGTTGCTACAAAGTCACAGGCTGGAATGCCATTCACACACAGCTCTGCTCCGGCCAGAGAGAATACCCAGAAGCCTTTTTAAAAAATTACCGTACAGAATAGCTAAAGACCCATCCTCTTTGGCCTTCCTCCTTCCCCAGGGCACCCATCCATCACCCAACTCCCCCCAGCTGTTGGCTGCTAAAGGGACAGAAGGTAAAAATCACGGGCCCTTTTAAAAGAAACACTGAGATGCTTGTTAATTATTCCCGCACGGGAAACCACAATTGCATTATTGCTGCAGGAGCACACAGGAGCGGAGCTCTGGCAGTAAAGAGCCCAGGGGGTGGGCACATGCAACAAGCCCCACCCCCTGCTCCCAGCAGCCCTCAGTCAGAGCAAGAAGCAGCCAGGTAAGCTGCAGAGCCCCCGGCCCCCCCGGTCCAAAACAGTCCAGTGGCACCTTTAAGACAAAGTTTTATTCAGGTACAAGCTCTCCCTCCTCTGCGAGGATAGATCTGCACCCCCCCAATAGCTAGCAATCCAAAACAGTCCAGCAGAGCCTGAGCGGTGGGTGTGGCCTTCTGTCACACTTCCGGTGTTGTCAGGGGGTGTGGCAGATGCAAATGAGTTATGCTAATGAGCTCCTGCACCTCTTTATCTATGGTGCTGGATGTCCCATATCCTTCTTAATTTTTTAAAACAGGCTCTGTGACCCACTTGGTCGATGCATATGAAGTGTGTTGACAGGTAAGTGCTTACTCTGCATAACTTATGAACTGGTCCCAGACAATGCTCCCTCTAAGCTGTGGAGTCTTGTGAGCAAAAATTCTACTTTGTGGGCTCCTGGCATTAAAGTTGTGAGCGAGCAAATTGGCTGCTGGATAAATTAGTTGGCTCTGGAGCCGTCCTTCCTGAGCTGAGACTTCCAAGTCAAGTCAAGTCAGCCTTGATTGGTATATATCAGTAGAACCAGGGCTATTTTTGGGCAGGAACGCACAGGAACGGAGTTCCGGCTGGCTCCTGAGTTGGCCACGCCCAGCAGGGACACATTAGCATAACAGGCCACACCTAACAGCAGACACTCATTAGGATTGGCTACATTAGGGGTGTGTGGCCTAACATGCAAAGAAGTTCCTGCTACAAAAAAAGCCAATTAACAAAGTAAATAGAAGAAGCAGCAAAAGGTGGGTGTGGCTGGATGGCCACACTTCTGGTAACATGGGGGTGTGTGGCCTAATATGCCAATGAGCTGTGCTATCGGGGTGTGGCCTAATATGCTAATGAGTTTCTGCTGTTGGGTGTGACCTATTGTGCTAATGAGTTCCTGCTGGGCTTTTTCTACAAAAAAAGCCCTGAGTAGAACAAAGTATACAATTTAGGACACTGTATTACAAATACATTGAATAAAATAATACGTTACAACTTTACTTTTCCTTGGCGTAGCAGCGTGGCGGACTGACGGAACTTAGCCACTTTCTCAGTTACTTCAACAGAGGAATCATTCAAAAGTTTGTAAACTTCATGGGAATCTGAAAAAAACCCCATAATGTTGGCCAATACAAAGTTTAGATATATTGAGCGTATATTTACATAAAAGTGACATTGCAACCCTTTTGGGAAGAGATAATCTTAACCATAGAGCAAATATCGGGTATAAAACTACAAAATACTGTAGAACATCTTCTTTTACATCAATGGAGTATAGATATACCAGTAGAGAGTACAATACAGCAAATTGCCATTCTTTTAGCAGCGGCAAAAAATGCTGTTGCTCTAAAGTGGAAAAGTAAACAGAGACCAAATAAACAGAACTGGCATGCTAAGCTATGGAATATGTATGTAATGGCAAGAATTACAGAGAATGTTAATGATTCCTGCTCTCAAAGAACACGATCTAATTTTTCTGTGACGTTACAGTATTTGATGCAACAGAAAGAAATCCCTGATATTATAGATTACATTTATGGTGAAATAATTAATAAGGCACCAAATGATATATAAGATATATATGACCTATGTGGTGATCTGCTATAGTTGGAAATGTATATTTTATTATTGAGAGTGATGTCTTTGTAAATTTGTAATTGATGTGTATGTAAACTTGATTGGAAATCCAATTTAAATTTTTTTTAAAAAAAGTGACATCGCAGCAAAACGTGTAAGAACGTCTCAACACATCCATATCCACAAGGGCAATATCTAGCCGCATATGCTGTCGTATTGAATCTGCCATATAGAATTGCAGATGGCATGGCATGGTATCTGGCTAAAGAGAAAGCTCTGCGTAGTTGTGGCGCTTGTAGGGAGGATAAATATGAAGCCGTCCTTACCTACAGTGAGGGGAATCGCAAAGCTCAGAAGAGAGCAGGTTTTGTTGGTGAGACTATGTAACTCCCGATGCTCGATATCCAACATCCTCTGTATGATCAACTGGAATGCACCCGCTGATGGGAGCACTGTCAGTGAATCCAAAAATATTCCCATGGCCTTAATTTCCCCCTCAATATATGTTAGCCAGTTTGACATGTTAAGACTCTGCGAGCATTTGGTACATGAGGCTCCCTGGGTCAGAATTATAATGTAGACGTAGCCAATATTTAAACATCATAAGCCATGCTGAGCTAAGATAGAAATGTGTGAGCCAGAAGCTAAAAAACTGTGAGCTAGCTCACACTAACTCAGCTTAGAGGGAACACTGCTTGCAAGCAATACTCCCTCTAAGCTGTGGAGTCTTGTGAACAAAAATTCTACTTTGTGAGCTGCTGGCATTGAAGTTGTGAGCAGGAGCTTTGGCTGCTTCATACATTAGTTTGCTCTGGAGCCATCCCATCCTGATCTAAGACAAAAATGTGTGAGCCGGAGGCTAGAAAACTGTGAGCTTGCTCACACTAACTCAGCTTAGAGGGAGTACTGTGTCTGCATCCAGTTAACTTTGGCACTTGCGTGGAATGAATGCAAACTATCCCTAGCCAGGCCTACCGGCCTCACGTTCATCTCTCTGCTACCGAGCGCTTTCTCATTCTTTGCACAGCCGTCTCCCATCCCCTCCTTTTCAAACACAGGTTTGTATATTTCAGCCCCACAATCTGGATTTTCGGCTCTCGCGTCCGGCTTTACCTTTGCCTCCTGCACCACCTTGTGGGTTCGTGAGGTAATGCAGCAGGAACCCGCAAAGTCGCAGGCCTTGAAAGTGATGTTGACTTGGATCCGTTGTGAACCAGAAACCTGCAAGAGGGGTAGCGGAGAACAGGCAACTGAAACGTGCTGCAGTTGAGACCTTCGCTGTCAAGATGAGAATGACGTCTGCCAGTCTGCTCCTCTTCAGAGTAAGCACCACGGCGTAGAACCAGAGATCTTCAACCTTTGAGCTGGTGGGCACCTTTGGAATTCGGAGACAGGGCGGTGGGCACAGACGCAGAGGGGCTGCCACCGGAATCAGAGGCATAGACAGCCCCAGAGGAAGTCCAAGTGCCCAGGAGAAGAGGGATCATTTTAAAACACACATCCTTTCTGCATTTGCCCGCCACTCCGGATTTTCTCTGTGTTCTAGTCGAGGTGCTTGAAGTCTGCGGCAAAACAGCTTCCCAAAAAACCCGGGCAACAGCAGGCTGAAACCGGGCTGACCACTGAAAGGAGGTAACGTAATGCAGAACAGGGAAAAAACAAACCTGGGGGGGAAAAGGTTGAATTCGGTTTCAGTGCAGAACTGGGAAGGGGGGAAAACGTATTAAAAAGGTTGAATTTTTGCTTGGAGGACACCGTGGTGAACATGGACTAAAAGGAGAGTGCGGAAAGGACCACAGACTGGGAATGAGCAGCGAGGGAGAATAAAGCTAGCACGGCAGCTGTGGAGTCTTGTGTGCAAAATTTCTACTTTGTGAGCTTCTCACAAGACAAGAACACGTGGGCACTCGATGAAATGGCTGAGCAGATGGGTTAGAATGGATAAAAGGAAGTCCTTCTTCACCCAAAGAGTGATGAACACATGGAATTCACTGCCACAGGAGGTGGCGGCGGCTACAAGCATGGACGGCCAAAATATTTCAACCTTCATGGCCCATCAGCACTCCGGAGGCCGATGAGGAGCTGTGGTGGGCAAGAGTCCCGCTTTCTGAAAACAGTTGGAGAGTGCCAGGAAAGGGGCTGGTGGGCATCATGTTGGGGACCCCTGGTTTAGAGGGACTTGCTGCCACAGGAACAGGCACAGGAGCGGCTTAACGCTGTGCACAACAGAGCCAGTTTGGCGTAGTGGTTAAGAGCACGGACTCTAATCTGGAAGAACTGGGTTCGATCCACCACTCCTCCACTTGCTGGTGTGACCTTGGGTCAGTCACAAGTTCTCTCAGAGCTGTTCTCGAGAGAGAGCTCTCTCAGCCCCACCTACCTCACAAGGTATCAGTTGTGGGGAGGGGAAGGGAAAGGAGATTGGAAGCGGCTCTGAGACTCCTTCAGGTAGTGAAGGACGGGGCATGGATCCAATCTCTTCTTCTCCTCCTTCTTCTGTAAGGACTGACTTCATGGTGGAGAGCCAAGGACGCCCCACCTCTAAAACGGATCTCTCCGGAGAACTCTCTGGATGAAAACAGAGGATGGGAAAGAGACAGAGCTGTCCCTGGAATGGACGGGCTCGGCCGGGGGTCTCCAGCCGCCGATCCGTGCACAACGTGGCAAAGTTTCATCAGAACGGCCTTCCCTTACGAACGGTATGGGCAATGCGCATCAAGAGAGACCAAAGCTCCCAAGCGTCATCAAGCGCTGTGTATTATAATTAAATATACCCTGACCCAGATGGCCCAGGCTAGCCTGATCTCAGAAGCTAAGCAGGGTCGGCCCCAGTTAGTCCTTGGATGGGGGACCACCGAAGAAGCCCAGGGCTGTTACGCAGAGGCAGGCAACTGGCAAACCACCTCGGTCTGCTTCTGGCTCTGACCTGTACGGCTCAGGCTGGCCTGGTCTCATCGCATCTCGGAAGCTAAGCAGGGCCGGTGCTGGTCGGTACTTGGATGGGAGACCTCCGAGGAAGTCCAAGGCCGCTACGCAGAGGCAGACGAGGGCGAACCACCTCTATTCATCTCTTCCTGGGAAACCCTACAACAGAGGCATCGAACTCACTTGTTACGAGGGCCGGATCTGACATAAACGACACTTTGTCGGGCCGGGCCCTGTGTGCCACAAAAGGTAATGCCAGGTACCGGAGATAGAAACCGTACAAAGGACGGCAGCTGGTAAGCTACGAGTTGGTGTATCCCTCACTGCAGGGGCCCCTGGGCTGGGAGGGGGGCGCAGCGGAAAACCCACATTGGCGAACCGGAGAGGCAGCGGCCCAGCGCTGGGCAGATGCTCCCACGATGCTGGACTGCTGTAGATGAGGCTGTTCTGTGCTGAAGCCACTTCCTCCCTTGCAACCGTTGCTCGCAGGCTGCATAGCAGCACTGGATGGGCCAGATCTGGCCCTCGGGCCTTATGTTTGACACCCCTGCCCTATGGGGGCGCCCCAAAACAGCTAAGACTTGAAGGCGCGAAAAGAAAATTAAACACACGCAAACACTCCTTTCGATCAAGTGATGCTTTGATTTTTTTATTTACTTAAATGCAGCATTCTATACAAGGAAACGATTTCAAACCCCGACAGGGAACTATAGCTCTTCCTAAATCAACCAGAATTAAAAGATTTCTCCCCAAATATGGAAAATAATCTCTTCCCTCCCCCCCCCCCGTACGGTTATTTCTGCTTTAATTTTGCGTATCTCAAACTTCAGAACTGTACAATTTGTTTACAAATCACACTTTGTCCTATGAAAAGTTACAGAAAAAAATATTGCCACGTTCTTATTTGTAACAAAAAAATTAGATTTCTTTTTTTTTATTTAAAAAAAACACAAACATCAGCCAGAACTTCTTCTTTTTTAATTTTTTAAAGGGTGTGCTGGGGGGGGGAGGAGCAATGATGTGTTAAGATTGCATTTGGCGCTTCCGAAAACAAAGCAGAGCTGATCGTGAGAGAAAATGGCAAACCACCTCGTTCCGGAGCAAATGGGAATTTCTGCTGCCTGACGTGTTAAGATTGCATTTGGTGCTTCCAAAAACAAAGCAGAGCCAATCATGAGAGATGAGCCCAAGCGATGCAAAAAAACCCAAAAACCCCACCCCAGATGAAAACTTCAAGGCAGCCTGAATCGGAGAAGGGGCCGGATCACACAAACAGCGTTTGAAAACGAGAAAAGCGAGGCGTCCGTCGACATTTCCCGTTTTCGGAACGGCTGGGAGGACTCTGAACCAGCTGGTGACCCACGCCCACCCGGGGTCTGTTTTACTGCAGCGGGATTGGCTGTCTGAACTGCGAAGAGGAAGAGGGAGGAAGGTTCCCTCTCCGTCCTCTTGGGAAAAGCAGGGCCGCCCCACGTGCAGCAAGCGTCTTACCTGAGGCGGTGGCGACTGACGCCCACCAAACAGTGCTAGAGCAGGCTCCCGGGTCTGTTTCCCCTTCCACGTCCCTCTGCTAACGGGCTACGCCTCGGGCTGATTTCTGCCAGTGGCTGACAACGTGCGGATGCCAACCAAGGGAACGGGAAAAGCCGCAGGTTCATGCCCTTGCCCGAGGGAGGGCCCACTGAGCGCCCTGTCGCCCCCTGGGGTTGCGGCGGACCTGGCGTTTCTCTTGGGTGCTGAAACACCCACCCCCCCGCCTTGCCCCCTGTTAGCTGGGCTCTTGGGGACAGAACCCCCCGCTACCTGGGCTCATCTCGACAAGAAGCTAAATCTAAAAACGAAAAGGCAGCAAAAGGGGCAATAAAAAGGGACTGAGATGCCCCTGAACTGCCTCCCCCCCCCGTAAGAAAAACACCCCCATTGTGGCGAGCGGAACGACATACCTGGGGTTTTTTTTCCCCACTTTCCTGCCCTGCCCATCTAGAAGCAGCCTTCTGAATGGGCTGAGTATAAGAAGGTGCAGAGAACTAAGGGGACAAGGGGAAGAAAAGTCCGGGACTGAGAAAAAAAACAGAGAGACTTAAAATCTGACTTACCGTACTGAGCGTTTGGGTGCCAAAACACTGGGATATGGAGAACTGCGGGGGGGGGGGGCGGTTTAGAGAGGGAAGTGGGGATTTTTAAGCGATTAAAATTTAGGTCTCGAACCTCCAACCTAGGCGAATGGACGCTTCAGAAATGAATGGACGTTTCAGAGAAGTTACAACCTGGTAGTGAACGGAGACTGCTCTGTTAAGCCCTCGGAAGATGAGAAGCAAAAGGGTTTAAATGTTCGTGACCCCGGGGCCGGGTGGCAGGCCCACCTATCCGCAGGGCGAGGGGGCTTTAGACACGGGGGGTCATGGACGAAGGCAGGAAGGACCAGCAAGCTCGCCCTCCAAGACCAGATCTTGCACGGGCACTGACCCGACTCATCGCTGCCTGCATCCATCCCGGCCCGTCTTCCCGAGTCTGCTGCACAGACTAGTACAAGCCCACGAAAAGGCAGAGGACTCCCAGAAAAAGCAGAGATCCCAAGCACTGCTCGGGAGAAGCCGGGCCACGTTTCAGGAGTGGATCTGGCCCCCGGCAGACGGGGCTCCCGCCGGACGCCGACCCCCAAAGAGCTGCAATCCCCCCAGGCCGCTCTGCTTCGAAAGACGTCCGAGACTCGTGGGTCAGAAGGTATAATGAGATCAGTGAAGGCCTGAGGGGGCAAAACCCCCAGAAAAAAACCAGACAGACATTTAATAATAATAATAATAAAAAAACAGACCAAGAAGAAAGTTCTGGGTGCAATCCACGAGGAACGTCTCCGGCACAAGCCTCGCGGGAACCAAGGCGAGTTCTGTTGAACTCGTCCCCTTTGCGACGACTGGGCCAGTGAAGGAGCCGTGCCCAGCGGCTCGGGCCCCGTGCTGTTAGTGTGAAGGGTTCCGCAAGAGCCCGGGTTCCCCGCCCCCCCCCCCCCACGGCCCTTCGCTCCTTGCTC
>NW_015160210.1:1296725-1297399 GCF_001447785.1 Gekko japonicus
AAAAAAGAAAAAGGGAGGGGGGGGGGGGGTGAGAAGGGGGTCGTAAAACCCTGACGCTAAAGTGCAATACGTCCTAAACGCTTTTTGTCCTCAGGTGTGCCGTAAAAGAAAAAAGTGGGTGGTGGTGGTTTTTGCGAAGCTTTAGGTTTCTGGTCACCCCGTGGAGAGAGCCTTCGAGCAACGGGGGGGGGGGGGGGGGAAATGAGTGAAGTCGAAACACGGTAGCTAGCTTATGAGAGCGAGAGCCCTTTGGATGTAGGGTGGAGCGAGGAAGATCCCCACGGCATGCAGCGCAGGGGTCGGACAGGCGGGAAGCCAGTGCTGTATCCTGGACGTTTCAGCAGCAGCGGTGGTGGCAGCGGCGGAGCGTGAAGAACATTTTGATCACCCTTCAAGCAAACTCAAAACAAGTGATTTTTCTCTCTCTTTTTTTTGGCATCTTCTAAATCCACTCCATCCCAAACGCCTCGCAGTACGCAGCTTTTTACCGGTGGAGAAGAAGGGGGAGGGAAAAGGAAGTTGCTTCTAGCCTTGGGGGGGGTGCCCATCTGCCCGGGGGGCAGCAGAGGACAGGTGGCACCTGGCGGACCTTCACGGTAAAAACAAAACGGAACAAAAAGAAAGCCAGATCCATTCCAGCTATTCCTAAAGAAACAGGAGGGCGGCGGGGGGGG
>NW_015160210.1:1297536-1297803 GCF_001447785.1 Gekko japonicus
AAAGGGGGCGTGCCGAAAAGGAAGACCCCACACTCTCTCTTTCTCTCTCTCTCTCTCAGTGCCGCCTCATCTTCACTTTCCGGGCCGGGCTCCCGTCTTCCTCCTCTTCGTCTAAGTCCTCCGTGTACTCATAAGACTTTCGCCAATAGTTCTCGGAACTGAAGTGGCTCCGCCTCCGGTGTTTCGGCAAGAGGACCGAGCGCCGGTTCTCCTCTTTATCCATTTCTAAAATCCGAGGCCTATGGAGGACGGGGGGGGGGGGGGGGG